>NC_041392.1:464577675-464618955 GCF_002162155.2 Triticum dicoccoides | reverse complement strand
GAGTGGGGTGGCGGCTAGGGTTGCGGGGGGATAAGGAGAGGAGTGGGGTTCGCCGATTGGGCCTTTGGCCGGTTGGGCCGGCCCGTTCGGGCGGCGGAGGCCAGCTGGGCCACTTGGCCCAGCGGGGGGGGGGTCTGTTGTTTTTGTTTTGTTTTGTTTTCCTTTCATTTGTTTCTTTTTATTTATTTTCCTTTCTGTTTTATTCAATTAAAAATATTTATGCATTTTCTAAAAATGTGTTTACTTCACCATAATTATCTATGCAATATTTGACACGGTCCGAACATTTTGTTTTAAAGTTTGAAAACTTTGTTTGTTTGCCAAAAAATTCAAATTTGAATTCGAATCGTTTTGAAAACTTTGTTTGTTTGCTTGCTTATCCGGGCGTCACATAGTGCTAAAACAAGAAACTAAAAGATTCAATTGCAAGATCTATAGATATACCTTCATGCACTCACCTCCCCAGCAATGGCGCCGGAAAAGAGCTTGATGTCTACTACGCAATTTTATTCTTGTAGACTCGTGTAGGGCCTCCAAGCGGAGAGTTTTGTAGGACAGTAGAAATTTTCCCTCAAGTGGATGACCTAAGGTTTATCAATCCATGGGAGGCGTACGATGAAGATGGTCTCTCTCAAACAACCCTGCAACCAAATACAAGAAATCTCTTGTGTCCCCAACACACCTAATGCAATGGAAAATTGTATAGGCGCACTAGTTCGGTGAAGAGATGGTGATAAAAGTGTAATATGGATGGTAGAAATATATTTCTATAATCTGAATAAATAAAAACAGAAGGGTAGCAAATAGCAAACAGGCACAAAAACGGTATTGCAGTGCTTGAAAATGAGGCCTAGGGTCTGTACTTTCACTAGTGCAATCTCTCAACAATGCTAATATAATTGGATCATATAACCATCCCTCAACGTGCAATGAAGAATCACTCCATAGTTCCTATCTAGCGAAGAACATAAGAAGAAATCATTTGTGGGGTACGAAACCACCTCGAAGCTATTCTTTCCAATTGATATATCCAAGATTTCGTACTAAAATAGCACCAAATAATTTCAGATTCATAATACTCAATCCACCATGAAGAACCTCAAAGAGTGCCCCAAGATTTCTACCGGAGAAAGAAAAGACAAGAGCGTGCATAAACCCCAATGCATAGATTACCCCAATGTCATCGCGGGAATCCGCAAGTTGAGTGACAAAACACATATCAAGTGAATCAATATGATACCACATTGTCACCACGAGTATTCATATGCAAGACCTATATCAAGTGCTCTCAACTCCATAAAAGTATTCAATCCGATAACAACGAAATCTCAAAGGGAAAAACTCAATTCATCACGACAACATAGAGAGGGGAAAACACCATATGATACAACTATATTAACAAAGCGCCCAATACATCAAGATCATGCCATCAAGAACATGAGAGAGAGAGAGATTAAACATATAGCTACTGGTACAAACCCTCAGCCCCGAGGGTGGACTACTCCCTCCTCATCATGGTGGTCGCCGGAATGATGAAGATGGCCGCTGGTGATGATTCCCCCCTCCGGCAGGGTGCCGGAACTGGGTCTAGATTGGTTTTTCATGGCTATAGAGGCTTGCGGTGGCGGAACTTCTGATCTTGGGTTGCCCAGGGTTTTTGGAATATTTTACTATTTATAGGGCAGAGAGGGGGTACGGGATGGGTTGTGCTCCCCTCGGGGTACCCCTAGGTGCTTCTCTGGCCCACTGGAGTCTTCTAGTACATAAAAATCTACAATAAGTTTCATGATGTTTGGACTCTGTTTGATATTGATTTCCTACGATGTAAAAAACAAGCAAAAGACAACAACTGGCACTGGGCACTGGGTCAATAGGTTAGTCCCAAAAATGATATAAAGTTGCTATAAAATGATTGTAAAACATCCAAGAATGGTAATATAACAGCATGAATGCTTCATAAATTATAGATACATTGGAGACGTATCAGCATCCCCAAGCTTAATTCCTACTCATCCTCGAGTAGGTAAATGATAAAAGAAATAATTTATGAAGTATGAATGCTAGCAAAATGCACAAGTTTTATCAATGACAATTTTGAGCACTTTCCCTAGCATCATAAATTATAGATATGTTGGAGACGTATCAAACGCAAACACCAAATAACATTTATTTAGGTTCAACACTAACCCCAAAGGTAGAGGGAGTGTGCGATGGTGATCATATCAACCTTGGAATCATTTCCAACACACATCGTCACCTCGCTTTTAACTAGTCTCTGCAACTCCTGTTTCGAGTTACTAATCTTAGCAACTGAACCGATATCAAATACCTAGGGGTTACTACGAACACTAGTAAAATACACATCAATAACATGTATATCAAATATACCTTGGTTCACTTTGCCATCCTTCTTATCCGCCAAGTATTTGGGTGTAACATCCCAAATTTTCAATTTGGAATGTTATACATTAGGTCATCATGCATATCATATTTTATTTCGCTTTTGGTTTTGATCCTAGAAAATCCCAAGCAACTCAAGGACCCACGGAGAGAGTTGGGGATTTCGTTATTTACATATTTGAGTTTTCTCAAATTATGTAAACAGGATCATTTGATTTTATTTATTTTATCATCAATTATTTCTATTACAAAAATATGAGAGAGGGAATAAAATGACTTTCCCAAAATATAGAAATATTGAGGATTTAATAAAAAAATCAAATAAGTTTTATTTCGGAGTTTTTCGGTTTTTTATTTGAATTTAGGAAAAATGCGCGTTTTCCAAAGTTGTAGTTTGGGCCCAGATAAATGTTCACTTTATCGGGCTTGATTTTAGGAACCCGGCAGAATTTATTTCGTGATTTTTGGAGTCCGTTTGGTATTTCTTTTTATTTTTTTTCTTCCAAGCGGAATATTTAAAAAAAACGCGGGGAACCGACTTTGGGCCGTACTCGGCCTGGACTCCGCCGGCCGAGGCTATATAAGCCGCCGCCCCGGGGCCCGAAAGCCCAGTCGCCAGCCGCCAGCAAACCCTAACCCTAGCCCCAGCCCCGCCGCCTCTAGCCGCCGCCGCCGCCGCCGACTCACCGGAGTGCGCGCCGCCCGAGGTTCGCCGCCACCTCGTTTTTGTGCAGTTTTTTAAAAAAAAATCTGTTCGTCATTTTTTCTTATTCGTCGGATTTTCCGCGGTTATTTTCTGATTGCGATTTCTGATTCGATTTTCGTTTTAGTATAACTTTTCGCTCGTTTATCGGAATCAGGCGATTCAAGCACCTGGAGTTTCGTCTCGAAACCCTCTTTCCGAATAATCAACTTAAACAAGTTTTTGCTACTGTGAAATATGCCCTAGATCCAGATTACTAGAACGAAGTTGTTTTCTTTCGCCGTTTGATTTCTTTTGCTTCGTTCGATTTGATTCTTTTGCAAACCAGGGTTCCTAAGTTGAACTTTCTGGTTAGATCTTCTATTTGAGTTTTACCTGTGCATTAGATGAGTACTTATTGTATGCTTGTTGTTTGTCTGCGATAGAATACCCGGAGTGCGCCGCTTGTTACTTCGAATCTCTAGGTTTCGTGGATCATCAGCAAGGCAAGTAACACTTTGATCATACCTCCTACTACCCAGTTTTATTGCATTAGATCAATCCTCACGCATTGCATGATTAAGATCTAATTAAATTGTGGGATGGGATGTAGATGAGGTAGTACCTATTACCTGTTTATTATCAAACCTTTGGGAGTTACTTCTACGTTTGCTTATTATGCCATGCTATGCTAGTAGATGTGGATTGGGTGAGTGAAATCCATGACAGATGTGAGATTGTTAATTAAGGGTTTATCTAAGGTGGCAACCTAACACACATCTGGGTGGATTGAGGCACCTGGGGTTACCAGGACTTGCCTGTTTTCTTTTGGACCGCCACCCAGGCTCAAAGGGATCATGAGACTATTCATACTAGAAACTTCCGTGTGCAGCCACAAGCCATTATGGGCTCTGGCATAGTTGACTAAGTTGTGTGAACTCTTACAGTGGTAGACTAGCAGATGTAGGGGATGTAGGTGGTACGGTCTACCTGATCGTAAGGTGATAGCGCTTCTGAAAGACTATGTCTCGGTCATCCGTCTTCTCAAACACCCTGTAGTGCGAGAAACCAAACGGAGGCGATCGAGTCTTGTGGGGAAAAGTGCGCAAACCTCTGCAGAGTGTATAAACTAATCATGATTAGCCGTGTCCCCGGTTATGGACAATCTTGAGTATCTAGTACTTGGATTATCATGTGAATCTCAACATGTTACTCTAAATTAATTTTGTTGGGTTTTTAATGATGATACTTAATTGGGATTGAGAATGTTGTCAACCATTCTCAATGTTTAACAACCACCATGATAGTAATTAATTATATTCCTTTGAAGTAGGGAAAAATTGGCTTTACGCAAAAACTGTAACCATAGAGCTTTCCACCAGCCAAATATGCATATAGTATAGTTGTTGCATTTCCATTACTCTCTATGTGTTATCTTGCCAGCATATTCCATGTGCTGACCCGTTTTCGGGCTGCAACGTTAATGTTGCAGACTTTTCAGACGACGATTGAGGAGTTTTAGGTCGTGGTTCTATACTCAGTGATGCCGTTGGAGTTGATGGACTCACTTATCTTCCAAGCCTTCCGCTGTTATCGTTATTAGATGGCCTTAAGCCATATTTATTGTTTTAAGTTCTCTTTTGAGACACTCGATGTAATAAGTGTGTGATTGCTACTCTACTATAAATCCTCCGAGTACTGTGTGGTGTCAGCATTACTGATCCAGGGATGACACTGGAGCACAGAGATCAGACTGTTTGAGGTCTGGTCGCTACAGAGATGGTACCAGAGCACAGCTGACTGTAGGACACGACCACTGAGCTAAAGACCTAGATCACTACTCACTCTCTTCCCTTCTGACCTCTCATCTTTTCTACTCTTTAGGATGGCGGATGCAAGGAACAAGTTCACACAACCAGATGAAGATACACCCTTTGGACGCCACTTGAAGGAAGTCACTAGATACCTGAACATAGGAATACCAAGCTTCACGGGAACCTACAACGCCACCTTACCTGAAGAAGAGCGATGGATGATTCAAGCTCAAGTTCCAGGAAGGACGTTCATGCCAGTCACTGAGCCCATAGAGTTTTCTTTTGATGCACCAACTTGGAGTCTAGGAAAGAGTATGGCAGCTCACATCGCCATGGGACGCATTGGAGAAGTCTACCGCAAGGATCTCAAGGATACTATCTACCAGATTTGCGGACGCCGAGATGAACACTGGGAGATGATCAGCACCAGGAAAGATAGATCAATTGCAGCTTTTATTCAGGAGTTAAATCAGCACATTCGACGACAGGAGAATCAGATGTGCGCCGACATAATAGATTTGAAGAAGGCTAAGACTAGAATCAAGGAACTGGAGGAAGAACTCAAGGCTACACATGAAGATTTTGAAGAAGAAATTGAAGTATTGGTGGAGAAGAATGACGATCTGATCAAGAAGATTGGAGTATTTATGGGAGGCCCGACACCAGTGGATGAAGACGAAGAATCCAAGGAGATTAGCCCGGAAGACTACATCATCATTGACGGCACCGACTCGGAACAAGATAGTAGCAATGATGACTATGTTGATGAAGCAGGAGCAGATATCATGGAGTCTACAACCGTAGAATATTTCTAGTAGACCACCTCATCAGTAGTAGCAGTCCACCATGTAAATATAGTAGTCTGAGCACTTTTGCGATAGTTAGACCGATTGTATGCCTTTGTTTGATTGATTGAAGTGAATTGTGTGCTTTTGCCTCATGTGCATATGGGTAGTGTTTTCTCTTTAGACCCCCTCTATTCTTATATCTCATCTTTTCTAAACCCTCAGATGCCTCCGAGACGTGACCCCGGATTTGCCTTTCCGCCTGAGCTCACCCAGTTGATCCAGCAGCAGAACACCTTGATGCAGTTGCTAGTTCAGAATCAGAATCAGGGGAACACCAACAACAACCCACCACCACCACCACCACCTGTTGACCACTTAGCCCATTTTCTTAGGCTGAATCCGCCGGTGTTTTCCAGTAGCACCGAGCCGATAGTAGCAGATGATTGGCTCCGCAAGATAGCTAGGGAGTTGACCACAGCAGGATGCTCAGATGTGGAGAAGGTTAAGTTTGCCGCACATCAGTTAGAAGGACCCGCAGCATCTTGGTGGGAGAATTTCACAACCACCTTCCCAGTCGACACTGTCACATGGGACCAGTTCCAGCAGGCTTTTCGTACTGCCCATGTTTCAGCAGGAGCAATGGCCATGAAGAAGCATGAGTTTCGTAACTTGCGCCAAGGAGGACGGACAGTTGGCCAGTATGTGGAGGAGTTTAGTAAGCTAGCACGTTATGCCCCAGATGACGTTGCTACGGATGCAGCTAAGCAGGAGAAATTCCTGGAAGGACTGAATGATGAGTTGAGTATGCAGTTGATGGTAGCCACCTTCAACAACTACCAGGAGTTGGTAGATCGTGCTCTTATGATTGAAGGGAAGCAGCAGCAAACTGAGAACAGCAAGAGGAAGTATGGACAAGGAAAGTATAATTCAGGAGCTCAGCAGAAGCCTCGTTTTACCCCTAGACCGGGAGGACATTTTCAGCATACCCATGGAGTAGGTAGCTCGCACAATCACAATGGCATCAAGAATGGTAATGGGAATGGAGGAAGCAATGGACAGAACCGCAGCACCCCATCAACCCCAGCCAAGAAGGATTTGAGCCACGTCACTTGCTATAAGTGTTCGAAGCCAGGACATTATGCAAATGATTGTCCTGAAGGACAAAATGGCAATGGAAGTTCTGGGAAGAAGCAAAACCCTTTCAACAGGGGACAGGTGAACCACGTTAATGTGGAGGCGGTTGAAGCTCAGCCCGATGCAGTAATAGGTAAGTTTTTGGTTAAGTCATTCACTGCACTCGTTCTTTTTGATACTGGTGCATCGCATTCATACATCTCAAGGGGATTTGTGGATAAGTATAACCTACCAACCCAAGCCCTTAGGTCACCCATGTTAGTAACCTTGCCAGGAGCAGAGTATGTGGCAAGTCTATGGTGTGATCGGTTACCATTAAGGATTGGTAACTATGTTTTTCCCTCAGACCTAATAGTATTGGAATCTCAAGGATTGGATGTGATATTAGGCATGGATTGGTTATCAAAGTATAAAGGGAATATTGAGTGTGCTAGTAAGTCAATTTTGCTTACCACACCAGAAGGAAGAGGGATCAAGTATGTATCCCGGCATGTGCCAAACATGACACAAGTAAATTGCCTAACAGGAGTTGTGCAGGAGGAAGTACCAGTGGTAAAGGATTTTCCTGATGTATTTCCCGAAGAGTTGCCAGGCATGCCACCGGATAGAGACATCGAGTTTTTGATTGAGCTATTGCCAAGCACTGGGCCAATATCAAAGAGACCATATAGGATGCCAGCAAAAGATTTGGTGGAAATTAAGAAGCAGATTAAGGAGTTATTGGATAAAGGTTACATCCGCCCAAGTTCTTCGCCTTGGGGATCACTAGTACTTCTAGTAGAGAAGAAGGATGGATCGTTAAGGATGGTTGTTGACTATCGAGGATTGAATGAAGTAACGATCAAGAACAAGTACCCACTACCAATGATCAACGATCTGTTTGATCGATTGCAAGGAGCCAAAGTGTTTTCCAAGATCGATTTGCGATCAGGATACCATCAGTTGAAGATTCGAGAACAGGATATTCCTAAGATAGCTTTTACCACCAGGTATGGGCTGTATGAGTATACTGTTATGTCATTTGGACTGACTAACGCGCCTGCCTATTTTATGAACATGATGAACAAAGTGTTTATGGAGTTTTTGGATAAGTTCGTCGTAGTGTTCATTGATGATATCCTGGTATATTCGAAGAATGAAGAGGAGCATAAGGAGCATTTGCGTTTGGTACTTGGAAAGCTCAGAGAACACCAATTATATGCCAAGTTCAGCAAATGTGAATTTTGGTTGAAGGAAGTAGGATTCCTCGGACATGTTATATCTGGAGAAGGTATAGCAGTAGATCCCACTAAAGTTGAAACCGTGACCAAGTGGGAAGCCCCAACTACCGTTGGAGAGATCCGGAGTTTTCTTGGACTTGCAGGATACTACCGGAGATTTATTGAGAATTTCTCAAAGATTGCGAAACCTATGACGGAGTTGTTGAAGAAGGATACTAAGTTCAAATGGACTGAGGAGTGTGAGGCAAGTTTTCAGGAGTTGAAAAACCATTTGGTTACCTCACCAGTGTTGATTTTGCCAGATCAAACCAAGGATTATGAGGTGTATTGCGACGCTTCACGTCGAGGACTTGGAGCAGTGCTTATGCAGGAAGGAAGAGTTGTTTCGTATGCTTCACGACAACTGAAGCCCCATGAGTTGAATTATGCTACGCATGACTTGGAGTTAGCAGCCGTAGTGCATGCATTGAAGACATGGAGACATTTCCTCATTGGAGACCATTGTGAGGTGTACACGGATCATAAGAGTTTGAAGTACATTTTCACGCAGAAGGAGTTGAATCTCAGACAAAGGAGATGGTTGGAGCTCATCAAGGATTATGATATTAAATTGCATTACCATCCTGGAAAAGCTAATGTAGTAGCGGATGCATTGAGCCGTAAGAGTCATGTCAATACACTAATGACGGGAGAAATACCCAAGGAGTTAGCATGAAATCTTCGTGAACTATGTTTAGAAATAGTTCTGAGAGGCTATGTAGCAGCGTTGGAAATTTAGTCAACTTTGATGGATAGAATCAGAGAAGCTCAGAAAATTGACAAAGAGATTGCCGCTATAAAGGAGAAACTGAGCAAAGGAAAAGCTAAAGGATTTCGTGAGGATGAGCATGACACCCTATGGTTTGAAGACCGTGTTTACGTGCCCAACAACCCGGAAATCAGGAAGTTGATTCTGCAAGAGGCACATGATTCACCGTATTCGATTCACCCAGAAAATACCAATATGTATTTGGATTTGAAGGATATTTTCTGGTGGACCGGAATGAAGAAGGATATTGCGGAGTATGTAGCAGTTTGTGATGTATGTTAGAGAGTAAAGGCAGAGCATCAGAAGCCAGCAGGATTGTTGCAACCATTGCCGATACCCGAATGGAAGTGGGATAAGTTAGGCATGGATTTTATCACGGGATTGCCCAGGACTCGTTCAGGCTATGACTCAATTTGGGTTGTAGTTGATCGATTGACGAAGGTAGCTCATTTCATCCCAGTAAAGACCACTTACACCAGTGCTAAGTTGGCAAAGATATACATGACCAGGATCGTATGTTTGCATGGAGTTCCGAGGAGCATCGTATCAGATAGAGGAACCCAGTTTACCTCAAAGTTCTGGAAGCAGTTGCATGAGACTTTGGGTACTAGGCTGGAATTTAGTACAGCTTTTCACCCGCAGACAGATGGACAGACCGAGAGAGTCAATCAGATTTTGGAAGATATGCTGAGAGCTTGTGCGCTAGATTATGGATCTAGTTGGGACGATAATTTTCCATATGCAGAGTTTTCTTACAATAATAGCTATCAGACCAGTTTGAAGATGGCACCTTTCGAAGCTTTGTACGGAAGGAGGTGCAGGACACCATTGTCATGGGACGAAGTTGGAGACCGTCAGTTGTTTGGACGGAATCTGATTAAGGAGTCTGAACGGAAGGTGAAGTTGATTCGCGATAGGCTCAAGGTAGCCCAGTCCAGGCAGAAGAGCTACGTAGATTCTAAACGCAAGGAGACAGTTTAGGAAGTTGGAGACAGAGTTTATCTTCGAGTATCCCCACTTCGAGGGATTAAGTGTTTTGGAGTTAAGGGGAAGTTAGCGCCACGATTTGTAGGACCATATTGAGTTTTGGAGCGTATGGGAGAAGTGGCCTACAAGTTGGTATTGCCAGAAGGATTGGTAGGAGTGCATGATGTGTTTCACGTGTCTCAGTTGAAGAAGTGTCATGCGGAGATGGCTGACATACCTTTGAGAGACACAGTGCCATTGGAAGCAATTCAGTTGGATAACAATTTGACCTATGAGGAGAAACCAGTCAAAATTCTCGAGTTTGCCAGCCGAGTTACTCGCAGCAAGGTTATCAAGTTTTGTAAACTTTAGTGGAGCCACCACATGGAGGATGAAGCCACCTGGGAGCGAGAGGAAGATTTGCTCAAAGACCACCCTCACCTATTTTCTAGCCAACCCGAATCTCGAGGGCGAGATTCATCTTAAGGTGGGTAGGTTTATAACATCCCAAATTTTCAATTTGGAATGTTATACATTAGGTCATCATGCATATCATATTTTATTTCGCTTTTGGTTTTGATCCTAGAAAATCCTAAGCAACTCAAGGACCCACGAAGCGAGTTGCGGATTTCGTTATTTACATATTTGAGTTTTCTCAAATTATGTAAACAGGATCATTTGATTTTATTTATTTTATCATCAATTATTTCTATTCCAAAAATATGAGAGAGGGAAGAAAATGACTTTCCCAAAATATAGAAATATTGAGGATTTAATAAAAAAATCAAATAAGTTTTATTTCGGAGTTTTTCGGTTTTTTTATTTGAATTTAGGAAAAATGCACGGTTTTCAAAGTTGTAGTTTGGGCCCAGATAAATGTTCACTTTATCGGGCTTGATTTTAGGAACCCGGCAAAATTTATTTCGTGATTTTTGGAGTCCGTTTAGTATTACTTTTTTTTTCTTCCGAGCGAAATATTTTAAAAAAAAACGTGCGGAACCGACTTTGGGCCGTACTCGGCCTGGACTCCGCCGGCCGAGGCTATATAAGCCGCCGCCCCGGGGCCCGAAAGCCCAGCCGCCAGCCGCCAGCAAACCCTAACCCTAGCCCCAGCCCCGCCGCCCGCCGCCGCCGACTCGCCGGAGTGCGCGCCGCCCGAGGTTCGGCGCCGCCTTGTTTTCCGTGCAGTTTTTTAAAAAAAAAATCTGTTCGTCGTTTTTTCTTTTTCGTCGGATTTTCCGCGGTTATTTTCTGATCGCGATTTCTGATCCGATTTTCGTTTTAGTATAACTTTTCGCTCGTTTATCGGAATCAGGCGATTCAAGCGCCTGGAGTTTCGTCTCGAAACCCTCTTTCCGAATAATCAACTTAAACAAGTTTTTGCTACTATGAAATTTGCCCTAGATCCAGATTACTAGAACGAAGTTGTTTTCTTTCGCCGTTTGATTTCTTTTGCTTCGTTCGATTTGATTCTTTTGCAAACCAGGGTTCCTAAGTTGAACTTTCTGGTTAGATCTTCTATTTGAGTTTTACATGTGCATTAGATGAGTACTTATTGTATGCTTGTTGTTTGTCTGCGATAGAATACCCGGAGTGCGCCGCTTGTTACTTCGAATCTCTAGGTTTCGCGGATCATCAGCAAGGCAAGTAACACTTTGATCATACCTCCTACTACCCAGTTTTATTGCATTAGATCAATCCTCACACATTGCATGATTAGGATCTAATTAAATTGTGGGATGGGATGTAGATGAGGTAGTACCTATTACCTGTTTATTATCAAACCTTTGGGAGTTACTTCTACGTTTGCTTATTATGCCATGCTATGCTAGTAGACGTGGATTGGGTGAGTGAAATCCATGACAGATGTGAGATTGTTAATTAAGGGTTTATCTAAGGTGGCAACCTAACACACATCTGGGTGGATTGAGGCACCTGGGGTTACCAGGACTTGCCTGTTTTCTTTTGGACCGCCACCCAGGCTCAAAGGGATCATGAGACTATTCATACTAGAAACTTCCGTGTGCAGCCACAAGCCATTATGGGCTCTGGCATAGTTGACTAAGTTGTGCGAACTCTTACAGTGGTAGACTAGCAGATGTAGGGGATGTAGGTGGTACGGTCTACCCGATCGTAAGGTGCTAGCGCTTCTGAAAGACTATGTCTCGGTCATCCGTCTTCTCAAACACCCTGTAGTGCGAGAAACCAAACGGAGGCGATCGAGTCTTGTGGGGAAAAGTGCGCAAACCTCTGCAGAGTGTATAAACTAATCATGATTAGCCGTGTCCCCGGTTATGGACAATCTTGAGTATCTAGTACTTGGATTATCATGTGAATCTCAACATGTTACTCTAAATTAATTTTGTTGGGTTTTTAGTGATGATACTTAATTGGGATTGAGAATGCTGTCAACCATTCTCAATGTTTAACAACCACCATGATAGTAGTTAATTCTATTCCTTTGAAGTAGGGAAAAATTGGCTTTACGCAAAAATTGTAACCATAGAGCTTTCCACCAGCCAAATATGCATATAGTATAGTTGTTGCATTTCGATTACTCTCTATGTGTTATCTTGCCAGCATATTCCATGTGCTGACCCATTTTCGGGCTGCAACGTTAATGTTGCAGACTTTTCAGACGACGATTGAGGAGTTTTAGGTCGTGGTTCTATACTCAGTGATGCCGTTGGAGTTGATGGACTCACTTATCTTCCAAGCCTTCCGTTGTTATCGTTATTAGATGGCCTTAAGCCATATTTATTGTTTTAAGTTCTCTTTTGAGACACTCGATGTAATAAGTGTGTGATTGCTACTATGCTATAAATCCTCCGAGTACTGTGTGGTGTCAGCATTACTGATCCAGGGATGACACCGGAGCACAGAGATCAGACTGTTTGAGGTCTGGTCGCTACATTGGGGAAGTTCAACTTCTAGTGACCATTTCCTTCGTAGTACAAGCACTCAGTTTGAGGCTTGGGTCCAGCTTTGGGCTTCTTCACGGGTGTGGCAACTTGCTTGCCATTCTTCTTGAAGTTCCCTTCCTTTCCCTCGCCCTTTTCTTGAAACTAATGGTCATGTTAACCATCAACACTTGATGCTCTTTCTTGATTTCTACCTTTGCCGATTTCAGCAACGCGGAGAGCTTGGGAATCGTTTTTGTCATCCCTTGCATATTATAGTTTATCACAAAGTTCTAGTAGCTAGCTCGGTGATAGTGACTAGAGAACTCTGTCAATCACTATCTTATTTAGAAGATTAACTCCCACTTGATTCAAGCGATGATAGTACCCAGACATTCTGAGTACATGCTCACTGGCTGAGCTATTCTCCTCCATCTTGTAGGAAAAGTACTTGTCAGAGGTCTCATACCTCTCGACACGGGCATGAGTCTAAAATACCAATTTTCAGCTCTTTGAACATCTCATATGTTCCGTGGCATTCAAAACGTGTTTGAAGTCCTGGTTCTAAGCCGTAAAGCATGGCACACTAAACTATCAAGTAGTAATCATATCAAGCTTACAAAAAGTTCATAACTATCTGCATCTGCTCCTGCAACAGGTTTGTCACCTAGCGGTGCATCAAGGATATAATTCTTCTATGCAGCAATGAGGATAGTCCTCAGATCACGGACCCAGTCCACATCATTGCTGCTATCATCTTTCAACTTAGTTTTCTCTAGGAACATATCAAAAATATATAGGAGCTATATCGCGAGCTATTGATCTACAACATAGATATGCAAAACTATCAAGACTAGGTTCATGATAAATTAAGTTCAATCAATCAAATTACTAAAGAACTCTTTCTAGTTCTTGAGCTTGCATTGGTTTTTCCCTTGAAGAGGAAAGGGTGATGCAGCAAAGTAGAGATAAGTATTTCCCTCAATTTGAGAACCAAAGTATCAATCCAGTAGGAGACAATGCACAAGTCACCAAATACCTGCACAAACAAACAACAACTTGCACCCAACACGATAAAGGGGTTGTCAACTCCTTCACGGTTACTTGCAAAGTGAGATCTGATAGAGATAGATAAACGGTAAAGTAAATATTTTGGTATTTTTGGTTTATAGGTAGAAAAGTAAAAGATTGCAAAAAGAGTAAATCAGAAACTTGTATGGTGGAAAATAGATCTGGGGGCCATAGGATTCACTAGAGGCTTTCTCTCATGATAGCAAATAATACGGTGGTGAACAAATTACTGCCGAGCAATTGATAGAAAACCATAAAGTTATGACGATATCTAAGGCAATGATCATGAATATAGGCATCACGTCCATGTCAAGTAGACCGAAATGACTCTGCATCTACTACTATTACTCCATACATCGACCACTATCCAACATGCATCTAGAGTATTAAGTACATAAAGAACATAGTAATGCATTAAGAAAGATGACATGATGTAGAGGAATTAACTCAAGCAATATGATGAAAACCCCAGCTTTTTATCCTCAATGGCAACAATATAATAGATGCCTTGCTGCCCTTACTATCACTGGGAAAGGACACCGCAAGATTGAACCCAAAGTTAAGTACTTCTCCCATTGCAAGAAAAACCAATCTAGTTGGCCAAACCAAACCGATAGTTCGAAGAGAATTACAAAGATATGAAATCATGCATATAAGAATTTAGAGAAGATTCAAATAATATTCATAGATAAGTTGATCATAACCCACAATTCATTAGATCTCAGCAAACACACCGCAACAGAGTATTACATCGAATAGATATCCAAGAACATCAAGGAGAACATGGTATTGAGATCAAAGAGAGAGAAGAAGCCATCTAGCTACTAGCTATGGACCCGTAGGTCTGAAATAAACTGCTCACGCTTCATCGGAAGGGTAATAGAGTTGATGTAGAAGCCGTCCGTCATTGAATCCCCTTCCGACAGAACGCCGGAAAAGGCCCCTAGATGGGATCTCACGGGTACAGAAGGTTGCACGGTGGAAAAGTGTTTTCATGGACTCCTTTGTTGGTTTGAGATATATGGGAATATATAGGTGAAAGAATTAGGTCGGTGGAGTCATGAGGGGCCTACAAGGGTGGGGGCATGCTCTTCTGACTTCATCCCCCTAGGCGCGCCCTCCATCCTTGTGGCTGCCTCGTGGCTCTTTTGACTTCATCTCCAAGTCTCCTGGTTGTCTTCTGGTCCAAGAAAAATCATCGCGAAGGTTTTATTCCGTTTGGACTCCGTTTCGTATTCCTTTTCTGCGAAACTCAAAAACACACTAGTATAGCGAGGTGCTATACAAACGGTAATTAACCCCTTTCCGCAATGACATTTGGAACCGTTGCCTAGTGAGTGTGGGCGGTAGGGGGTCCTTCCCACACGACCTAGAAACCATGGGGGATATGCCCTCTTGGCACACACGCTCGGCAAAATGAGGTCGTGTGCGACCAAATACGGCTGTACGTACAATAGTGCTCAAAAAATACAATTATACAGAAGAAAACATTTCCGATCATAAGTTCATCCCACACAATCAGTCCCCGCTAAATGTTTCCGTTCGTATATACATCCCACATAGTTGCTCCAAGGAAAGCGTTTCTGTTCGCAGGTACATCACACACAATTTTCCCCATTAAATAGTTTGTGATAGCATTTCCATTGCACATGGTATTAACAATTTTATCGTTTGTGTTATTGAATGCATCACACACGGTGCGCAGAAGAAACTGTGTGGCAAAGGCTGTCCATCACACACAGTTTTCATGTGGTAAACGTTTGCGCCAGGTAGCCTAACGCAAACAGTTTTCAAGAGGATGTCGTGTGTGATTGTTCATTAATCTAACATGGTTTATTCCTAGAAAATGTGTGCATTGCCTTAGGTCATCGCCCATGGTGTTTTCTCAATAAACGTTTGTAATAGAAAAACCCAATTAGCAGGATAATTATCCTATTATTAATACTCCATTTATTAATCTAACTGACATATCATATTAAGTACACAATATATTTCATTTTCATAATTGAAATACATCAGAGTGCAACATCATATAGCTTCAGCACTCAGCTACCCCATTACACAACTGCACCAGCAGTAAGTTTCACATGCAACATCTATAACATTTCGAAATTAGCATCATAGACGGTACATAGACAGATGTATCTCGTTTGGAAAACTGTTGAAGCAGAAGGCGAATATTGAGCCTTCATTGATGTTGAAGGTCTTTGCAACTTTAGGCCAGTGCCTATGGATGATTGGCCATCCATCCTTCATCCTCTTCAGGAACACTTCAATATTGAACCGTGGGTGTTGTATGAATACCTTCTTCGCGTCCTGACCATATAGGTGGTTTGAGAGGTAATCATAAGTGAACCACTTTGGAAAGGCTTGAAAACAAGTATGTGCATAAATATCTTCTCTATATTTGGAATGGGGCAAACAAATAAAAAAGGCAAGGTATAATAGTTAGTACCATCCTGTAGTGAACTGATGTCTTCTTCATTGTGCAGACAAAGATCTTGTTGTTTTTTGTCGCTAATTTCTTTATCCTAACAATCTTTCTAAGTTTGTTGACTTGACTGATATTCATGGACAACTCATTTCCCCATATGCAAAAAGGGTCGAACGGTGGGTCAAAACCTCTGACAGTAGGACCTACATGTGCAAGATCAAATTGTTAAAAACCTAAATATTAGAATGGTTCTTGCAATTGCACAATAATGTGCTATTAGACAAAGGACCACGCATGTGCAAACCTCGAATGTAAACCTCATTGCTTCCCATTGTTTGCCTGCAACACATATAAGGTAGTTAGTAATCAGGTTAAGTGAGGGTTCGCATGTTATTAGTAAAATATGTTGATGAAAAATAAGCACATTGTAGATTCATCATATTAATTCAAGCCACATGGAAAACCCATTTGTCCAAAGCAAGCATGATCAAGAACTAGGAAATATAGCACTTGTATATGTTTCTCATGTGTTAAGTGCAGCCAAATTCGATTTATTCCTCACATGCACAACAATAAAAAATTCTACCCACGACAATTGGACATCGCATTGTAGAATTGAACAAAGCAGTTAACTAAACACCACAACAAATGAACCAAACACTAACTGAGCACCACATTGCACAATATAACATACTCCTAATAGAAGATCAGATAGTTAATCAAACCAAGCATGCTTAACAACTTGGAAATATAGCAATTTTATTTGTTTCTCATGTATTTAGTATAGCCAAATTGAATTTATTCCTCAAATGGTATACAATAACAGAACGCACCCACAATAATTGAACATTGCATTGCAGAATTGAACCAAACAGTTAACTAAACACCACAACAAGTGAACCAAACATTAACTGAGGACCACATTGCACAATGTATAACATACTAGAAGATCAGATAGCTAACCAAACCAAGCATGCTTGACAACTTGGAAATATAGCAATTGTATTTGTTTCTCGTGTATTTTGTAAAGAAAAATTCAATTTATTTCTCACATGGAAGACAATACAAAATTACACCCCGAAGAATTGAACATCACATGTGCATAATTGAACCAAACAGTTAACTGAACATGATAACTAATTAACCAAACAGTTAAAAGGGTGGGCTCGAGAAAACGCCACGAACTGTCATTTAAAGTAGCCAACCGGGTCACGTCGTAGGCGCGCGAGGCGTCGACGGTGGCCTTGACGGCGAGGTGCTCCTCCAAGATCTGGGGGTCGGCACGAATAGCAGCCATCGCGACTTCATCCGCGCATGCGGCCGCGATTTGCTTCTCCGCTGCCAAATGCTCCTTGAGATCCTAGCTATACTACATGCACCATGGCTTAAGGCGGCGCTTATTTGGTGGAGAGTCGGTGATTTGGGTGGAAGGTGTCGCGCCGGTGCTCGTGGCATGTGGGATGTGGAAGGAGGAGGAGGATGGGGGTCGGGTGGTGTGCAATACCTATCTGGATAGACAAGGCCGAGCAGCGTGAAGGAGGGTCGCCGGCGAGGAGGCGGCGCTTTAAGCAAAGAGTGAAGGTTTCAACTTGGAAAGGAAGGCGGAAACATGGGAAATGTGGATTTTGGTAAGGGGGAGGGGCGGGGAGGTAGATATTTTCGCGGAAGTCGAAAATTTGGAGTCGCTTTAGCGAAAAAATTGGTGTGCAAAGTGTCATCAGACATGGTCCCTTATTTAGAATGGTGTATGATATGTGAACATCACAAACGATTCAGATAGTTTAACCCGTGTGTGATGAGTTTGAATGTCAAAAATTTTATTTCAAATTTCCCTGGTTATAGTGGTCATCCACGTCATTGCATAATTTGGGTACACAAAGGAGACTACATCACACCCACACTTCTTAATCAAGCAAGTACAACAATTAAACAGAGCTAGCTGACCTAAACATCACTCTAACAAATTAAAGACCGGCGCTCTTAATTAAAGAAAACAAAGAGTTCTACTACGGCTGGTGCTCGTTGATCTCCGTCGCTGCCTCCATGTCCAGCTAGCGCCCGACGGCCTCCTGGGGAAGGGGCTCCATGTCATCCATCGCACCATGCTGGGAAAGCATCTCGCCATCCACATCGGCCATCTCTTTGGAATAGGCCACTATGAGCTAGGCGTGGGCGGCCGCGCTTTGGGCTTTGGCGGGCTCCGTAGTGGCAATGTATGCCATGCAGGAACAGACGGTTCCTCGAACGCTCTCAGCGATAGCCAACTCTTCGGTCGTGGGTTCCCGACCATTGTCGGAAATGCTTCATTCGATTTGGGCAGTGACCGCCATGAGCTGGGCATGGGCGGCCTCAACATGGTCATGGGAGGTCTCCATCAGAGCTAAGGCCGCCGCTGCGAAACGGATAACTATTGTGTCGCTCTCGCCAGTTGCTATCCCTGAGGCAGATGTTGCTACCGCCGCTTGAGAGACAACAGCGGCCGTTTGGGCTGCCTTGGCCGCCCGGATGTAGATTGCGGTCGCCCTCACTAAGCTTGTTAGCATGCGCCTGGCGGCGCGGCCGCGCTCTCTCTGGAGTGGGCCACCAAAGTTTCCTCATGACGCGGGTCCACATCCCCATCTTTCATCAGCGACGATTAAATAGTGAAATGATATTCGGGGAGCAAGCTAGTTTGCTTGATACACCGGCTGTGGACTGTAGCCGTCGCACCTTCTCGTGTAAGCTGTATGTGTACTATACTCCGACGGTGCTGCAAGATATTTTGTGCTGCATCTCACACGGTTGGTGATAATAAACTATGTGTGATCTACTTGACTTGTCGTCTTGATTTGAAATACATAATGGGGTCATAGCTGCAAAGGGTGGTGTTTGAATTGCTAGAACTTTTATCTACAATGAACAAGCAACTAGATGTGTGCCGTCAAAAAATTTGGAATTATTCAGGGTTCGTTTGGACGTTTTTATACATTACCTTGGTTTTGTAGGCATTTCAGGTGCATAATTAAATTTTGAACTACATGCACATGCTCTAGTGCATATAAACGGGTTGAAAAATCAAATATGTGTCCTTGGTTGCATGCTTAGGTCCCATGTAGGAAATGTGATTGAATCAATGTCAAACACCCTTCCACCGTCACTCGGCTGCAAACAATGAGATACCTGGGTTTTAAATTATAATGAATCCAAAACTCATCTGAAATTCATGAAACTTGGCATGCTCTTATGGAGAGGCATCATCATGTTGTGGTAAAAAAATTTGTCCCTTTGGGGCAGGTTGGGTATAAGCTTCTTACTAACTAGAGCTTCTCACAACAAGCATGATGGTTTCGGTAGGGAACGTGCCACCTTTGGGGATGAAACAATATCCATTGCCTCTTATTGCTTTCAAAAAATTTCTAGTGTCAACATAGAACAAAAGGAGTGTTGTGTTAAATTTTGGAATTTTTCTAGGCTCGTTTGGACATTTTTATAGATTAACTGGGTTTTCTAGGCATTTTATGTGCATAATTCAAATTTGAACTACATGCACATGCTCCTGTGCATATAAATTGGTTGAAAAATCAAATATATGTCCTTGGTTGCATGCTTAGGTCCCATGCAAGAAATTGGAATGAGTGTCAAACACCCTGCCACCGTCACTGGGCTGCAAACATTGAGATACCTGGTTTTTAAATTCTTGTAAATCCAAAACTCGTCTGAAATTCATGAAACTTGGCATGCTATCATGGAGCAGCATCAACATGCCATGGTAAAAAATTGTCCCATTTGGCGCAGGTTTGGTTATAAGCTTCTCACAAACCAGAGCTTCTCACAACAAGCGTGATGGTTTCGGTAGGGAATGTGCCACCTTTGGGGACAAAACGATATCCGTTACCTCTTATTGCTTTCATTTTTTTCTAGTTTCAACATAGAACAATAGGAGTGCTATGTTAAATTTTGGAATATTTCGGGGTTCATTTTTATACATTAACTGGGTTTTCTAGGCATTTTATGTGCATAATTCAAATTTGAACTACATGCACATGCTCCGATGCATTTAAATTGGTTGAAAAAATCAAATATGTGTCCTTGGTTGCATGCTTAGGTCCCATGCAAGAAATGGGAATGAATGTCAAACACCATGCCACCGTCACTCGGCCGCAAACATTGAGATACCTGGTTTTTAAATTCTAGTAAATCCAAAACTTGTCTGAAATTCATGGAACTTGGCATGCTATCATGGAGCGGCATCAACATGCGGTGGTAAAAATTTTGTCCCGGTTGGGGCAGGTTTGGGTACAATCTTCCCACAACAAGCGTCATGGTTTCGGTAGGGAACGTGCCACCATTGGGGACTAAATGATATCTGTTGCCTCTTATTGCTTTCAAAAAATTTCTAGTGTCAACATAGAACAAGAAGAGTGTGGTGTTAAATTTTGCAATTTTTCGGGTTCGTTTGGACATTTTTATACATTAACTGGGTTTTCTAGGCATTTTATGTGCGTAATTCAAATTTGAACTACATGCACATGCTCCAGTGCATATAAATCAAATTTGTGTCCTTGGATTCATGCTTAGGTCCCATGCAAGAAATGGGACTGAATGTCACATGCCCTGCCACCATCACTGGACCGCAAACATTATGATATCTGGTTTTAAATGCTAGTAAATCCAAAATTGGTCTGAATTTCATGAAACTTGGCATGCTATCATGGAGCGGCATCAACATGTCATGGTAAAATTTTTGTCCCGTTTGGGGCAGGTTTGTGTGTAAGCTTATCACAAACCTTAGCTTCTCACAACAAGCGTGATGGTTTCGGTAGGGAACGTGCCACCTTTGGGGACAAAACGATATCCGTAAGCTCTTATTGCTTTCAATTTTTTCGAGTTTCAACATAGAACAATAGGAGTGCTATGTTAAATTTTGGAATTTTTCGGGGTTCATTCGGACATTTTTATACATTAACTGGGTTTTTAGGCATTTTATGTGCATAATTCAAATTTGAACTACATGCACATGCTCTGATGCATTTAAATTGGTTAAAAAAATCAAATTTGTGTCCTTGGTTTCATGCTTAGGTCCCATGCAAGAAATGGGAATGAATGTCACACACCCTGCCACCGTCACTCGACCGCAAACATTGTGATACCTGGTTTTAAATGCTAGTAAATCCAAAACTCGTCTAAATTTCATGAAACTTGGCATGCTATCATGGAGCGGCATCAGCATGTCGTGGTAAAATTTTTGTCCCATTTGGGGCAGGTTTGTGTGTAAGCTTCTCACAAACCTTAGCTTCTCACAACAAGCTTGATGGTTTCGGTAGGGAACGTGCCACCTTTGGGGATGAAACGATATCCGTTGCCTCTTATTGCTTTCAAACAATTTCGAGTGTCAACATAGAACAACAGGATTGTTGTGTTCAATTTTGGAATTTTTCGGTGTTTGTTTGGACATTTTATACATTAACTAGGTTTTCCAGACATTTTATGTGCATAATTCAAATTTGAACTACATGCACATTCTCCAGTGCATATAAACTAGTTGAAAAATCAAATATGTGTCCTTGGTTGCATACTTAGGTCCCATGCAAGAAATGTGAATGAATTTCAAACACCCTGCCACCGTCACTCGGCCGCAAACATTGAGATACCTGGTTTTTTAATTCTAGTGAATCCAAAACTCATCTGAAATTCATGAAACTTGGCATGCTATCATGGAGCGGCATCAACATGTCATTGTAAAAATTTGTCCCAGTTGGGGCAGGTTTGGGTACAAGCTTCTCACAACAAGCGTCATAGTTTCGATAGGGAACGTGCCACCTTTGGGGACGAAACAATATCTGTTGCCTCTTATTGCTTTAAAAAATTCTAGTGTCAACAAAGAACAACAGGAGTGTTGTGTTAAATTTTGGAAATTTTCGAGGTTCATTTGGACATCTGTATACATTAACTGGGTTTTTCTAGGCATTTTATGTGCATAATTCAAATTTGAACTACATGCACATGCTCTGGTGCATATAAATTGGTTGAAAAATCAAATCTGTGTCCTTGGGAGCATGCTTAGGTCCCATGCAAGAAATAGGAATGAATTTCAAACACCAGGGCTCTGTTGATTGCCGGAAAAACGTTGAGATACTTTGTTTTTAAATTCTAGTAAATTCAAAACTCGTCTGAAATTCATGAAACTTGGCATGCTATCATGGAATGGCACCCGACATGGTGTGGTGTTTTTCGTGTCCATTTTGAGAGAAGGCGCACTCAAATAACAGCCAACAAAGGCATTTTGAAACAAATAGCTGCCACTATAACATCTCAAACATTTTGTATAATTTAAATTGTGTGTGTTCTGTTAGCCATTCACGTGACGCCACACCTCACTCTTTTAATTGCTAGGAGGTGTCGTGCGGACAGGTGCTTGAGTACTTGACTAAACGGGAGGCGTGCTTGCTGTACTTCAATGCAGAGGCTCACCAGGAAGCGTGCGAGTTGTACACTGCGCAGGCTCACCGGGAAGCGAGCCCTTTGACTTCCATGGCTGCCAGCCTTGCTCGCATCATCTCCATTAATGGCACCCAAGACGCAGTTTAATACGGTTTTTGAATATAAAACACTCATCGCAAACGTTTTAGTTAGAACACCCGTATGCAAACTGACAACTTCCCTAGGAAGCCAAGGGAAAATGTGCCGAGAAGAATTTGTGCAGCTCTTGATCGCAAACGTTTTAGTTAGAACACCCGTATGCAAACCGATAGCTTCCCCAGGAAGCCAAGAGAAAATGTGACGAGCAGGATTTCTACAACTCTTGATCGCAAACTTTTTAGATAGAACACCCATATGCAAACCGACAGCTTCCCCAGGAAGCCAAGAGAAAATGTGCCAAGCAGGATTTCTGCAGCTCTTGATCGCAAATGTTTTAGATAGAACACCCGTATGCAAAGTGAGAGCCATGGTATTCGCCCTTAAGTCGAGGGAAAATTCGTAGCGCAGGATTTGTGCATCCCTTCAACGCAAACGGTTGTTTTGGATGACCCGTGTGCAACCACATACAAACAATTTGGTAAGATTTGCGTGTGTCATATTGGGTATGTTGCCATTTGTCAAACTGGAAAGATTGACATTTGTTGATCTAGTAAAATTGGCATTTTTCAATCCTTGTTACAATGCGATTTGTCAAAATATGCAGCTAAAAATCACTAGCACTATCTAATTTTTGAAACTGAAATTCAGTAATTAAGCATAGATTTCATTCATAGATTAAGCAGTCGTTCTTAATTTATACAAATCGTTCAACTCGACAACTGAACCGACCAAAATTCTCCCCAATTGTTGCCAAGCACGTACTGAAATAACTAGTTAAACTATATATACTAGCTAATTTTAAGTACGTTGTACAGTTCCACCACATCTATAGTCAGATGAACTAAACAAAATAGCCCCTAGATACTACTACTACGGAGGGGCTTTGTGCTACTTCCGGCGGCCTCTCCTCTGCCGAGAACGCTTCGTAAGACGCACAGGAGGAGGAGGAGCCTTCTGACGAGCTGGAAAACTGCATTACGGTGCCTGCCGCTACTGCATGTTCAGCGACGCTCGCCAGCTCGAACGCCCACTGCCGCTCCAGATGACCCCTCTCGAAGAGGTAGGACTGCTTGTAGATCTCCTGATTCCTCGCCTCTGCGTCGGCATGTGCTGCGGCCACGGTTGCAGTAAGGCTCTTTGCGTTCTCGACAAGGCACTCCTCCTCCTCCCGCAAGAACTCAATGTAGCACGCAAGTTCGTTGACACACGTGCGGGCCTCAACCTCCGCCTCCCTCCTTCGAGCGGCGGTGGCGGACCGGGTGATGATCCCGGCGGTCGATGGTGGGCTGGTGGCCACGGTGGCCGATGATGGGGTGGAGGCCACAACGGCCACCTCCCGCCTTCGGGCCGCGGTGGCTAAGGGAGTCCTCGATTAGGGGGTCCTCGGGCGTCCGGGCTATGTAACATGGGGCGGATTAATGGGCTGCGAAGATACAATATAGAAGGCTTTCCCTCGTGTCCAGATGGGACTCTCCTTGGCGTGGAAGGCAAGCTTGGCGTGCGGATATGAAGATTCCTTTCTCTGTAAACCGACTATGTACAACCCTAGCCCCCTCCGGTGTCTATATAAACCAAAGGGTTTAGTCCATAGAGGCTATCATAATCAGACAGGATAGACATCTAGGGTATTACCTCCATCCAGAAGGCCCGAACTTGGGTAAACACCGTGTCCTTGTCTCCTTTTACCCTCGATCCTTAGACGCACAGTTCGGGACCCCCTACCCGAGATCTGCTGGTTTTGACACCGACATTGGTGATTTCATTGAGAGTTCCATTGTGCCGTCATCGAAAGGCTCGATGACTCCATCGATCATCTACAATAATGTTGTCGGGGAGGAGATTTTTATCCCCGGCTAGATCTTTGTATTTGGCAGCTTCGCACTGCATGCCAACTCGGTTGGCCACATAGAGTAGATCGACAGCTATGCCCCTGGTCACCGGATCAATTTTGGAAATCTAAACTATGTCGCTGATATCCGAGGAGACTTGGTCTTCTAAGGATTCGCGACCCCAACCACTGCTCCGGCCTTAGATCTGGATCGTGTCACCAGGTTCGAAGACGAGAGCCTAGAGCCCGTCGGACCCTCTACGGCCATAGAGCTCAACAAAGGAGAACCGGAGAGAATAGTGTCACCGGCGGTCATCTTAAGGCCGGACACTTCTACGGACGCTGGCTCTGAATCCTCGAAGTCCGCGTCATGCAAGCTCGGCCCGGAACTTCTGTCCCCATCCAAACCTCGCTCTTAAACGAGGCTTTAGACTTAATGTGATCCCTCTCCATCACAGAGGAACCGCTTCCGAATTACGCCCGGCCTGGACTATGGGCAAAAAATAGGGAATTTTACTGCCCACCCACCACCCACTTCATAACCACTGTCGATGATCTAACCGACATGCTCGACTACGGCTCTGAAGACATCGACGGTATGGACGACAATGCCAGAGAGGAGCAGGTCCAAAACCGGCCGTTCACCGGACGCTGGACGACCACTTCCTCATACGACGTGTACATGGTGGACATACCTAAAGAAGGCGACGGTGATGATGAAAAGGATCTAGTCGAGGACGAACCTCCAGAGATACCACCAAAGCGTCGATGTCAGCGACACCACTCTAAATCGCGTCGCGGAAAAGACAGCAATACCGGCACCGGAGACGATGACACTCTAGAGAACGCCGAAGACCAAGAAGACCCCATCGAACCAACATCCGAATAGGATGATCGGGATGACAGGAAAATTGATCCTAACGATCAAGCAGCTAATGAAGACTCGGAGGATAACAACTATCTACCACTCTTCAAGGACGACATGAGCCTCGGCGATGAAGATTTCATCATGCCAGAGGAACCCCTCGAACAAGAGCACTTTAAGCACCGGCTAATAGCCACTGCAAGAACCCCTCGAACAAGAGCGCTTTAAGCTCCTTGCTGTAAACACCTTTTGAGAGGGACATGCATGAATCGTGATTAATTAGAATACTCTATGTGCTTCACTTATATCTTTTGAGCTAGGCAATTTTGCTCTAGTGCTTCACTTATATCTTTTTAGAGCACGGAGGTGGTTTTATTTTATAGAAATTACTGAAGTCTCATGCTTCACTTATATTATTTTGAGAGTCTGTAAACAACATGGTAATTTGCTTTGGTTATAAATTTAGTCATAATATGATAGGCATCCAAGAGGGATATAATAAAAACTTTCATATAAAGTGCATTGGATACTATGAGAAGTTTGATTCCTTATGATTGTTTTGAGATATAAAGATGGTGATATTAGAGTCATGCTAGTGAGTAATTGTGAATTTGAGAAATAATTGTGTTAAAGATTGTGATTCCCGTAGCATGCATGTATGGTGAACTGTTATGTGATGAAGTCGGATCATGACTTATTTATTGATTGTCTTCCTTATGAGTGGCGGTCGGGGATGAGCGATGGTGTTTTCCTACCAATCAATCCCCCTAGGAGCATGCGCATAGTACTTCGTTTCGATAACTAATAGATTTTTGCAATAAGTATGTGAATTATTTATTACTAATGTTGAGCCCATGGATTGTACGCAGTATCACCCTTCCACTATTGCTAGCCTCTCTAATACCGCACAACTTTTGCACGTACCTTAAAACCACCATATACCTTCCTCAAAACAGCCACCATACCTACCTATTATGGCATTTTCATAGCCTGTCTGGGATATATTGCCATGCCACTTTCCACCGTTTCATTTATTATGACACACTTCATCATTGTCATATTACTTTGCATGATCATGTAGCTGACATCGTATTTGTGGCAAAGCCACCTTTCATCATTTTTTATACATGTCACTCTTGATTCATTGCACATCTTGGTACACTGATGGAGGCATTCATATAGAGTCATATTTTGTTCTAAGTATCGAGTTGTAATTCTTGAGTTGTAAGTAAATAAAAGTGTGATGATCTTCATTATTAGAGCATTGTCCCATGTGAGGAAAAGTATGATGGAGACTATGATTCCCTCACAAGTCGGGATGAAACTCCAGACGAAATAAAAGAGGCCAAAAATTGAGAGAAGGCCCAAATAAAAAATGAGAGAAAAGAGAGAAGGGACAATGTTACTATCCTTGTACCACACTTGTGCTTCAAAGTAGCACCATGATCTTCATGATAGAGAGTCTCCTATGTTGTCACTTTCATATGCTAGTGGGAATTTTTCATTAAAGAACTTGGCTTGTATATTCCAATGATGGGCTTACTCAAATTGCCCTAGGTCTTCATGAGCAAGCAAGTTGGACGCACACCCACTTAGTTTTCTTTTTGAGCTTTCATAAGCTTATAGCTCTAGTGCATCCGTTGCATGCCAATCCCTACTCCTCACATTGATATCTATTGATGGGCATCTCCATAGCCCGTTGATACGCCTAGTTGTTGTGAGACTATCTCCCTCTTTTTGTCTTCTCCAGAACCACCATATTCTATTCCACATATAGTGCTATCTCCATGGCTCAGGCTCATGTATTGCATGAATGCTGAAATGGTTTGAGAACATCAAAAGTATGAAACAACTGCTTGGCTTGTCATCGGGGTTGTGCATGATCTAAATAGTTTGTGTGGTGAAGATGGAGCATAGCCAGACTATATGATTTTGTAGGGACAAACTTACTTTGGCCATGTTATTTTGAGAAGACATAATCGCCTTGTTAGTATGCTTGAAGTATTATTGTTTTAATGTC
Source organism: Triticum dicoccoides (assembly GCF_002162155.2). Lineage (NCBI taxonomy): Eukaryota > Viridiplantae > Streptophyta > Magnoliopsida > Poales > Poaceae > Triticum > Triticum dicoccoides. Next base: position 464,591,467 of record NC_041392.1, on the reverse strand, counting down.
AATATTAAACTTTTGTTTTGAATCTTATGGATCTGAACATTCATGCCACAATAAAGAAAATTACATGAATAAATATGTCGGTTTAATGACTTTCCCGTCGTCCCTCGGGCCCGGCCGCCGATGAGGTCCTACCTTGGGGTCCGGCAGCGGCGGTGGGGGACGTGGGTCGCCATGATTACAAAATGGGTGTCATGGGATTTATGCGGCCACCTATGGGACCGGGTGTCTCGTTGCTTGTTTGGCAGGGGGACGGCGCGTTGCACAAAGAGCAGACCAGTGCACGACCACGTGGTAGGGATCGTCCACTCGATTTACCTAGGTTCGGGCCACCGTGAGGCGTAAGACCCTACTCCTGCTTTAGTGGATTGATGGAAGAATGGATTTGGTGGTGCGGTGTACACTTGCCCGGCAAGGTTTGCCTGCAGCTACTATGTGTATGTGGTAGCTTGGGGTTGTTAACTTTCCAACCTTCTAACCCCTCCTATGAGTGCCATTGGGCCTCCTTTTATAGATTAAGGGTCGCCACAATGGGAAAGTGGTCATTATCCACTGATGTGATAGCAAACAATGCTATCATACCTAAATCTACGGGCTGATAGGGTGCATTAAATGCACCACTTAGTGTCACAGCACTGGGCGCCCGGCAAGGCTTGCCGGGCTATCTTGCCAGCTTCACGCCTACTCGCTTGACATGTCACAGGACGGATGTCATCTGTAGGCTTCTCCGTAGGAAATGGATACCATGTGGCGAATGGTTGCCACTTAATCATCTTGCGTCTTGACACCGCACTGATTGACAATGTGGGTCGTGCTTGAGTGGTAGCTAGGGCGGTTCTGCCCACACGAGCCCCGGCAGGCTCTGTCGAGAAGCCTCGGTTGCTTCGCTTCTGGTGGTGGCCATGCCCCTTGCCGGGCTCGCCTGCTCGGCAAGGGAGGCCCTTCTCTTGCCGATATCCTGCTCCTTAGGCTCAGTCTTGGTTCTCCTAAGCTGCACGTTGGTTCTTCAAACCTCTTGGTCTTCCAATCTCTGTTTTGTTCTTGGCTTGTCCGTGCATGAGTCAGGGGAAAATAACGGCCCTTCCCTGACATCAGCCCCCGGGCTTGAGCCATATGTGTCGCGTGGCAAGTTGGGTTAGGCCCAAAACAGTGTGCGGACATGTGGCGAGAGAGGGATGTGACAGTTTGCCACGGAGACTAATCAATCCAACATTCACCTTGCGCAATTACTGTCATCGTGGGGTTGTGGGGTGGTTGCAGTTATGGTAAAACGGTAACTTTCTGAAGCGTCGCGCCTCTGTCCCACTTTCCTCCCCTCTTAAGACCAGAGAAATCGGAACGACACAATTCATCTGACTCTCACCCCGCTCCTCCACCTTCTTCCTCCGCAAGCCAAACGACAATTCCCTAATCTTGCTTCTCCTTCCACTACCATCCTCCCCGACGAATCCTTCTCGCGTTGCCGCGGCAATGGGGAAGAAGCCCATGGACAAGAAGAGATCGACGACCGCGGCGAAGGAGCCCGCCACCGAGGGGAGCAAAAGATCGGCAGAGCTGAACAAGAAGTGGAGCGCGGATGTCGTCTTCATTCCGTCCACCTTGAGCGGCCCTGTGCTTCAAGCGAAGTACGGATACTTGTGGAGGCGACCCATTGAGAAAGGGCATGGAGCGCCCGTGGTCTTCGCAGCGGGCGAGGTGAATCCCCCCAATTCTTATCAGTTCTTGGCCGCTTATTTCATCTGTGGTCTTTTCCTTCCTTTTTCTGAATTCTTTGAGGCGATCATGAACATCTACGGATTCCACCTCCTTGACTTCATGCAGAATGCAATGGCGAGCATGGCCATCTCACTACTAGGAAAAGGCCTACTAGTGGCGCACCAGTTTTGCCTACTAATGGCGCACTACTGGTGCGCCACTAGTATTTTTTACTAATGGCGCACCACTGGTGCGCCATTAGTATCTGGTATACTAATGGCGCACGGAGTATAGGCCACCATGCGCCATTAGTATCTGGCATACTAATGGCGCACTCTGGGGTGATGCGCCATTAGTATGAATATTAGGTTTTTTACTTTTCTGAATTTTGCATAGGTTACAAAATATATTATTGGACAGAATATAGACAGCACCCCACAGCAAGAGCAGATTCATCGAATACAATAGAAGATTAGTCTCTGAATACAATTCATCATATTAGTCTTCGAATTCAGAAGACCGAACAAAGATAGAACATTACAAGTCTCGAGACCGCGAGTAGCGAGTTTGTCGGAAGTAATACTAAGATAGAACATTACAAGTCTCGAACCAACCCTACTTAATTGTTCTTAGCACATGATCATCAGTATTAGGCAGGACCTAAATACCCTATTTAAGGTAAAATAGCATAAAACAATATAGACCCTGACTCTCCATTATGGAGAATGGAGATCATCCACTCTCCAATTCTTGCGCTTCGCTTCCTTTTTCTTCCAAGAACCTCCTTACGACTGTCCATACATTTTTTCCATCCTTTGATTTTCATGTCTCCACTTCTTTTAGAAATCTGTATGGACAGTTGAGATTCGTAGGATGACCTGGCTGTATGTTCAAAACATTAAGACTACCTTTCTGATACATCAAATGAGGCACACAATTCTCTGGGATTATCTGTTGAAAAACATAGTAATAACTTCATAGTTAGCAATGATGTACTAGTTTTAGAAGTATGCAAAAGATGCACGGATGTCGTAATAGTAAAAATCTTACCAGGGTATCTCCATGGTAGTTACCGTAGTTGAACACATGCACTAGTGGCACGTATTTACCATAATGTTGAGGAGTTTGATTGTGGATATTGTAATTCTCAATGTCAGTACAAAATCCAACTAGATGATTTTTCTCCTTGTAAGTTGTTAATTCAGAGCCATCGGTGTAGTGGGTTTTGTCTATCATCTCCCGCACATTCTTTGAACAATAAAAATAAGCTGTCAATGGAAATAAGCTGTCAACTATTTTGAAATAAACAATATAAATTAGCAAATAACTATGTTTGAGAAACTCACATAGCGGTAGAACTGGAGGCGTATCAACAAGGACCCAAATGTCCATATTGTCTTGGTCGATGTCAGGATTACCAAGATCCATGGTGATAAACATACCCTCATCAAAACCATACATCTTGCAAAATGCTTCCCAATTTTTGCAACCAAAATGGTTTACGCTCTCAGAATTATACAGATTTACTTCAAAGTCGACATCGTGATGAGTCCTTAGGTGAATTTTCTTTGTTTCAGAAATTTCATGGTCTTCAAAATCCATCCTCTCCAAGACATAGCGTCTTGCATGGCATGGGATAAGCTATACTCGAATTGTAAAAGATGAAAATTACACATTGAAATAGTTGAAGTCATGCTTAATTATGAAAATAACACTTGTCGTCGTTGTGTACCATTTCAACTTCGAAGGTCTCCTCGAGCTTAATGTTGAAGCGCCGATCATCGTCCAGGTGAGGCATGTCGCACAGACCTCGATCGTTGTGGCACCAGTCGCACTCCCCTGGGAGACTTTCGTCGTCCGATGACGATGACGACATATCCTACGTTCATAATTCAAAACTACATCATTTAGGGTTTGTCGACACCGAGGCATCCTAAAAGCTAAGCTTTTATCATTTAGGGTTTGTCGACGCCGAGGCACCCTAAAAGCCTAAGATTTCATCATTTAGGTTCTTATCGACACCGAGGCACCCTAAAAGCCAAGGTTTTATCGTTTAGGGTTTGTCGACGCCGAGGCACCCTAAAAGCCTAAGCTTTCATCATTTAGGTTCTTATCGACACCGAGGCACCCTAAAACCTATGGTTTAATGCAGCAAGAATAAAGGGGAAGTTGATCCTACTTAATTAAGTACTAAGATACCCCCCCATGCATTAGTCGCAAGTACCCCATATGTCCTATTTTTAGCAAAGTCATGCTAAAATTCACGGAAACTTTCAGCATGACCTTTGCTGAAAATAGGACATATGGACTACCCGAATTTGCCGGAACGGAAGTTAATCGACATTCTGGCAAACTCAAGGGCCTCTCGGAGTACCTGCAAAATCATTATCCCCGCGTAATAAAGTCGCCAATGGGTCATTTCAGAAGATCACAAGTAGCATCATCACAAGTACAACATCATCACAAGTAGCATCATCAGAAGATCACAAGTAACACACTTTGGTCTTCTAGTTACAAAACAAAACTGACATAATTCTAGATGTCATAATCAGATCAAATTTCAAACCACACACTTACTTTCAACTATAAACAAAACTGACTTGCTGTTAATGAATAGTGGCTAAAGATATATAAAACTCCATTGCAAATGTGCCATGTCAATAAAACAACTCATGGAAGTAACTACTAGCAGCATGTCATTATCATGGCAGTCCACTATATATTTTTATGACAAAATACATCATTATCAGGGCACATTATGGCCATTTTCTTACATGATGCTAACTGTACCTAACTGAACTTTTTGACAGTAGGGCACATTATGGCCATTAGAAGGTTATCCACCTTTGTGAAATTCTGAAGATGCCAAACTACAGACACCTCAAATATGTCCTTTGTAAGGTTGACAAGGCAGAATGGCATTACCTCAAACATCATTCGGGAAGCTTGAGGAGGGGTGGTGAAGGAAATATGCCCTAGAGGCAATAATAAAGTTATTATTTATTTCCTTATATCATGATAAATGTTTATTATTCATGCTAGAACTGTATTAACCGGAAACATAATACATGTGTGAATACATAGACAAAAACAGAGAGTCACTAGTATGCCTCTACTTGACTAGCTCGTTAATCAAAGATGGTTATGTTTCCTAACCATAGACATGAGTTGTCATTTTATTAACGGAATCACATCATTAGGAGAATGATGTGATTGACTTGACCCATTCCGTTAGCTTAGCACTTGATCGTTTAGTTTGTTGCTATTGCTTTCTTCATAACTTATACATGTTCCTATGACTATGAGATTATGCAACTCCCGTTTACCGGAGGAACACTTTGTGTGCTACCAAACGTCACAACGTAACTGGGTGATTATAAAGGTGCTCTACAGGTGTCTCCGAAGGTACTTGTTGGGTTGGCGTATTTCGAGATTAGGATTTGTCACTCCGATTGTTGGAGAGGTATCTCTGGGCCCTCTCGGTAATGCACATCACTCAAGCCTTCCAAGCATTGCAACTAATAAGTTAGTTGCAGGAGGATGTATTACGGAACGAGTAAAGAGACTTGCCGGTAACGAGATTGAACTAGGTATTGAGATACCGACGATCGAATCTAGGGCAAGTAACATACCGATGACAAAGGGAACAACGTATGTTGTTATGCGGTCTGACCGATAAAGATCTTCATAGAATATGTAGGAGCCAATATGAGCATCCAAGTTCCGCTATTGGTTATTGACCGGAGACGTGTCTCGGTCATGTCTACATAGTTCTCGAACTCGTCGGGTCCGCACGCTTAAAGTTCGGTGACGATCATAATTAGGGCTTTTGTGTTTTGATGTACCGAAGGTTGTTCAGAGTCCCGGATGTGATCATGGACATGACGATTAGTCTCAAAATGGTCGAGACATAAAGATTGATATATTGGAAGCCTATATTTGGATATCGGAAACGTTCCGGGTGAAATCGGGATTTTACCGGAGTACCGGGGGGTTACCGGAACCCCCCGGGGGTTATTGGGCCTACATGGGCCATAAGGGAGAAGATGAGGGCCGGCCAGGGCAGGCCACGCGCCCCCTCCCCCCCTAGTCCGAATACTACAAGGAAGGGGGGGGGCGCCCCCCTTTCCTCTTTCTCCCTTCCTCCTTCCTTTTCCAACAAGGCAAGAGGGGGGAGTCCTACTCCCGGTTGGAGTAGGACTCCTCCAGGCGCACCCATAGGGCCGGCCGCACCTCCCCCTCTCCCTCCTTTATATACTGAGGCAAGGGGCACCCCATGAGACACAAGTTGATCCTCATGATCGTTCCTTAGCCGTGTGCAGTGCCCCCTTCCACCATATTCCACCTCGGTCATATTGTAGCGGTGCTTAGGCGAAGCCCTGCGTCGGTAGAACATCATCACCGTCATCACGCCATCGTGCTGAAGAAACTCTCCCTCAACGTTTTGCTGGATCGGAACTCGAGGGACGTCACCGAGTTGAATGTGTGCAGAACTCGAAGGTGCCGTACGTTCGGTACTTGGATTGGTCAGATCGGGAAGACATACGACTAATTCCTCTATGTTGTGTCAATACTTCCGTTGCCGGTCTATGAGGGTACGTAGACAACACTCTCCCATCTCATTGCTATGCATCACCTTGATCTTGTGTGTCCGTAGGATTTTTTTTGAAATTACTACGTTCCCCAACAGTGGTATCCGAGCCTAGGTTTTATGCGTTGATGTTGTGCACGAGTAGAACACAAGTGAGTTGTGGGCCATATAAGTCATACTGCTTACCAGCATGTCATACTTTGGTTCGGCGGTATTGTTGGATGAAGCGGCCCGGACCGACATTACACGTACGCTTACACGAGACTAGTTCTACCGACGTGCTTTGCACACAGGTGGCTGGCGGGTGTCAGTTTCTGCAACTTTAGTTGAACCAAGTGTGGCTACGCCCGGTCCTTGCGAAGGTTAAAACAGCACCAACTTGACAAACTATCGTTGTGGTTTTGATGCGTAGGTAAGAACAGTTCTTGCTAAGCCCGTAGCAGCCACGTAAAACTTGCAACAACAAAGTAGAGGACGTCTAACTTGTTTTTGCAGGGCATGTTGTGATGTGATATGGTCAAGACATGATGCTAAATTTTATTGTATGAGATGATCATGTTTTCTAACCGAGTTATCGGCAACTGGCAGGAGCCATATGGTTGTCGCTTTATTGTATGCAATGCAATTGCGCTGTAATGCTTTACTTTATCACTAAGCGGTAGCGATAGTCGTGGAAGCATAAGATTGGTGAGACGACAACGTTGCTACGATGGTGATCAAGGTGTCGCGCCGGTGACGATGGTGATCATGAAGGTGCTCCGGAGATGGAGATCACAAGCACAAGATGATGATGGCCATATCATATCACTTATATTGATTGCATGTGATGTTTATCTTTTATGCATCTTATCTTGCTTTGATTGATGGTAGCATGATAAGATGATCCCCACTAAATTATCAAAGTATAAGTGTTCTCCCTGAGTATGCACCGTTGCGAAAGTTCTTCGTGCTGAGACACCACGTGATGATCAGGTGTGATAGGCTCTACGTTCAAATACAACGGGTGCAAAATAGTTGCACAGACGGTATACTCAGGTTTAACTTGATGAGCCTAGCATATAACAGATATGGCCTCGGAACACGGAGACCGAAAGGTCGAGCGTGAATCATATAGTAGATATGATCAACATATTGATGTTCACCATTGATACTACTCCATCTCACGTGATGATCGGACATGGTTTAGTTGATTTGGATCACGTGATCACTTAGAGGATTAGAGGGATATCTTTCTAAGTGGGAGTTCTTAAGTAATATGATTAATTGAACTTAAATTTATCATGAACTTAGTACCTGATAGTATCTTGCTTGTCTATGTTTGATTGTAGATAGATGGCTCGTGCTGTTGTTCCATTGAATTTTAATGCATTCCTTGAGAAAGCAAAGTTGAAAGATGATGGTAGCAATTACACGGACTGGGTCCGTAACTTGAGGATTATCCTCATTGCTTCACAGAAGAATTACATCCTGGAAGCACCGCTAAGTGCCAAGCCTGCTGCAGGAGCGACACCAGATGTTATGAACGTCTGGCAGAGCAAAGTTGATGACTACTCGATAGTTCAGTGTGCCATGCTTTACAGCTTAGAACCGGGTCTTCAACTGCGTTTTGAACGTCATGGAGCATATGAGATGTTCCAGGAGTTGAAGTTAATATTTCAAGCAAATGCCCGGATTGAGAGATATGAAGTCTCCAATAAGTTCTATAGCTGCAAGATGGAGGAGAATAGTTATGTTAGTGAACATATACTCAAAATGTCTGGGTATCATAATCACTTGACTCAACTGGGGGTTAATCTTCCTATTGATAGTGTCATTGACAGAGTTCTTCAATCACTGCCACCAAGCTACAAAAGCTTCGTGATGAACTATAATACGCAAGGGATGAATAAAACTATTCCTGAGCTCTTCGCGATGCTAAAAGCCGTGGAGGTAGAAATCAAGAAGGAGCATCAAGTGTTGATGGTCAATAAGACCACCAGTTTCAAGAAAAAGGGCAAAGGGAAGAAGAAAGGGAACTTCAAGAAGAACAGCAAACAAGTTGCTGCTCAGGAGAAGAAACCCAAGTCTGGACCTAAGCCTGAGACTGAGTGCTTCTACTACAAGCAGACTGGTCACTAGAAGCGGAACTGCCCCAAGTATTTGGCGGATAAGAAGGATGGCAAAGTGAACAAAGGTATATGTGATATACATGTTATTGATGTGTACCTTACTAATTCTCGCAGTAGCACCTAGGTATTTGATACTGGTTATGTTGCTAACATTTTCACCTCGAAACAGGGGCTACGGATTAAGCGAAGATTGGCTAAGGACGAGGTGACGATGCGCGTGGGAAATGGTTCCAAAGTCGATGTGATCGCGGTCGGCATGCTACCTCTACATCTACCTTCGGGATTAGTATTAGACCTAAATAATTGTTATTTGGTGCCAGCGTTGAGCATGAAGATTATATATGGATCTTGTTTGATGCAAGACGGTTATTCATTTAAATCAAAGAATAATGGTTGTTCTATTTATATGAGTAATATATTTTATGGTCATGCACCCTTGAAGAGTGGTCTATTTTTGATGAATCTCGATAGTAGTGATACACATATTCATAATGTTGAAATCAAAAGATGCAGAGTTGATAATGATAGTGCAACTTATTTGTGGCACTGCCGTTTAGGTCATATCGGTGTAAAGCGCATGAAGAAACTCCATACTGATGGACTTTTGGAACTACTTGATTATGAATCACTTGGTACTTGCGAACCGTGCCTCATGGGTAAGCTGAATAAAGCGCCGTTCTCCGGTACTATGGAGGGAGCAACGGATTAGTTGGAAATCATACATACAGATGTATGTGGTCCAATGAATGTTGAGGCTCATGGCGGATATCGTTATTTTCTCACCTTCACAGATGATTTAAGTAGATATGGGTATATCTACTTAATGAAACATAAGTCTGAAACATTTGAAAAGTTCAAAGAATTTCAGAGTGAAGTTGAAAATCATCGTAACAAGAAAATAAAGTTTCTATGATCTGATCGTGGAGGAGAATATTTGAGTTACGAGTTTGATCTACATTTGAAATAATGCGGAATAGTTTCACAACTCATGCCACCCGGAACACCACAGCGTAATGGTGTGTCCGAACGTCATAATCGTACTTTATTAGATATGGTGCGATCTATGATGTCTATTACTGATTTACCGTTATCATTTTGGGGTTATGCTTTAGAGACGGCTGCATTCACGTTAAATAGGACACCATCGAAATCTGTTGAGATGATGCCTTATGAACTGTGGTTTGGCAAGAAACCAAAGTTGTCGTTTCTGAAAGTTTGGGGCTGCGATGCTTATGTGAAAAAGCTTCAACCTGATAAGCTTGAACCCAAATTGGAGAAATGTGTCTTCATAGGATACCCAAAGGATACTGTTGGGTACACCTTCTATCACAGATCCGAAGGCAAAACTTTTGTTGCTAAATTCGGAGTTTTTCTAGAGAAGGAGTTTCTCTCGAAAGAAGTGAGTGCGAGAAAAGTAGAACTTGATGAGGTAACTGTACCTGCTCCCTTATTGGAAAGTAGTACATCACAGAAACTGGTTTCTGTGACACCTACACCAATTAGTGATGAAGCTAATGATAATGATCATGAAACTTCAGATCAAGTTACTACCGAACCTCGTAGATCAACCAGAGTAAGATCCGCACCAGAGTGGTACGGTAGTCCTGTTCTGGAAGTCATGCTACTAGATCATGATGAACCTACAAACTATGAAGAAGCGATGGTGAGCCCAGATTCCGCAAAATGGCTAGAAGCCACGAAATCTGAGATGGGATCCATGTATGAGAACAAAGTGTGGACTTTGGTTGACTTGCCCGTTGATCGGCAAGCAATTGAGAATAAATGGATCTTCAAGAAGAAGACTGACGCTGACGGTAATGTTACTGTCTACAAAGCTTGACTTGTTGCAAAAGGTTTTCGACAAGTTCAAGGGATTGACTATGATGAGACCTTCTCACCCGTAACGATGCTTAAGTCTGTCCGAATCATGTTAGCAATTGCCGCATTTTATGATTATGAAATTTGGCAAATGGATGTCAAAACTACATTCCTGAATGGATTTCTGGAAGAAGAGTTGTATATGATGAAACCAGAAGGTTTTGTCGATCCAAAGGGAGCTAACAAAGTGTGCAAGCTCCAGTGATCCATTTATGGACTGGTGCAAGCCTCTCAGAGTTGGAATAAACGCTTTGATAGTGTGATCAAAGCATTTGGTTTTGTACAGACTTTTGGAGAAGCCTGTATTTACAAGAAAGTGAGTGGGAGCTTTGTAGCATTTCTGATATTATATGTGGATGACATATTATTGATTGGAAATGATATAGAATTTCTGGATAGCATAAAGAGATACTTGAATAAAAGTTTTTCAATGAAAGACCTCGGTGAAGCTGCTTACATATTGGGCATTAAGATCTATAGAGATAGATCAAGACGCTTAATTGGACTTTCACAAAGCACATACCTTGACAAGGTTTTGAAGATGTTCAAAATGGATCAAGCAAAGAAAGGGTTCTTGCCTGTGTTACAAGGTGTGAAGTTGAGTAAGACTCAATGTCCAACCACCGCAGAAGATAGAGAGAAAATGAAAGATGATCCCTATGCTTCAGCCATAGGCTCTATCATGTATGCAATGCTGTGTACCAGACCTGATGTGTGCCTTGCTATAAGTCTAGCAGGGAGGTACCAAAGTAATCCAGGAGTGGATCACTGGACAGCGGTCAAGAACATCCTGAAATACCTGAAAAGGACTAAGAATATGTTTCTCGTATATGGAGGTGAAAAAGAGCTCATCGTAAATGGTTACGTTGATGCAAGCTTTGACACTGATACGGACGATTCTAAATCGCAAACCGGATACGTGTTTTTATTGAACGGTGGAGCTGTTAGTTGGTGCAGTTCTAAACAAAGCGTCGTGGCGGGATCTACATGTGAAGCGGAGTACATAGCTGCTTCGGAAGCAGCAAATGAAGGAGTCTGGATGAAGGAGTTCATATCCGATCTAGGTGTCATACCTAGTGCATCGGGTCCAATGAAAATCTTTTGTGACAATACTGGTGCAATTGCCTTGGCGAAGGAATCCAGATTTCACAAAAGAACCAAACACATCAAGAGACGCTTCAATTCCATTCGAGATTTAGTCCAAGTGGGAGACATAGAAATTTGCAAGATACATACGGATCTAAATGTTGCAGACCCGCTGACTAAGCCTCTTCCACGAGCAAAACATGATCAGCACCAAGGCTCCATGGGTGTTAGAATCATTACTGTGTAATCTAGATTATTGACTCTAGTGCAAGTGGGAGACTAAAGGAAATATGCCCTAGAGGCAATAATAAAGTTATTATTTATTTCCTTATATCATGATAAATGTTTATTATTCATGCTAGAACTGTATTAACTGGAAACATAATACATGTGTGAATACATAGACAAAAACAGAGAGTCACTAGTATGCCTCTACTTGACTAGCTCATTAATCAAAGATGGTTATGTTTCCTAACCATAGACATGAGTTGTCATTTGATTAACAGGATCGCATCATTGGGAGAATGATGTGATTGACTTGACCCATTCCGTTAGCTTAGCACTTGATCATTTAGTTTGTTGCCATTGCTTTCTTCATAACTTATACATGTTCCTATGACTATGAGATTATGCAACTCCCGTTTACCGGAGGAACACTTTGTGTGCTACCAAACGTCACAACGTAACTGGGTGATTATAAAGGTGCTCTACAGGTGTCTCTGAAGGTACTTGTTGGGTTGGCGTATTTCGAGATTAGGATTTGTCACTCCGATTGTCGGAGAGGTATCTCTGGGCCCTCTCGGTAATGCACATCACTCAAGCCTTCCAAGCATTGCAACTAATAAGTTAGTTGCAGGATGATGTATTACGGAACGAGTAAAGAGACTTGCCGGTAACGAGATTGAACTAGGTATTGAGATACCGACGATCGAATCTCGGGCAAGTAACATACCGATGACCAAGGGAACAATGTTTGTTGTTATGCGGTCTGACCGATAAAGATCTTCGTAGAATATGTAGGAGCCAATATGAGCATCCAGGTTCCGCTATTGGTTATTGACCGAAGATGTGTCTCGGTCATGTCTACATAGTTCTCGAACCCGTAGGGTCCGCACGCTTAAAGTTCGGTGACGATCATAATTATGGTTTTTGTGTTTTGATGTACCGAAGGTTGTTCGGAGTCCCGGATGTGATCACGGACATGACGAGGAGTCTTGAAATGGTCGAGACATAAAGATTGATATATTGGAAGCCTATATTTGGATATCGAAAACGTTCCGGGTGAAATCGGGATTTTACCGGAGTACTGGGGGGTTACCGGAACCCCCCGGGGGTTATTGGGCCTACATGGGCCATAAGGGAGAAGAGGAGGGCCAGCTAGGGCAGGCCGCGCGCCCCCTCCCCCCTAGTCTGAATAGGACAAGGAAGGGGGGGGGCGGCGCCCCCCTTTCCTCTTTCCTTTTCCAACAAGGCAAGAGGGGGGAGTCCTACTCCCGGTTGGAGTAGGACTCCTCCAGGCACACCCATAGGGATGGCCGCACCTCCCCCTCTCCCTCCTTTATATACTGAGGCAAGGGGGCACCCCATGAGACACAAGTTGATCCTCGTGATCGTTCCTTAGCCGTGTGCGGTGCCCCCTTCCACCATATTCCACCTCGGTCATATCATAGCGGTGGTTAGGTGAAGCCCTACGTCGGTAGAACATCATCACCGTCATCACGCCGTCGTGCTGACGAAACTCTCCCTCAATGTTTTGCTGGATCGGAACTCGAGGGACGTCACCGACTTGAACGTGTGCAGAACTCGGAGGTGTCGTACGTTCGGTACTTGGATCGGTCGGATCGGGAAGACGTACAACTACTTCCTCTATGTTGTGTCAACACTTCCGTTGCCGGTCTACGAGGGTACGTAGACAACACTCTCCCCTCTCATTGCTATGCATCACCATGATCTTGCGTGTGCGTAGGAATTTTTTTGAAATTACTACGTTCCCCAATAGGTGGTAGTGGAGAGGAGGAACTAATTTGGGACGGCAGTGGAGAGGGCGGCGAGGAGGAGGGGTGGTGACCTTCACGGAGGATCTCTCAACCTCTTTGGAGGAGGGGACCTGCTTCCTAAAGCAAGAAAACACAATTAATGTGGCTGGCGATCTTATTGCCCAAAATCCACACATGGTGGCTGCCGAATTGAAGATAAAATACAGATAATAGGAGGCAGACGAGGAGGAGGACTTACCCTTGTCGTTGCCGATGAGCGGCACCTCCGGGTCATGCTGCCGTCGGGGCGGGTGGCGCAGGGCATGGGGACGTGAGCAGCGGAGGAGGGAAGGTCCGTAGCCCAGCGTCAGTGGCGGCGCCGCCACCGTCGTTCACCAAGACGGAGGGGGTAGCGGGGCAGGACCCGACCGAGACGCCAGCGAGGGAGTCGGAGGGGGAGG
>NC_041392.1:464569960-464577305 GCF_002162155.2 Triticum dicoccoides | reverse complement strand
GAGACCGGGCGGCGGCGCAGTGGGTGGGGCGGCAGCGCAGTGGGTCGGCGGCGAGGCCCAAGATGGCGAGGCGGGGCACGGGGGTCGTCGGAGTGGCCGGTTGTGGAGCGAGGGGGGAAGTGGAGGGAGGGACGAAGGTATCGGGTGAATTAGGGGGAAGATTAATAATGGCGCACCCACTGGCGGTGCGCCATTAGCTAGGGGGGAAAACTTAGTAATGGCGCACCTGTGGACAATGCGCCATTACTAGTTTTTACTAGTAATGGCGCACTGTCTACATGATGCGCCATTAGTATGTTTGGAAAAATGAAAAAAAATTGTTACTAGTGGCGCACCATGTATCTGGTGCGCCATTAGTGTCTTCCACACTAATGGCGCACCTGCACATGGTGCGCCACTGCTATACTATAGTGGCGCACCACATGTCAGGTGCGCCATTAGTGTCAATTCCATCTATAGCCCTTTTCCTAGTAGTGTCTTCGCGCACTTGTGCGAGAATTTTGTCGGGGTGAAGCCTAATGTGGATTTATTCTGGCACTACTTTGTCCCGCCGGTGGAGAGCAAAGTAAACCATTCTTGAATCATCAGTTGGATTCCCCGATCAAAGAAGGATTACCTCCCCGGGTACCAATGCGAGAGATGGGATGAATGGAGAGGAGACTGGTGCTGGATTCAAGACAAAGAAGCCCCCGAGTTTTGTGAAGCGTGGCAAGAGTGCGTCGAGTGCGGCAAGGATTGGATCGCCAAGGGCCTCTCCCAGGACAGGTTGCACCCGACAATCAATAGGATCATCCGCCTGGCGGCTGCCAGGTTAACCATCGAGCATGTGGGGGCAGACTTCCTCATCTGTCGCATCTCACCACTGCAGGAAAGGGATAGGTCTGCATGGCTGTATGGAGACATGGCGAACAGGATGGGACTGTTGTCGGGGCTGGCCAATAACTTGTTAGTTTATGGCCATGCTTGGTTGTGCGAGCAGATATTTGGTTGCTTCGAGATGTTCAGGCTCCCGGTAACCATCATTCCCCTAAACATCAACTCTGCTCATGATCAAATACTGAAGTGGATGCCGGAGTGCAACGCTGAGGGAGTGTCGGGCACTTGGCAGCTCCCTTCCCCTAATGAAGAGCTCCAATGGTCGAGCACCTTGGTGGAGAAGGCCACCAGAGATGAAGGGGAGATGTACAAAAGCACCTCTCCTGCAGAGGTAGCGTACATTCTGAAGAGGGTCGCGGAGGACAAAGACTCCCGCCACACAGAGATGGAAAAGCCCGCAAAGGCCGGGAAGATAAAAAGGAAGGCTGGAAACGGTAGCTCTTCCCAGGGCGGCAGTGAGACACAAGCCACGAAGGATGCTGTTGGGAGAGATCTTGCCGGGGATAACTTTGTCGGGCTAGATGCTCTAGCCACGGCAGCAACGGAGCTCTAGGAGGGAGAGGAGGACAAGCAGGAGGAGGGCACGGTAGCGGCCCCCGAACAAGGTGAAGAAGGTCTGCACCAATTCCTCCAAGGCCGAGGTGGCATGCCGTCAATCCCCTCGCCTTGCTCAGGCCAAAACACCTTCTACCAAACGGCCAGTGGTCATGGAGGCAGAGTCCAGCTCATGTTCTGGCTCGAGTTCCTCACAGAGCTCATCTCCCAGGAGCCCTTGGTGCCACGGCAGGCGTCGAAGCTGTCGGGAAGCTCCACTGTTCCATCTCTAAAGAGAAGACAGGAGTCTCCTCCTCCCACAGAGTTCAATTTGAACTCCATGCTCATTGAGAAAGAGTATGGAGGATTTCTCTTTGTGATAAATATCTTCTTAGGTGGTTTTGAATGCTTTTGCTGATTGACATCTTGTTCTTGTTGTCACCGGCAGGGAAATAGAAGAGGAGACGGAGACCCACATCCAACACTCCCAAAGGAAACTCCGATGCCTTGGGTCATTGGAGGGTAATGAGGGCTTGGCTTCAGCAGGGTAGGATGCGAAAGACCCCGTGTCGAGCCCCCAGCCTAGCCCCGGCACGAGAGCAAAGACTTGGCCCCGTCCACCGGAGGAGACAGTCCTTCGGCCCCTTCGCATGGAGGAGGGGGCAAGGTAACACAGGACGACCCCCCTTTGAAGGGGCGCGCGTCCCCTACCGCTCAAGACGAAGATGTCATCATGGAATTCTCCATGGCGGAGACAGCACAGAAGGCTGCCAGGTCTTCCCCGATGTCGGTGTCAAAACCGGCGGATCTCCGGTAGGGGGTCCCGAACTGTGCGTCTGAGTTTGATGGTAACAGGA
The DNA here is from genome assembly GCF_002162155.2 of Triticum dicoccoides. Taxonomy (NCBI): domain Eukaryota; kingdom Viridiplantae; phylum Streptophyta; class Magnoliopsida; order Poales; family Poaceae; genus Triticum; species Triticum dicoccoides. Next base: position 464,575,038 of record NC_041392.1, on the reverse strand, counting down.
GACAGGGAACACAATGTTTACCCAGGTTCGGGCCCTGTCAATGGTGGTAAAACCCTATGTCCTGCTAGATTAATATTGATGGGTATAGGGGTTACAAGAGTTGATCTACCACGAGATCATAATGGCTAAAACCCTAGAACTCTAGCCTATGTGATTATGATCGTCCCTATGGACTAAACCCTCCGGTTTATATAGCCACTGGAGGGTACTAGGGTTGTTCAAAGTCGGTTACAGAGAAAGAAATCTTCATATCCAAACGCCAAGCTTGCCATCCACGCCAAGGAGAGTCCCATCCGGACACAGGTGAGAGTCTTCGGTCTTCTATCTTTGTAGCCCATCAGTTCGGCCCATGTCCAACAGGCCGGACGCCCGAGGACCCCTTAGTCCAGGACTCCCTTAGTAGCCCCTGAACCAGGATTCAATGACGAGGTGTCCGGCGCGCAGATTGTCTTCAACATTGCAAGGCGGGTTCCTCCTCCGAATACTCTGACACAGTCTTCGAACACAAAGATCGCGTCAGGATCTACAAAAAAAGTACCACACACCACTATAGAGAATATAATATTTGACGAGTCCAATCCGCTGACAACTTTTTGCAATGTAACACTACATCAACCCCCGATCATTATTTCGAACCATTTTTTGGCCTGCCACTCCATATTTCAAAATGTGGCTTTATTGGCACATCTTGTCAAAGCAGAGATCGTGTCCCCCTATTGCGGGATTCTCATGAATACGTGATGGGTAATCCAACCGTGCCATCGGCATGGCCCCTGGGGAATAGGCGAGTTTTATGGCAAGTGGGGAGGCGCTTGATATTCACTGCCTTTATAAGCAGATAAGGATTCACATCTTTCGCCCATGCCTTCTCTCTTCCCACCTACCCACTCTCGAGCTCCAACGCCCAAGTTCTCATCCTTTCCGCCTCAAGAAAGCACTCCAACCATGTCCGGAGCACAGGGCAAGTGGATGGCCTCCACTGTCAAGGAGAAGGATATCGTCCAACTTCGGGAGGCCGGATATTTGGCTAGGGAAATCTCCCATCGGCTTCCTGCTAAGGGACAGATTGTCCCCACTCTGGAGCCCCAAGAGAGGGTCCTTTTCATCCCTCACTTCGTCCGTGTGCTGGGATTTCCTCTCCACCCATTCGTCCATGGACTCATGTTCTACTATGGGCTGGATTTCCATGATCTGGCCCCCAATTCCTTCCTCACCATCTCGACATTTATCGTCATGTGTGAGGCCTTCCTCCGCATCCCCCCACTTTGGACTGTGGCTGAAGACCTTCAATGTGAAGCCGAAGGTGGTGGGCGGCGAACATGCAGAATGCGGAGGCACCATGGTGAGCAAAATTTCCAATGTCCCGTGGCCCAAAGGCACCTTCGTGGAGACCGTCAAGGGGTGGCATAAGCTGTGGTTCTACGTCACAGAGCCCCGCGACGCTGCCTGGGCCGCGGCTCCCGAATTCAAATTCGAGGCCCCCATGCGGCTTACCTCCTGGCAAGAGAAGGGCCTGGATTGGTCTTCATCAAACAAGCTGACATCGCTTCAGACGCGCATCAAGAGAATGATGGACAAGAACGTCAAGCTTGTCGATGTGATTCAGCTAACGCTAATTCTCCGGATCCTTCCATGCCAGAACCGGGCTTGCCATCTATGGGAGTTCAATCCGGCAAGCACAAGACCTTGCGGCAATTCTTCGGAACTACGAATGGAGATATCTATAAGGTGCTCTTCAAGGCCAACGAGACGTGGCCCGAGACAACCGAGGACTACGGGCATGATCTGGCCCATCCCGCCAGTTCGGTAAGTTTTCCGTGTTTCAAGGCATTTCCCTTTCTTGCTTTCTCAAGGAGGATGTCCCAATTTCCCTATTTGCATTTTTGAGGGTTGGACAAAGAAGGCAGAGTGGATTCGGTGTTCGACTCTGCTGCCCGAGGAACCAACCATCCCGCTCCTAACGAAGATGCTGGTTCCGGCGCCCTACATGGCGCCGGAGAAGAAGGCCAAGAAGAAGGCCAAGGGGACCAGAGGAGGCCTCCGTCCCAAGGGTACTTCTGACATGGCGTCCGAAGATGCCGAAACTCACTCCGCCGCCGAAGACGACGACAAGGAGGGAGAGGAGGAAGAAAGCAATTTCCCCCTCCCAGAGGGGAGAAAGAAGAGGGCGGCGTCCACATATCTGGGAGGGGAGGCATCCAGGAAGGGAAAGGCTTCCTTCGTAGTTAGCTCCGCATGGGATGTCGATAGCAGCCCAGAACAGCGCCCTCGAGATAAGCCCCTGGCCGAATCGTGAGTATCCGAAGACCTTGACGCATTCATATATACTCCTCTTTCACTTCATAATTCGAACATGTTGAATCATGCACTTTGCAGTCTGGCATGTTCCGCCCTCGAGCGATCCTCGTCTTCGGGGAACTCACTGGATCCGAAGGTGATGGACAGCAGGTCCCTTCCAATGGCCTCCTCTGCCAAGCACATGGATGACGCCGAGGTGTTGTCCTGAAGGACCCCCGGCCAGGGAGAGACATAGGAGACCATCAGAACGGCGCCAGAGGGCGAGACCTCGGCTGCCGGACACATGGGGGAGGATATCCCCATGGAGACTGGCGATGGGGGCCATGTCCAATTCGGCCCCCATTCGAATACGGTCTCGGAGACCTATCGGCTCCAGAATCTGGCAAGCAGCCTCCTTCATTGGAAGGAGGTGTTCCCATTCTGCCAGTGACCTCTGTCCAACCAGAGGCGCTGGATACTATACTAGAAGCGCTATGAAGCGCTTCCATCATTGAGGAACACCGTACCCTCATGGGTGCGGTGATTGAGAAGATCCAATCTGCGAAGAGCGGACTCACCGAAGCCTGCGCGAGCCTTCTAACAGGCTTTGAGGTAAGTGCTGCATTTATGTGAAAAGAAAGTTACAGTATAGACAGTAGCCCCTGAGACTCTGTTCGGTGTTCGGAAAGAAAAGCCAAACAGAGGATCAAATAGTTTTTCGCAGGAGACTAATTATATATGTCTTTGTGAATAAGCAGGCGTTGCTGCTATCCGCGACTTCTCATGCTGCCGAAGTCTCCGGACTCAAGCAGAGGCTGGAATGGACCGAGGAAGAGCTCGGCCGTGCGAGAAAGCAGCTGGAGGATACCCAAGGTATGCAATGATCTTGTGTATGTCAGGAAGGGATGCATGATGTGAGCTGATCATATTGTCATGACATTAATTAGGGGTGGCGACCGAGGTGGAGGCCCTCAAGAAAGCGCTGGCCGATGCCGAGGAGAGAGCGGTAAAGGAAAAAGCCGCTCGAGAAAAGCATGAGGCCAGGGTTGGTGAGGTCCAGCAGGAGCTCCAGGACGGAGTGAAGAAATGTGAGTCCTTGGTGCGCCAGAATGCGGACCAAGAGTCCGAACTCGCTAAGGCCCGCCAAAGCACACAAGAGGCTTAGGACGAAGCCCAAGGCGCCCTCCAGGAAATCCAAGAGGCCAAGAAGGTCACGGTGGGTAAGGCTTTTATTATGCAAAGCAAGAATTTGAGCAAGAGGTATCTCTTACTGACCTGGATTTGGAGTTCTCCAGGGGCCTTTACGGATTTGCCACAAAGTGTTTCCGACGCTGCGGAATTCTTCCGGGCCGAAGAGGGGAGCTCAACGGAGAAGTTGTTCTGGTCGCAATACCTTGCACCAGAACATCCGGTGCCCTTTAGCGACCAGCTAAAACAGTTGGTCGAGCTGCATAGGGTGGCCAAACTAGCCATGAAGGATTTAATAATCCGGATGTGGCCTGCAGAAGCTATACCCGACAGCTACTTCGGCCTCGTGAAGGGGCTGGTCAATGCCTGCCCTCGACTTGACGCCATCAAGCGGTGGGTCTTCATAGAAGGTGCGCGGATGGCCTTCGCCGTGTCAAGATACAATGGGCGAAGATGGATGTCGTCAAGCTCGCGACCGAAGGACCGCCCGCAGGCAAGGAGCATCGCATGCCCGAGTGGTATTTTGAAGATGTTCTGAAGGGATCCCGCATTGTGGCGGAGCAATGTGCTAAGGACATTATTTTTGAATGAATACATTCTTGTAATCCCGTCCAGTATGAATAAAACAAGGCTTGCTATGTAATATAATGCTTTTCTATTTGTTTGTTTAAAATTTTACCTCCTGTGCGGCCGTTTCATCAAGTCTGAGAGTTGGCCATTCGCCGGCTTCAGCCCCCACATAGGTAGTACGGGGGTGTTTGGGATGAATCTTGTCGGTGTACTAGAATAGGGGTACCCTAGTACCCCAAACTTGTGCACGGGCAGTTGCAGCACCCCGCGGCAAGGCTTGCCGGGAGAACGCCAAGATCCTCCGTGGTTCCCTTAGAGCCATTCAAGAACAAAGTATTTAAGCTCAGGAGACAAGGCCCCGGCAAGAGGAGCTTGCCGGGAAGGCCAACCGAGGCACTCCAAGGAACTTGCCACAACGCGCCACCCGCTCCGGCAAGGCAACAAGGCCCCGGCAAGAGGAGCTTGCCGGGAAGACCAACCAAGGCACCTCGAGGCCCGATGAGCGACAAGCTTCCAGACCCGACAAGATAACAACAGCGGCAAGGCACTTGCCGCGGCAGCCGGCCACTCTGTGCCCACGCTCCAGCGTATCCACCAACGTGTCGCTCTGGGGGCCTCTCCAGGCGCGCGTGGCGGGAGGCTGTGCAGCCAGCGGTGCGCAGTGGCATGCGAAGCTGACAAGATCGCCATCGTGGCGAACGGTGGCGCCCCTAACGGTCCTTTTCTGCACTGTTTGGGCGACCCAGACGGGCATTTAATGCCCTTGTCCCCTGCCGTCAGGGTTAGGTAGGGTGCACTATACAAGTAACTGTACCAACCACCTCACTTTTTACATTTGTACCCTTCTCTGCGTTGCCACCTGTCGGTGACCCCTTTAGTATATAAAATGAGGCCCATGCGCAACGTAGAGGGGGTTTGGTTGGACTGGTTCGCGAAGTTCGGCTAGTTCGGAACCCAGGAAAACACTACGCTCTCTCTCTAGAGCAAGAACATAATACAACCAGACAAGCAGCAGTAGGAGTGTTATCTCTCCGGAGAGCTCC
>NC_041392.1:464303166-464569677 GCF_002162155.2 Triticum dicoccoides | reverse complement strand
TCCGCCGGCCCCATAGGTGCTCATGGATCAGTTTCCCGACAAATCTAAACACTCTTTATCCAAGAGTTTGGTCCTTAAAGGAGGTGTTTAGCACAACAAACCAGGCAATCGGACTATGTGGCTTTATTACCCTCACTTAGCCATAGGAGTTTGACAATGAAAATGTAGGCGCAACCCCTACTATCCAGACTAGGGTGCTGTAAACACCTGATCGAATAAGAACCGATTCGTCGCATAATGCGGGAAAAATCGCTAAGGATTTGAAACCTTCGAAGAACTGACCGGCTCACGCCGCATCATGATAGTCAGTTTTCGGCTTTCTCTACTGAGGTGCTCATCCAGATAAATCAGGACACAATCGCAGTAGTTCTCCCTTTACTACCCTAGCTGATATAGCGGAACATAAGGTAGTAAGCACAGGAGCCAGGCAACCCAACTATTGACCAAAGACATGATTCGGAGCCAATGCATATAATGCTAAATTCGGGGTGCCAAACTATAATGTAAAGCTGTTTGGACTTATTGCCATAGTGTGGGTCGCAATAAAGCCCCTCGCGAATTACGGCGTACCAAGGTGTACGAATGCAGATTAAAATATCAAAATAAATAAGAAGCTAGTGCCACATATGTTGGGCCGCAAACTGTTTCCATTATAATTTTGATTAATACATCAAAGCGTACTTGAATAAAAAGTGCGATAAGCAATAGTGGCTATTTAACATTCCAAGACCAAGGGGGAGCTGCGTACGGGTCCTGAAAATAGGTAGAATGATCGCCAAGAAGGACATCTAGAGATTCCCCCATACGTCTGTGCTACTTGTCACCTTGGTGTATCCGTCCTTCGAAAGGACCAATTTATCAGGCCATCGAATGGGGCCTGTGAAAAGGAATCTAAAAAACGATAAAAGGAAATGTAAGCGTATGTGTGTCCCGGGAAGGTTGAGTCGTATTATGGTTCATGGTATGGTTATGCCTCCGTCTCTACCCATGGTATTTTTAGTGCGTAGTTATGTATGCGTGGTACGTATGCCGCCACTTGGTCGGGACTGAGACGGAGGTCGAATTGCTAATCGAGCTCCTGACGAGTTGGGCTGTCCTGCCGCAGAGTAGTCCAGACTCGTTTGACAGTGTCAGGGAGCATGGCCGCCGAATTAAGATTTTGCTTATGAAGGCCACTCTGTACCTCTGCTCCCAGGGCAGCGGTGTGCTCCTCGGTACAGAGGGAGTGCTCCGTGTTTCCATTGACTGTTATGATGGCGCGTGGTCCGGGCAGCTTCAGCTTGAGATAAGCATAGTGCGGCACCGCGCTGAATCAGGCAAACACGGTTCGTCCGAGCAGTGCGTGATAGCCGCTGTGTAAGGGGACGATATCGAAGATTAACTCTTCGCTTCGGAAGTTGTCCGGAGATCCAAAGACGATCACCAATGTGATTGAGCCCGAGCAGCGGGCCTCTACACTTGGTATAACTCCTTTAAAGATAGTTTTGGTGGGCTTGATCCTTGATGGATCGATGTCCATTTTGCGCATTGTATCCCGATAGAGCAGGTTTAGGCTCACGAGGACTCGTGTGAGGTGGAATCCATCAATTATTGGGTCGAGGACCAATGCAGCTGAACCGCCATGACGGATACTGGTCGGATGGTCCCTGCGATCAAAGGTGATCGGGCATGACAACCATGGGTTGAATTTTGGGGCGACTGGCTCTATCGCATAGACGTCCCTGAGCGCACGCTTGTGCTCCCTCTTGGGGATATGGGTAGCATATACCATGTTCACCGTTTTGACTTTGAGGGGGAAACTTCTTCTGTCCCCCTGTGTTCGGAGGACGGGGCTCCTCGCCGTCATTCTCGCTTTGCGACCCCTTCTCCTTGTCTTTGGCATTTAATTTGTCGGCCTGTTTGAAGACCCAACAACTCCGATGAGTATGATTCGCTAGTTTATCAAGGGTGCCATGGATCTGGCATGGATGATCGAGTATGCGGTCCAGGCTGGAAGGGCCTTGATTATTCCTTTTATATGTCTTCTTCCACTGTCCGGACATGGAGCCACTAAATCCGGCGTTGACCACCGTTGCTTTGACGCTTGTGCCTGTTGCATCAAGGCTTGCCGTTGCTATTTCTGGCTTCCGAAGTGCCAGGTTCGCTTGCATTGTTATTGCTACAGGCTAGCAAGCTATCTTCGCCCGCGCAAAAGCGGGTCATATGTGCCGTGAGGACTGCCATGGACTTCGGCTTTTCTTGGCCGAGGTGTCGGGCGAGCCATTCGTCCTGGATGCTATGTTTAAAGGCCGCTAGGGCCTCGTCATCCGAACAGTCGATGATCTAGTTCTTTTTAGTTAAGAGCCTAGTCCAGAATTTCCTGGTTGACTCTCCGGGCTGTTGGATTATGTGACTTAAGTCGTCGGCATCCGGAGGTCGAACATATGTACCTTGGAAGTTGTCAAGAAAGGCTTCTTCCAAGTCCTCCCAGCTGCCAATGGAATATTCGGGCAGGCTGTTCAGCCAGTGTCGGGCTAGCCCTTGAGTTTTAGGGGGAGGTATTTGATGGCATGAAGATCATTGCCGCGGGCCATATGAATATGGAGAATGAAGTCTTCAATCCATACCGCGGGGTCTGTGGTTCCACCATATGATTTGATATTCACGGGTTTGAACCCTTTTGGGAATTCATCTTCCATGACTTCATCAGTGAAGCGGAGAGGGTGTGCGGCGCCTCTATATCGGGCTAGTTCGTGACGTAGTTCGGATGGAGTCCGTCTACGGTTTTCGGCTCGGACATAATTGTGCTTGCCATGTTCGGCTTGATAGCCATCATCGCGTGTCGAGGCATTCCCCCATGATCCGTAGATTGATCTGGCCGGACCTGTTTTATTCTTCAGGCCCTGTCGGAGATCATACGTGTATCCCTGAGCAGTTTTGTCTCTTCCTTTATGGCGAGGTAGGGCGGGCTGGTGTTCGGCTTGTGTTGCTGCTTTGTCCCAGCCACATGGTGGTCGGTCAGCCGCATTGTGCGCTGATGGCATGGGCTCCAATGCATCGTCATCGAATTGAGGTAGTAATTTGTGCTTCGGGTAACTTTTGAGTGGTCGCTTGAGGCCGTATTCATCGGCTTCGAGGACATTAGTCCATCTATCATTGAGCAGGTCTTGATCAGCTTGAAGCTGTTGCTGCTTCTTTTTCAGGCTCTAGTGGCTATCAGCCGGCGCTTGAAGCTCTCCTGCTCGAGAGGCTCCTCAGGCACGATGAAATCCTCGGTGCCGAGGCTCGCCTCATCCTCGGAGAGTGGAGGGTAATTACTGTCCTTCGAGTCTTCATGTATGGCCTGTTCATCAGGGCTGACTCGCCCATCTTCCCGTTCGTCATGTTCGAAAGTTGGTTGAATGGGGTCTTCATTTTCTCCGGCATCGTCTAGGGTATTGTTTTCTCCTGTGTCGGTGTTACTATCTTTTTCACGGCGTGATTTAGAGCTGCGCCACTGTCATCAGCGCTTTGGCTGTATCTCCGGAGGTTTGTCTTCCACTGGTTCTTCTTTGTCATCGCCGTTGATTTCTTGGGGTGTGTCCACCGTGCACACGTCGTAGGAGGAGGTGTCTGTCCAGTGCCCGGTAAATGGTGGGTTTTGGGCTTGCTCCTTTTCGGCATCGTCGTCCATACCATCGATGTCTCCAGAGTCATAGTCGAGCATGTCGGTTAGATCTTCAACAGTGGCTATTAAGTGGGGGTGGGTGGGAAGAGAAATTCCCCATCATCGGCCCCCAGTTCAAACCGGATATAATTCGGCTGTGAGTCCTCTGCTAAAGAGAGTGTTTTTAATGAGTTTAGCACATCGCCTAAAGGTGAGTGCCGGAAGATGTCCGCGGAACTGAATTCGACGATCGGCGCCTGGTAAGCTTGTCGGACGTGGATGCATGAAGTTCGGAACCAGTGACCGGAGATGAGTCCAGGGGTCTGGTGACGCAGACCTCATTTGAAGTTGGGTCTGTGTGCGGCACCAAGGCCGCTGATTCTGCGGCTTCCATGGCGGGGTTAACTTCCCGTCTTCGGATGGTGCAAGTTGTTCCGTATCCAGGGCCAGAGCGCTTATAGGCTCAATCTCCTGTGCATGGTCAGATGACAGATTTAGGTTATGTTCATCGTGGTGGCAGGGAGCGGCTGCCATGGGCTCAAATCCATGAAAGATCAAGTCTCCACGGATATCAGCGATGTAGCTCAAGTTTCCAAACCTGACCTGATGGCCAGGGGCATAGCTATCGATCTGCTCCAGATGGCCAAGCAAGTTGGCCCGCAGTACGAAGCCACCGAATACGAAGATCTGGCAAGGGAGAAAGACATCCCCCTGGCAGCGTTTTTGTAGATGATGGATGGGACCATCGAACCTTCTGACAACGGCACAATGGAACTCTCAATGAAAGCACCAATGTTGGTGTCAAAACCGGTGGATCTCGAGTAGGGGGTCCCGAATTGTGCGTCTGAGGTTGATGGTAACAGGAAATAGGGAACACAATGTTTACCTAGGTTCGGGCCCTCTCGATGGAGGTAAAACCCTACGTCCTGCTAGATTAATATTGATGGGTATAGGGGTTACAAGAGTTGATCTACCACGAGATCGTAATGGCTAAAACCCTAGAAGTCTAGCCTATGTGATTATGATCATCCCTATGGACTAAACCCTCCGGTTTATATAGACACCGGAGGGGACTAGGGTTGTACAAAGTCGGTTACAGAGAAAGGAATCTTCATATCCGAACGCCAAGCTTACCATCCACGCCAAGGAGAGTCCCATCCGGACATGGGTGAGAGTCTTCGGTCTTGTATCTTCGTAGCCCATCAGTCTGGCCCATGTCCAATAGGCCGGACGCCCGAGGACCCCTTAGTCCAGGACTCCCTCACGTGGCAGAGGGCGAGGTTCACAACGTGGCAACAACTATTGCCAGGGAAACAGAGACCCCCGCCCGGCAGACCTCTCCAAGTATCTATTTTAACTCTCCTTCCTTTTCATATTCTGGCTGCCTCCATTGGTTTCTTCATTTGCATCGAGACTTCCACTCCCTTGTTTTGTTCACTGGCCCTTTTCATCCGCAGCCTCCCAGGGCAAAGAATTAGACTTGTTAGAGGTGGTGGCGGACATAGGAGGTATGCCGCAGATGAAGATGTGAAGGTTGCGGCAACTGAGGGGCAGGATTTGGCTGCCGGGAGAGCACAAGGTTCCTTGGCGGTGGTCGAGCGGTCCCTGGAAAGCACCTTAGTGGAGGAAGTAGTCATCGAGGCGAAGATTCCTCTTCAAACCATGGGCCCACTCCCTTCTTCTGGGGGTGCTGTTGATGCCCCGCCGTCTTCTTTGAATACGCTGACTGTGGCGCCATTGCTGCTAGACATCAAAGCCCCCGGCCCATTCTTGACAGATGCAGATCTTGATGAAGAGCTTCAGCGCCTTCTGGCCCCGTTACATTTGGGAGGCGTGGAAACTGATGACTCAGCTGCCATTACCGCTGATTTTTCCTTCATGGAATTCATGGCGGCTGGTGTGAAGGAAATGCAAGCCCGGCACCGCCAGAAGTGGCAGGAGCTCAAGGAACGGTGTGAATCTGCCGGCACTGTGGACCAGAGGCTGAAGGACAAGTGCCGAGAACTGCATGAATGGCATGACAAGCAGTTCAAAGGTACTCATGAAGCAGCAGTTAGATCCTTCATACAATGAGGGAAGATGTCGTGGCTCGTGAGGGGTGCTTGGTGGACCATCAAGCTTCCTTGGATGCCAGGGAGCAAGGGATCTCCCTCCAAGAGGAGAATCTTGAAGCCCTCCTCGCCAAGGATGAGAGTTTGGAGGCCTTGGTGCAGCAATGCACCAAGGAACAGAAGGACGAACATGGGGCTGCCCTGGATACTCTTGCCACTGAACACGCCGCCCAGCTGAAGAAGCTTGTTGAAGATCTGGATGTCGTATCTTCCGCCAAGGCTGAGCTTGATCGCCAGGTAGCCAAACTAAAGGAAGACCTTGTCAGAAATTCCAAGAAGGTGGAAGTACTCAAAGAAGAGGAACGGCAAGCTGAACTTCGCTTGGTGGATGTGCAATCGCAACTCTCCTCCAAGACCCAAAATCTCCAGGCCGCCGACAAAAATATCTCTGACATGAAGGCAAGGATTGGCTCGCTCGAGCAGTCAATGGAGTCCCTCGAATCCCGGCAGAAGCTGCAGTCCAAGGACATGGAGATGCCAAGTGCCTCCGGCAAGATGCAGATGACAGGCTGACAAACCGGGTCAACATGAACAACCTCTGGATCAAGAGCCTGGTTGACGTCGCAGAGCGTCTTGGTGCCCAAGTTGTGGCGATGGGCATGGATGGCCCAGTCTACTCAGCCAGCACACAAGAGGTCCCGAGTGTCAAGCTGGGTATCTTCTTCGACGGGTTGGTTGACAAGTTGAAGGTGCACGAAGAGGGGAGGCCGAACGCTTCACGGCCGAGTCATGGAGGCTCGCCCACGACGCCCTTTTCATGGTCCTGGAAACATCGCGTGCTGCCACCCAGAGCTTGATCTTGCCGACGGCTTCAAGAAGCCTCCAGTGGGTGCCGACATTGCCACTGCTGAGAAGAAGGCCGCCCCCCTCACCGACAGGGTCCTCCATGTTTAAGTTACTCCTTTTGGTCTTGTAATAGAATATGACGTATATATTGTGTTTAGTCATTTTATCTCTAGTGTTTATGCGAAGCTGATACTTCTAGCTGGATTTTTAAGTGTGTGTTTATCCCATTAAACTCTATAAGCTCGTGTTTGTATGATCAATTCCTATGTATGTTCTGGATGCCCGCTGATATCATATTCCCGCGATTGTCATAAGGGTTCGCCCCTTAACAGTCACCTTGGCATGGATGTGCCTCGGCAGGTTTTTCCTAGGTAGCTCTCGACGCAGCCTCTCGTCCTGCGAGCGTGGCTCTGGACAAGACGATGGACCGATCAAAGAAACTATCCAAGGTTCCATCACACGAGGGCTTTCACGATACGAATACTTACTGGAGTTAAGGGATAAACGACTGCAGAAATCTGAAATGCATCAAATATAAGTGATAGCGTGGACTTAGCTTTCGTCTTGAACTTCCTTTTTGGTTTGTCAGTCCGCGCGTGTTCGATGCGCCCGTGGCGCCGGGAGAAACAGTAGGTGATCCGAAGGTGTCCTTGTTCCCGACAAGGATCGTCATATTTCTCTCATAGCTGGCGGGCATAGGGGCACGGTGTCGGGCTTTGCTAGTCCATCTTATTTTTGCTTCCCTCCCCCTTAAGTCAGTGCAGCGGCTGCCGTCACTTGGGCTATGCCAGTGCGGGCAGCCTCGCCGAAGTGTGCTTGCCGAGGCATCAATCGAAGGACTCATACCAGCATTCTGCTCAGGATCGCCCACGGCGGGGAAGATACTGGACCGAGCCTCGCATGGCAATCGTCGACGTCGATGACGCCAACGGTCAAAGCAACTCGACTGCACACGAGGTGGAGGGATAGGAAGGAGGGATCTCGGCCCACATGTCTCGTTCCCCTTTCTCCGGACAGCGTTCATACGACGATAATGCCATACGAACCACCAGAGTAAACTCGTTGCCATCAATCACGGTCTCGGTCGTGACCGTTTCTATAGCAAATCTGGGAGAGCGGCGACATGGTGCGAGGGTGGGCCTTCCCCCGCTCGGCTCCTGTGCTTCCCGGGGCACCCCGGTCGATGGCGCTGGCGTGCCAAAGATGTTGATGAGGTTGACGCGCGGTGTGCACTTTGTGGTTTGCGCAAGCGCTCCCCCTACCTGGCGCGCCAAAGATGTCGCGGGATTTCCGCGGCCACCTATAGGACCGGGTGGCCCCTTGCTGGTTTGACAGGGGGAGACGGCGTGTTGCACAAAGGGCAGACCAGCGCACGGCCACGCACTCGATTTACCCAGGTTTGGGCCGCCGTGAGAAGTAAGACCTTACTCCTGCTTTAGTGGATTGATGGAAGAATGGATGTGGTGGTGCGTGCTACCTCTTGAGCATGCGTTGGTTTTCCGTTGAAGAGGAAAGGGTGATGCAACAAAGTAGCATAAGTTTTTCTCTAGGCTTTTGAGAACCAAGGTATCAATCCAGTAGGATACTACACGTAAATTGCCTAGTACCTACACAAACAATAAAGAACCTTGCAACCAACGTGATAAAGGGGTTGTCAATCCCTTCGTGACCACTTGCAAAATTGAGATCTGATAAAGATAATAAGATAAATATTTTTGGTATTTTTGTTGTATAGATTGGAAAATAAAGATTGCAAAATAAATAGTACACCAAAATTATAGATCGGAAACTTTTATGGTGTAAAGTAGACTCGGGGGCCATAGGTTTCACTAGTGGCTTCTCTCATGATAGCATAAATTACGGTGGGTGAACAAATTACTGCCGAGCAATTGATAGAAAAATGCATAGTTATGAGAATATCTAGGCATGATCATCAACATAGGCATCACGTCCATGTCAAGTAGACCGAAACGGTTCTGCATCTACTACTATTACTCCACACATCGACCGCTATCCAGCATGCATCTAGAGTATTAAGTTCATAAGAACAGAGTAACGCATTAGGCAAGATGATATGATGTAGAGGGATAAACTCAAGAAATATGATATAAACCCCATCTTTTTATCCTCGATGGCAACAATACAATACGTGTCGGTTCCCTTTCTGTCACTGGGATCGAGCACCGCAAGATTCAACCCAAAGCTAATCACTTCTCCCATTGCAAGAAAGATCAGTCTAGTACACCAAACTAAACCGATAATTTGAAGAGACTTGCAAAGATATCAAATCACACATATAAGAATTCATAGAAGAATCAAATATTGTTCATAGATAATCTTGGTCATAAACCCACAATTCATCAATCTCAGCAAACACACCGTAAAAAGTATTACATCAAATAGATCTCCAAGAACATCAAGGAGAACTTTGTATTGAGAACCAAAGAGAAAGAAGAAGCCATCTAGCTAATAACTATGGACCCGAAGGTCTGTGGTAAACTACTCACACATCATCGGAGAGGCTATGGTGTTGATGTAGAAGCCCTCCATGATCGATTCCCCCTCCGGTAGATCGCCGGAAAAGGCCCCAAGATGGGATCTCACGGGTACAGACGGTTGCGGCGGTGGAAAAGTGGTTTCGTAGCTCCCTTGGATGTTTTCAGGGTATAAGAGTATATAAAGAAGTAGGTCGGTGGAGCTACGAGGGACCCACAAGGGTGGGGGAGCGCCTACCCCCCTGGGCGCGCCCTTCTGCCTCGTGGCCGCCTCGTTGCGTCCCTGACTTCCACTCCAAGTCTCCTAGATTGCGTTTGTTCCAAGAAAGGTCCTCGCGAAGGTTTCATTCCGTTTTGATTCCGTTTGATATTCCTTTTCTACGAAACACTGAAATAGGCAAAAGATAGCAACTGGCACTGGGCCTCCAGTTAATAGGTTATTCCCAAAAAATAATATAAAATAGCATATTAAAGCCCATTAAACATCCAAAACAGATAATATAATAGCATGTAACAATCAAAAATTATAGATATGTTGGAGACGTATCAGCATCCCCAAGCTTAATTCCTGCTCGTCCTCGAGTAGGTAAATGATAAAAACAGAATTTTTGATATGGAATGCTACCTAACATAATTTTCAATGTAATTCTCTTTATTGTGTTATGAATGTTCAGATCCTAAATATTCAAGACAAAAGTTTAATATTGACATAAAAATAATAATACTTCAAGCATACTAATCAAGCAATTATGTCTTCTCAAAATAACATAGCCAAAGAAAGCTCATCCCTAGAAAATCATATAGTTTGGCCATGCTCCATCTTCGTCACACAAAATGCTCTCATCATGCGCAACCCCGATGACAAGCCAAGCAATTGTTTCATACTTTAGTATTCTCAAACTTTTTCAACTTCCACGCAATACATGAGCGCGAGCCATGGACATAGCACTATGGGTGGAATATAATATGATGATGGAGGTTGTGTGGAAAAGACAAAAAGAGAGAAAGTCTCACATTGACGCGGCTAATCAACGGGCTATGGAGATGCCCATCAATTAATGACAATGCGAGGAGTAGGGATTGCCATGCAATGGATGCACTAGAGCTATACATGTATGAAAGCTCCGCAAAAGAAACTAAGTGGGTGTGCATCCAACTTGCTTGCTCACGAAGACCTAGGGCATTTGAGGAAGCCCATTGTTGGACTATACAAGCCAAGTTCTATAATGACCCCACTAGTATATGAAAGTGACAAAATAAGAGACTCTCTATAATGAAGATCATGGTGCTACTTTGAAGCACAAGTGTGGAAAAAGGATAGTAGCATTGTCCCTTCTCTCTTTTTCTCTCATTTTTTGGGCCTTCCCTTTTTATTTGGCCTTTCTATCTTTTTATTTTTTATTTGTCCTTTCTCTCTTTTTTTATTTCCTCACACGGGACAATGCTCTAATAATTATGATCATCACACTTCTATTTATTTAGAACTCAAGGATTACAACTCGATACTAGAACAAAATATGACTCTATATGAGTCCCTGCGGCGGTGTACCGGGATGGGCAATGAATCAAGAGTGACATGTATGAAAAATTATGCATGGTGGCCTTGCCACAAATACGATGTCAACTACATGATCATGCAAGGCAATATGACAATGATGAAGCGTGTCATAATAAACGGAACGATGGAAAGTTGCATGGCAATATATCTCGTAATGGCTATGGAAATGCCATAATAGGAAGGTATGGTGGCTGTTTTCAGGAAGATATAAGGAGGCTTATGTGTGATAGAGTGTATCATATCATGGAGTATGGATGCACCGGCGAAGTTTGCACCAACTCTCGAGGTGAGAAAGGGCAATGCATGGTACCGAAGAGGCTAGCAATGATGGAAGGGTGAGAGTGCGTATAATCCATGGACTCAACATTAGTCATAACAAACTCACATACTTATTGGAAAAATCTACAAGTCATCAAACCAAGCACTACCCGCATGCTCCTAGGGGGATAGATTGGTAGGAAAAGACCATCGCTCGTCCCCGACCGCCACTCATAAGGAAAGCAAACAAAGAACATGCTACGGTTACCATACGTGCATGCTACGGGACTTGCAAAACTCAACACAAGTATTTCTCAAATTCACAAATACTTAACTAGCATGACTCTAATATCACCATCTTCATATCTCAAAACAATCATCAAGTATCAAACTTCTCATAGTATTTGATGCACTCTATATGGAAGTTCTTATTATACCCATCTTGGATGCCTATCATATTAGGACTAATTTTATAGCCAAAGCAAATTACCATGCTATTCTAAAGGACTCTCAAAATAATATAAGTGAAGCATGAGATATCAATAATTTCTATAAAATAAAACCACCACCGTGCTCTAAAAAGATATAAGTGAAGCACTAGAGCAAAATTATCTAGCTCAAAAGATATAAGCGAAGCACATAGAGTATTCTAATATATTCCGATTCATGTGTGTCTCTCCCAAAAGGTGTGTACAGCAAGGATGATTGTGGTAAACTAAAAAGCAAGGACTCAAATCATAAAAGACGCTCCAAGCAAAACACATATCATGTGGTGAATAAAAATATAGCCTCAAGTAAAGTTACCAATAGACGAAGACGAAAGAGGGGATGCCTTCCAGGGCATCCCCAAGCTTAGGCTCTTGCCACTCCTTATTCCAAAATCCATCAAATCTTTACCCAAAAACTTGAAAACTTCACAACACAAAACTTAAACGGAAAATCTCATGAGCTCTGTTAGTATAAGAAAACAAATCACCACCTGAAGGTACTGTAATGAACTCATTCTTTATTTATATTGGTGTTAAACCTACTGTATTCCAACTTCTCTATGGTTCATACCCCCCATACTAGCCATAGATTCATCAAAATAAGCAAACAACACACGAAATACATAATATATAAAAAAACAGAACAGTCTGTAGCAATCTGGAGGTTTCGAATACTTCTGTAACTCCACAAATCCTGAAAAATTAGGACAACCTAAATAATTTTGATGTTGATCTACTGCAGTTGGAATTGGTATTTTATCACTCACTGGTAAAAAATGAAAATTATTCTTATGAGCGCATACTTTATGTTTATTTCAGCAATATCAAACAACAATCATCCAAGAAGATCCTAAAGGCTTTACTTGGCACAAACACTAATTAAAACATAAAAACACAATCATAATAGAGATAGATGATTTATTTATTACTAAACATGAAAAAAGCAAGGAACTATCAGATTTTGGGTTCTGACAAAACCTTTGAGGTTTGAACACTAGGGTGCGCACAAAGATCTCTCCCCCTCTCTAGCTCGCACACTCTACGAACTCAAAGAACATGAGACACAAGATTTATATTGGTTCGGGCCACCGTTGTGGTGTAATACCTGATAACCCACGAGTATAGGGGATCGCAACAGTTTTCGAGGGTAAAGTATTCAACCAAAATTTGTTGATTCGACACAGGGGGATGTAAAGAATATTCTCAAGTATTAGCAGCTGAGTTGTCAATTCAACCACACCTGGAAACTTAGTATCTGCAGCAAAGTATTTAGTAGCAAAGTAATATGATAGTAGTGTTAACGGTAGCAAAAGGTAACAGTAGTAAAAGTAATGTTTTTGGTATTTTGTAGTGATGATAGCAATAGCAACGGAAAAGTAAATAAGCGAAGAACAATATATGGAAAGCTCGTAGGCAATGGATCCGTGATGGAGAACTATGCCGGATGCGGTTCATCATGTAACAGCCATAACCTAGGGTGACACAGAACTAGCTCTAGTTCATGAATGTAATGTACGCATGTATTCCGAATATAGTCATACGTGCTTATGGAAAAGAACTTGCATGGCATCTTTTGTCCTACCCTCCCGTGGTAGCGGGGTCCTTACGGAAACTAAGGGATATTAAGCCCTCCTTTTAATAGAGTACCGGAACAAAGCATTAACACATAGTGAATACATGAACTCCTCAAACTACGGTCATCACCGGTAAGTATCCCGATTATTGTCACTTCGGGGTTAACGGATCATAACACATAATAGGTGACTATAGACTTGCAAGATAGGATCAAGAACTCTCATATATTGATGAAAACATAATTGGTTCAGATCTGAAATCATGGCACTCAGGCCCTATTAACAAGCATTAAGCATAGCAAAGTCATAGCAACATCAATCTCAGAACATAGTGGATACTAGGGATCAAACCCTATCAAAACTAACTCGATTACATGATAGATCTCATCCAACCCATCACCGTCCATCAAGCCTACGATGGAATTACTCACGCACGGCGGTGAGCATCATGAAATTGGTGATGGAGGATGGTTGATGATGACGATGGCGACGGATTCCCCTCTCCGGAGCCTCGAACGAACTCCAGATTAGCCCTCCCGAGAGGTTTTAGGTCTTGGTGGCAGCTCCGTATCGTAAAACGCGATGAATTCTTCTCTCTGATTTTTTCTCCCTGAAACACAATATATAGAGTTGGAGTTGGAGTCGGAGGAGCTCCAGGGGGCCCACGAGGTAGGGGGCGCATCCTAGGGGGGAAGGTGCGCCCCCCACCCTCGTGGACAGGTGGTGGCCCCCCTGGCCTTCATCTTTTGCAGGTATTTTTTATATTTTCTAAAAAGTTGCTCCGTGAAGTTTCAAGTCATTCCGGGAACTTTTGTTTCTGCACATAAATAACACCATGGTAATTCTGCTGAAAACAGCGTCAGTCCGGGTTAGTTCCATTCAAATCATGCAAGTTAGAGTCCAAAACTAGGGCAAAAGTGTTTGGAAAAGTAGATACGACGGAGACGTATCAACTCCCCCAAGCTTAAACCCTTGCTTGTCCTGAAGCAATTCAGTTGATAAACTGAAAGTGATAAAGAAAAACTTTTACAAACTCTGTTTGCTCTTGTTGTTGTAAATATGTAAAGCCATCATTCAAGTTTTCAGCAAAGATTATAACTAACCACATTCGCAATAACGCTTAGGTCTCAAGTTTACTCATATCAATAGCATAATCAACTAGCGAGCAATAATAATAAATCTCGGATGACAACACTTTCTCAAAACAATCATAATATGATATAACAAGATGGTATCTCGCTAGCCCTTTCTGAGACCGCAAAACATAAATGCAGAGCACCTTTAAAGACCAAGGACTGACTAGAGATTGTAATTCATGGTAAAAAAGATCCAGTCAAGTCATACTCAATGTAAACTAACAATAATGAATGCAAATGACAGCGGTGCTCTCCAACTGGTTCTTTTTAATAAGAGGATGATGACTCAGCATAAAAGTAAATAGATAGGCCCTTCGCAGGGGAAGCAGGGATTTGTAGAGGTGCCAGAGCTCGGTTTTGAAATAGAGGTGAATAATATTTGGAGTGGTATACTTTCATTGTCAACATAACAACCAAGAGATGGCAGTATCTTCCATGCTACACACATTATAGGCGGTTCCCAAACAGAATGGTAAAGTTTATACTCCCCTTCCACCAACAAGCATCAATCCATGGCTTGCTCAAAACAATGAGTGCCTCCAACTAACAAGAGTCCTAGGGGGAGTTTTGTTTGCAATTATTTTGATTTAGTTTGCATAAAGCATGGGACTGGGCATCCCGGTGACCAGCCACTTTCTCGTGAGTGAGGAGCGGAGTCCACTCCTCTTGAGAATAACCCACCTAACATGGAAGATACAGACAGCCCTAGTTGATACATGAGCTATTCGAGCATACAAAACAGGATATTTATTTGAAGGTTTAGAGTTTGGCACATCCAAATTTACTTGGAACGGCAGGTAGATACCGTATATAGGTAGGTATGA
The DNA here is from genome assembly GCF_002162155.2 of Triticum dicoccoides. NCBI lineage: Eukaryota > Viridiplantae > Streptophyta > Magnoliopsida > Poales > Poaceae > Triticum > Triticum dicoccoides. Next base: position 464,554,822 of record NC_041392.1, on the reverse strand, counting down.
TGGACTCATGTGGAATAACTTTGGGGTTTATGGAGTTGGATGCACAAGCAGTATTCCCGCTTAGTACAGGTGAAGGCTAGCAAAAGACTGGGAAAAGACCAGCTAGAGAGCGACAACAGTCATGAACATGCATTAAAATCAATCAACACCGAATGCAAGCATGAGTAGGATATAATCCACCATGAACATAAATATCGTGAAGGCTATGTTGATTTTGTTTCAACTACATATGTGAACCTGCGCCAAGTCAAGTCACTTAAATCATTCAGAGGAGGATACCACCCTATCATACCACATCACAACCATTTTAATAGCATGTTGGCACACAAGGTAAACCATTATAACTCATAGCAAATCGAGCATGGCACAAGAAACTATGATCTCTAGTTGTCATTGCAAACATGTTTATTCATAATAGGCTGAATCAAGAACGATGAACTAATCATATTTACAAAAACAAAAGAGGTTGAGTTCATACCAGCTTTTCTCATCTCAGTCAGTCCATCATATATAGTCATAATTGCCTTTCACTTGCACGACCGAATGATGTGAATAATAATAATAATAGTGCATGTGCATTGGACTAAGCTGGAATCTGCAAGCATTCAATAAACAGGAGAAGACAAGGCAATATGGGCTCTTTTGCCAGATCAACAATTATGCATACAAGATCCACTTCAACAATTTAATTAAGGTTTTCTCCTATCGACCCCCAAAGAAAATAAAAGAAATAAAACTATTTACATGGGAGAGCTCCCAAAAAGTAAAAGAAGAACATCAAATCTTTTTGGGTTTTCTTTTTAATTACTACTACAAGCATAGAAAGTAAACTAATTAAAAGCTACAACTAATTTTTTTGGGTTTTCTAAAGGATCAAACACACAAGAAGAAAGCATAAAAAGGAAAATAAACTAGCATGGATGATACAATGAAAAAGTATGAGCACCGACATCTAGCAATGAGTGTGTGAGCATAAATGTAATGTCGGTGGGAAATACGTACTCCCACAAGCTTAGGCTTTTGGCCTAAGTTGGTCTATGGCCACGGCTGGCCTGGCGGATATCCATAATAATAGCTGGGGTCGTACTAAGATGCAGCGGCTATCGCCTCCTGAGCTGCATCGTGGCGATGAGCGGCCTCCTCTCTCCTATCGTACTCATCTGCCTCCTCTCTGGTAGTAACATATCTTCCTTTTGCTTGATGATCAAAGAAGCCAGGAGCAGGGAGAGTAATATGGACAACACGATGTCTATCAAAGATTAGTCGATACTAGAGAGGTGATTCATTCCTCTCGACAAACTAGTGGTGAACCATAGCATTAAAGTCTAGGTAAGCAGGGGGTAATTCAATATCATCTTCGCGTATGGCTACACCAAGAAAATTAGTTATGCGGGTTGCATAAATTCCTCCAAAGAAATCTCCATTAAATCTATTAAGACGCAACCTACGTGCAACAGTGGCTCCCAAATTGTAAGATTTATCTCCTAACACAGCACTCCTAAGAATACTGAGGTCAGGGACACACATATGACATGCCTCATCTTTACCATTAATGCATCTACCTATGAAGAGAGCAAAATAATGTATAGCAGGAAAGTGAATGCTCCCTATGGTAGCTTGTGTAATATCTCTAGATTCTCCCACAGTTATGCTAGCAAGAAAATCTCTAAATTCAGATTTGTGAGGATCCCTTATACTACCCCATTGTGGAAGTTTGCAAGCAGTGGTAAAATCATCTAAGTCCATAGTATAAGAATTTTCATAAAGATCAAACAGGACAGTTGGAGAATTACGTGAAGATGAAAATTCAATCCTCCTCACAAAGGAACTAGTGAGATTATGATACTGGCTGCACTTCTATTCCTCGAAGCTCACAAGATCAGCGTTGCGCAAATATGCGTTGAATTCTTCCTCAATTCCCGCTCGATCCATAAAGTTTTCAGAAGGCCACTCACAAGGACGCACCGGAGCGTCTCTTGGTGGCTCATCATCAGCATCACGCATTGCAAGCCTGGGTCCTTGCTTCCTTGAGGAACCACCTTGGAACATTTTCCTAAGCATTTTTGTTCCTCTGAAAAAATTCTGAATTTTTTTAGTAACTTCAAAATAAAAGTAAACCAAACTCAATAATATTGATAGCAACTACTCCTACAAGTGCCTAGGGCCTATATCATGCATCAAAACTACTTTTGACCATATAAATTTGACATGCAAGCTCAAGAACAGGGTCACCTAAGAAGCAAAAATTTGCAATGAATAAAGCACTAGAACAAAAACTAATTGGACCAATGGAGGAGTCACATACCAAGGAACAATCTCCCCAAGCAGTTTTGTGAGAGGTGCTTTGAGCAAGGAGATCGAAAATGGCAGCAAAATGAGCTTGGACTCGGGTTTGAGCTGGATATTTGTGTTTGTGGGAGGAAGAAGGAGTCTGTCGGTGAAAGGATAAGTGGAGGAGGGCCATCGTGGGCCCACGAGGCAGGGGGCGCGCCCTCCACCCTCGTGGGCAGGTGGGTGACCCCCCTGCTATGTTCTCAGTGCCAAATATTCTAAAATATTCCAGAAAAAATCATATTTGAATTGCAGGGCATTTCGAGAAATTTTATTTTTGGGGCATTTTTATATTGCATGGATAATCAGATAACAGAAAGAAAAATACTATTTTTATTTTATTTAATATAAATAACAGAAAGTAAAAGTGGGGTACAGAAGGTTGTGCCTTTTAGTTTCATCCATCTCATGATCATCAAAACGAATCCACTAACAAGGTTGATCAAGTCTTGTTAACGAACTCATTCCGAATAACATGGAACCGGAGAAATTTCGAATAACACTATGTTACCTCAACGGGGATATGCACATCCCCAATAATAAGAATATCATATATCTTCTTGACAGTAGGAAGGGGAAATTCAAAACCTCCAAATATAATCGATGGAATTTTTCCAATAGAGTTGATACTATGAACTTGAGGTTGTTTCCTCGGAAAGTGTACCGTGTGCTCATTACCATTAACATGAAAAGTGACATTGCCTTTAGTGCAATCAATAACAGCCCCTGCAGTATTCAAAAGGATCTTCTAAGAATAATAGACATACTATCGTCCTCGGGAATATCAAGAATAACAAAGTACGTTAAAATAGTAACGTTTGCAACTACAACACGCACATCCTCACAAATACCGACAGGTATAGCAGTTGATTTATCAGCCATTTGCAAAGATATTTTAGTAGGTGACAACTTATTCAAATCAAGTCTATGATATAAAGAGAGAGGCATAACACTAACACCGGCTCCAAGATCACATAAAGTAGTTTTAACATAGTTTCTTTTAATGGAGCATGGTATAGTTGGTACACCGGGATCTCCAAGTTTCTTTGGTATTCCACCCTTAAAAGTATAATTAGCAAGCATGGTGGAAATTTCAGCTTCCGGTATCTTTCTCTTATTAGTGACAATTTCTTTCATGTACTTAGCATAAGGATTCATTTTGAGCATATCAGTTAATCGCATACGCAAAAAGATAGGTCTAATCATTTCAGCAAAGCACTCAAAATCCTCATCATCCTTTTTCTTGGATGGTTTGGGAGGAAAAGGCATGAGTTTCTGAAACCATGGTTCTCTTTCTTTACCGTGTTTCCTAGCAACAAAGTCTTTCTTATCATAACATTGATTCTTTGATTGTGGTCAAGATCAATAGCAGGTTCAATTTCTACATCATTATCATTACTAGGTTGAGCATCATTATGAACATTATCATTAACCTTATCACTAGTTTCAGGTTCATTACGAGATTGTGTTTCAGCATCAGAAATAGAAATATCATTTGGATTCTCAGGTGTTTCAGTAATAGGTTCACTAGAAGCATGCAAAGTCCTATCATTTTTATTTTTCTTCCTTTTAGAAGGACTAGGTGCATTTATATTATTTCTCTGAGAGTCTTGCTCAATTCTCTTAGGGTGGCCTTCAGTATACAAAGGTTCCTGAATCATTCTACCACCTCTAGTCATAACTCTAACAAAATTATCATTATCCTTACTATTCAATTCATCGAGCAAATCATTTTGAGCTTTAAGTACTTGTTCTACTTGAGTGGTAACCATAGAAGCGTGTTTACTAATAAGTTTAAGTTCACCTTTGACATTAGCCATATAATCACCCAAGTGTTCAAGCATATTTGAATTGTATTTCAATAGTCTACCAAAATAAGCATTAAAATCTTCTTGCTTAACCACAAATTTATCAAACTCATCTAAGCATGGGCTAGCAAACTTAGTAAATGGGATTTCAGCTTTATCATATCTATAGAGAGAATTTACCTTTACTACCTGTGTCGGGTTATCAAGACCATAAGTTTATTCAATAGGTAATGGATTAAGATCATATGTTTCTTCAACAGGCGGTAAATTAAGACCATGTATTTCTTCAATAGGAGGTAAATTCTTAATATCTTCAGCTTTAAAACCTTTTTCTTTCATACATTTCTTTCCCTCTTGCATATCTTCGGGACTGAGAAATAGAATACCCCTCTTCTTCGGAGTTGGTTTAGGAATAGGCTCAGGAATTGGCTCCGGAGGTGTCCAATTATTTTCATTTGTCAACATATTACTCAATAGAATTTCAGCTTCATCCGGTGTTCTTTCCCTGAAAACAGAACCAGCACAACTATCCAGGTAATCTCTGGAGGCATCGGTTAGTCCATTATAAAAGATATCAAGTATTTCATTTTTCTTAAGAGGATGGTCAGGCAAAGCATTAAGTAATTGGAGAAGCCTCCCCCAAGCTTGTCGGAGACTCTCTTCTTCAATTTGCACAAAATTATATATATCCCTTAAAGGAGCTTGTTTCTTATGAGCAGGGAAATATTTAGCAGAGAAGTAATAAATCATATCCTAGGGACTACGCACACAACCAGGATAAACCATATCTTAGCATCACCCTTTAATGAGAACGGAAATATTTTAAGGATATAAAAGTAGTGAGTTCTCTCATCATTAGTGAACAGGGTAGCTATATCATTTAATTTAGTAAGATGTGCCACAAGAGTTTCAGATTCATAGCCATGAAAAGGACCAGATTCAACTAAAGTAATTATATCAGGATCAACAGAGAATTCATTATCCTTATCAATAACACAGATAGGTGAAGTAGCAAAAGCACGGTCAGGTTTCATTCTAGCATTTCGAGATTGCTTATTCCATTTAGCTAATAACCTCTTGAGTTCGTATCTATCTTTGCAAGCTAAAATAGCTAAAGAAGCTTCTTTATCAAAAACATAACCCTCGGGAATAACAGGCAAGTCTTCATCATCAATTTCATCAGTATTATCAGATTCAATATTTCCAATCTCTCTAGCCCTAGCAAGTTGTTCATCAACAAATTCACCAAGTGGCACAGTAATATCAAGCATAGAAGTAGTTTCATCATAAGTATCATGTATAGCAGATGTGGCATCATCAATAACATGCGACATATCAGAACGAATAGCAGAAGTAGGTTTAGGTGTCGCAAGCTTACTCAAAACAGAAGGTGAATCAAGTGCAGAGCTAGATGGCAGTTCCTTACCTCCCCTCGTAGTTGAGGGATAAATCTTGGTTTTTGGATCTCTCAAGTTCTTCATAATGATAAGCAGATATAAATCCCAAGTGACTCAAAGAATAGAGTTATGCTCCCTGGCAACGGCGCCAGAAAATAGTCTCGATAACCCACAAGTATAGGGGATCGCAACAATTTTCGAGGGTAAAGTATTCAACCCAAATTTATTGCTTTGACACAAGGGGAGCCAAAGAATATTCTCAAGTATTAGTATCTGAGTTGTCAATTCTACCACACCCGATTTGCAGCAAAGTATTTAGTAGCAAAGTAATATGATAGTAGTGGTAGCGGTAGCAAAAGGTAACAATAGTAAAAGTAATGTTTTTGGTATTTTGTAGTGATGATAGCAATAGCAACGGAAAAGTAAATAAGCGAAGAACAATATATGGAAAGCTCGTAGGCAATGGATCGGTGATGGAGAATTATGCCGGATGCGGTTCATCATGTAACAGCCATAACCTAGGGTGACACAGAACTAGCTCCAGTTCATCAATGTAATGTAGGCATGTATTCCGAATATAGTCATATGTGCTTATGGAAAAGAACTTGCATGACATCTTTTGTCCTACCCTCCCGTGGCAGCGGGGTCCTTACGGAAACTAAGGGATATTAAGGCCTCCTTGTAATAGAGTACCGGAACAAAGCATTAAAACATAGTGAATACATGAACTCCTCAAACTGCGGTCATCACCAGTAAGTATCCCGATTATTGTCACTTCAGGGTTAACGGATCATAACACATAATAGGTGACTATAGACTTGTAAGATAGGATCAAGAACTCTCATATATTGATGAAAACATAATAGGTTCATATATGAAATCATGGCACTCAGGCCCTAGTGACAAGCATTAAGCATAGCAAAGTCATAGCAACATCAATCTCAGAACATAGTGTATACTAGGGATCAAACCCTAACAAAACTAACTCGATTACATGATAGATCTCATCCAACCCATCACCGTCCAGCAAGCCTACGATGGAATTACTCACGCATGGCGGTGAGCATCATAAAATTGGTGATGGAGGATGGTTGATGATGATGATGGCGACGAATTCCCCTCTACGGAGCCCCGAACGGACTCCAGATCAGCCCTCCCGAGAGGTTTTAGGGCCTGGCGGCGGTTCCGTATCGTAAAACGCGATGAATTCTTCTCTCTAATTTTTTTCCCACCGAAACACAATATATAGAGTTGGAGTTGGAGTCGGAGGAGCTCCAGGGCGCCCACGAGATAGGGGGCGCCCTAGGGGGGCAGGCGCGCCCCCCACCCTCATGGACAGGTGGTGGGCCCCCTGGCCTTCATCTTTTGTAGGTATTTTTTATATTTTTCAAGAAGTTGCTCCGTGAAGTTTCAGGTCATTCCGAGAACTTTTGTTTCTGCACATAAATAACACCATGGTAATTCTGCTGAAAATAGCGTCATTCTGGGTTAGTTCCATTCAAATCATGCAAGTTAGAGTCCAAAATAAGGGCAAAAGTGTTTGGAAAAGTAGATACGATGGAGACGTATCAATACCCTACTCCAGTGTGGTGTGGTGGATTGCCTCTTGGGCTGAGGATGAACAGTACAAGGGACGAACAACCTCGCGAGGAGAGGTGTTCTTGTGCTTGGTGAACTTGAGTGGTTGTAGTGCTAAAGATTCGATCTAGGTCTCTCTCGACGAGATCCGCCTCCTATGGTGGTGGCTAGTCCTATTTATAGAGGCCCTGGCCCTCTTCCCAAATATTGAGCCGGAAGGGATCCCACAACGGCCAAATTCGAAGGGAGATAACTAGTACAAGCTATCCTAACAAAAGTAGTCTTCTCCTGCCAAAGGCTCTGGTGGTGACACCATCTTGGGCTCCACGGTGAACTCCGTCCTGCCGTCCTGCTGGTCTTGGTCTTGTTGCACCAATAGGGAAGCCTTTGCCTGATGCCTCGGGACTCCTCGTCTGCGCTTGCTCCTTTAGCACCAAAGAGGAAACGAGGACACTGCATGCACTGGCGCCCGTCTGGCGCCTGCCTGGTTCCAGTCATCATGGCTTGCGTCACAGGAACCTCGTGAGGTGCCCCTCACCTTGATCTCTACACCCCTCGCCTTGGTCTCTCCGCCCCTCGCGAGCCAGCCTGGTGAGGCCACCCCTGAGGAGGTCTTGCGTCGTCCGCCTCATGAGGATCTTGAATGTTTGCTGGTAAAGATGGGCCGTATAGGGCCGCCGGTGGAGCCACGCCACGGGCCGCAGGCAGGCAAGTCTGGGGACCCCCGTTCCCAAAACGCCGACAGTAGCCCCCGGGCCCAAGGCGCGCTCGGGCTTGGCTTTGAGGCAAATCCAAAGGGCAAGTGCGGAGCGCCGCGGGCCCCAATAGCCTACGGTCGCGGTTGGTGCGTGGCGACTGATTGGGCGTGGGTGTCTCCGCTTCCCCACGCTGCCTCGGCAACTACCCGACTGACAAAAAGGCCGGTACGGGGAACGCTTGCCTTCATTGCCTTCCTTCGCCTTGCTCCAGATCCCCTCTCGTGCTCCTCTCTTCAAAAATCTCCAGATGTGCTCTGATCTCCTTCCGAGCTTCAGACAAATGGCACCCCGAAAGTCCAAGGTTGATTCGCCACCTGCCTGGTACGAGCCGGCTCTGGAGGCACCCAATGTCTCGGCGAAGAACCTCACCACCACGCGCCTGCTGACGGCATGGGAGAACAACGAGAAGGGGAAGACCGAGCCCCGGGCTGGCTCTGCCGTGCCCGAAGCTTCGATGGGCTCCTTCTACCCCTTCTTCATGAGCAGCGCCGTCGCCGGCCTCGTTCCCCCCATATCCGACTTCTTCTACACGGTCCTCCAACACTACGGGTTACAGGCTCTTCATCTCCATCCCAACTCCATTCTTCTCTTGTCAATCTTTGCCTATTACTGCGAGGTGTATGTCGGGGTGATGTCGTCCATGGCACTGTTGCGCCACTTCTTCTTCCTCTGAATCAACGACGGCCACACCACGGGGTGCGCCAACTTCATCGTGGCTGGCAAGGCCAACGTAATCTCGAAGGCTGGCAAGAAGGCTGACGGCTTCTGGAGCAAGTGGGTTATGATGGATGCCAAGCGCGTCCACCCATGGTTGAAGCTGCCAGCGGAGATGCCCCAGTCTGACATGGGGTGATATCGTGCGAGGCTTACCAATGACCGGGTGAAGGTGGTGCTGGAGAAGATGAACGTCGACCTGAGGCTAGGCAACGCGAAGGCAGCGAAGCTGACGGGGGCCATGCTTCTGAGGGAGTTCCTGAGGCTGCAGGTGGCTCCTCTCCAGGCGCGCTCGTGCCCCTTGTGGATGCTCGGGGATGGAGAGGACATGCTTCGCCTGAGTTCAGAGGTTTGCCTGACGGGGAGCTGGTCATGGCTCTCCGCCTCTTGGTCGGGGACAACCAAGAGTATCCGCCGAGTGCCCACGCTCCTTTGTTCCTTCGGAAGGATGGGTCGGTGATTGCGGTCTCCATGCCCACCTTTGACGGGCGCGGCCTGGTGCCGCCGGCGCCCTCTGGAGTCCCGGTGGCGATGGCGACGGTGGACGTTTCTTCTGGCGATTCCCGCAGGGACATGGAAGAGGAGGAGGACGAGGAGCGCGACTCAAAGGCAGCCCCCGAGGGGATGGGGGAGACCTCCCTCTTGCACAATGCCAACATCCTCTGCCTCGTACCTGACGACGATGGAGAGGCCGACATCCTCCCGAAAAGGAGGGATCCACTTGTGGTTCCGACGAAGGGCAGGACGGCGCTGCTCTCCCGGGACGACGCTCCTGCCTCGCCACCGCCTGGAGCTGTTTCCGGTCCAGCTGTTGCCCCTGCTTCTGCTCCCGGAGCTGGCGCGCCCGCTCCTCGGGCTGCGAAGCTCTCCGGCTTCAAGCTCATGAAGCGGAGGGACTATGCCGCGGTGGACCAATAAGTGTTCTCGTCTCGCCTTGTTCTTGCTTCTGCTGCTCATTTCTAACTCTTCTTCTTTGTTGTGCAACTAGGCCGGCGTCTGCGACGAAGAGGAGAAGGGAGGGCGAGGAGGTACTGCTTGAGCCCAGATCGCCTAATGCGGCCACACCCCTCTCTGTGAGTAAAGGTGGTGACGGCACTCGTGCCTCTCCAGCCCGATCAGCCTCACGAGGCTGGGTGGAGCATCCTTGGGAGGAGTCAGCCCTCGAGGCCCCGCCGGCTCCGGAGGTGCCAGTGTCCGGCTCGGGCGCTGGGGTCCCCGAGGCTCAGGAGCCTTTGGCCTCTCAGGCCATGGTGACGATGACGCCTCTTCCCCATCCTTCTGTCGTACTACTAACCTCAGGTTCCTCCACCTCTCCTGACGTCCTGGAGCGGGCTCTTTCTACGATGGCCTTGCTGCGAGAAGATCTTCAAGGCACCGACCGTCGCCTGGTGGCCGAACGCCTGGAGCTGGTTTCTGGCTGGCTGCACTCTGATGCGTCCGTCCGGGCGACACTGAGCCAAGCTGTTGCTGACTCCAAGAACGACAGGGAGGCCGTCGCCCAGGCTATGGCCGCTCACAAGGTGGCGCTGAAGGACGCCAAGGCTGCCCAGGACCACTGCCGGTCCTTGACGGCCGAGCTGGAGACCGTGCGGAGGGAGCACGCGAAGGAAGCCCGAGGACGCAAGGCGGAGGAGGAGAAGATGAAAGCCCGAGAGGACGCTGTTAAGGACCGTGACGCCGAACTGGAGCAGTTCGTGAAGGCGCAGGCCATAGAGCGCGGCCGGCTGGAGGAGTTGGAACAGGAGCTGAAGGCAGAGAAGGCCGAGCATGACACCAAGGCGACGGTCCTGACTGAGGACCGCGCGGCCTTCCAGCTCCTTGAAGAGCAGGCTCGGATGGTGCTGAAGTCGCTCTATGAGAAGGGCTTGGAGGAGCCGCTAGTTGCCGGCGACGAGGGCCCCAACCAGCTGGTTCCTTATCTGGTTGGTGTGCTGGAGGACGTCGTGAGCGGCATCGGCACCATGGTGGAGGAAGAAGCCAGCGTTCTCTCCTCAGTCGCGCTGACACGCGTCTTTAGCCACCTCCACCTTCGTGATCCCGCCGCCTGCCTTGACGAGCTGCTGGAGCCTGTGAAAGACGAGCATTATGAGGCCGTTGCTGCAGCTATGAAGGGTCAGGTGGAGGCCCTGCTGAAGAGGTTCTGCGCCTTCACTCCCGCGCCCCCGACTGGCGGTGCTACCGATTCCGCAACTCCGGCTGGTGGTGCAGGTAAAGGCGACGCCGCCGAAGAAGAAGCATCCCTTGCAGGCGACAGCGGCGTCCAGGGATGATGAGACAACTTGCAACTTTCCTGTTTTGGTTTCTGCAATATGCACCATGCCTCGTGGAGGCGTTAAAATTGCGTTTGATTCCAGGGGAACAATATGTCATGTAATATTTGCTTTGAAATTTTGTGATTTCCTTTCTATTTGCTTTACATTCTACGTCGGCAGGGCCCGACCCCACGCATACATCAGCCATCGTTGGGCCGTCCGGATCACCAGGACGGACCAAGGAGTGAGGGGCTACATGACCAGTTAGGCTCCTGAGTCGTGATGCTCAGGAGACCCCCTTGACGCGCAAATAGCTTGTAGAAAGGAGATCTGGGAGTAGATCTAGTGTTCTACGTTGGCAGGGCCCGACCCTGCGCATACCTCAGCCGCCATTGAGCCGATCGGATCACCAGGACGGACCAACGAGTGAGGGGCTACGTGGTCAGTTAGGCTCCTAAGTCGCGATGCTCAGGAGTCCTCCTTGACGTTCAAACAAACTTTGTACCTTAGCTCCGCTTGGGAGGGCGTGCGATGACCAGGCTCGAGGGACCTGGCAGGGTGGCGTACGCTTGGGCATGACCCAAGCGCAGCTCCCGTACCCACCCCCCTCACGCGGCTCTCCCGAGGGGAGGCGTTGCGAGGAGGCGAGACACCGAGCTCGGAGGCTCCCTGAGGTTGATACGGCTGTGAGGCCGCCCTCAGTTGTTTATCACCAGGATGGACCATGGCACTTCCGCACTTGCACGGGCATAGCCGCTCCTCGGTAGTGTCGACTGCCAACACGGGCATGGTGCTTCCACTGGTACGTGGGAGGGGACTCCCTATTGCAGAGAGCCCCCGAGGCGTGCACAGCCCCGCCCTAACACGTGGCTTGCATGACAGGGCTAGACGAGGTGTGTCTGGGCACTCATGAGCCAGCGCGGGACTCAAGAGGCCCTACCTCAAGGCGGGTTGCGCCTGGTCTTGATTCTTGATGGCTGGGGCATTCCTGCGAGATGGTTAGACAACTTACGCCGAATGGATTTCCTGAGGGTATCGCGTGAGAAGGCCAAGCACCAACGACCCGAGGAGGTGACGTGAACAGGGCCGGCCCGCCAGATAGAGCTCACCCGTTGGATTTATCAACGCTGCAGGGATGGGCCCGAGCACAGACGCCGTGCCTAGCCTTCTAATGTGAACGATCCTGAAGAAAAACAATCGGCGCGTGGCTCCCGTGGTAGGTGACAATCAAGAAGGTGATATCCATAGATAGATTACGCATGAAAAGCAACTAGCTTAGGTAAATGCGAGAACGATACATGCCACTGGGTTGGACCCGAGCGGCCTGGGGTTAATGCAGCCCAAGGGGCGCTCCCAGCTGAGTGAACTGAAGATGCAAGTGGATAAGTGCAGCAGGGACGGACCCATGCGTCTTGGGGATGATGCAGCCTAGGGGGCGCTCCCGGCTGAATGAACTTGGAAAAATGTCACCTAGTTTGGCTGCCGAAGGAGTGTTGGGGTAGATGAAGACACGTAACGAAGAAGTCGCTTCTCACGAACCGCCGAGGCTTTGGAGGCTCAAGTGGCCTCCGGGGGACCGTCTCCATCTCCGCTAGGACCGCGTGGTGCCTGGCCTCCTGACCTGCCGGGACGTTCCGGAGATTGCACTGGAAGGCGGCAGCCACGCTCGGCAGGCCGAATGGCATGCCAATGTAGCTGTGAGGCGGGCCCTCACACCGGTTAGCACGCGAAGTCCAAAAGCGCTCCTGAGATGCGGCCATGTTGAGCCCTGGGATGTCGATGCAGATGCGTAGCTCACCACCCTCACATGGGTGGGGAGCAACGCCAGGTGGGCAGTGGTCGCCACGTATTGCTCTTGCTTCCTAAAGCTCTTGAGATGCCTTGGTGATGAACTCCTGAGTGTTGGGCGCTCCTCGCCCGGTGTCCTCCTGAGGGAAACGTGCCGCGAAGCACGCCTCCACATGGTGCCCCAGCGCCTCCCTCATGATGCTGGCCAGGTCTGAGGCCCTCTAGAAGAGAGCCATTGAGCCCTGCCCAAGGAGGGCGCCGGGCATGCCTCCCTATGCGAAGAGGGAGGCGCCCCAGGCGTTGGCGCGGATCCTGAAGTGGTGCTGCTGGAGGTGCCACTCCCTTGAGTCCCAGTACGGAGTAGCTGCTTCTTCTTCTTGGGGTTGTCCTCAGGAGGGTACTGCGCACCCGTGCTATCGGGGTCTCCGATTGATGCATCTTGGAAGGCGCGCTCGAGGGAACACACCATGTTTCTTTCTTCTCAAGGGACCATGATGATTCCGCCGCTTCCCGGCATCTTGAGGACGTTGTAGCCTTGGTGGGTGACCGCCATGAATTTGGCCAGTGCTGGGTACCCGAGGATGGCATTGTACCACAGGCGGATGTGGGCGACATCAAAGTCGACAAGCTCGGTGTGGTAGTTGTCGCGCTGACCGAATGTGATAGGGAGGACTTTCCCTATCGGGGTTGGTGGAGCCGTCTGTCACTCTTGAGAAAGGCTTGGTGGGCTAGAGCTGATCGTATGGCACTTGAAGGTTGTCGAATGTCTCGATGGACAGGACACTAAGTCCTGCACTGCCATCGATGAGGGTCTTGGTGACTTGGACATTGCTGATGATGGGTGAACGGAGCATCGTGAGAACGCCAGCGGTTGCCGCACATTTGAGCTGGTCCGCCGAGCTAAAGATGATGGCGTACTTGGACCACCTGAGCAGGCACGTAGCCTCGAGCTTGGGGAGGGCTGCATTCACTTTGCGGGAGAACTGCTTGAAGATGCGCTGGGAGGCTGGGGCCTGAGCGCCACCCAAGATGCAAGCGCTACCGCACGGTTCCTGGAAGCACCCAGCCCCTTCGTCCTGTTGATGGTCGTCGTTCCTTCTTGGCGACGGCAGCAGAGGGAGACCAGGGTTGCCCTGAGGACGATCCTCATGAGGTTGGTCCCTCCAGGCACCCTCACGAGGCTGATCCTGCCAACGATCCTCGCGAGGCTGATCGCGCCACTCTTGGCGTGGCCCACGATCATCCCAACATCCTCCACCCCGTCCACCTCCTTAGCTGTAGCCCCGGTCATTGCGCTCGGGGCGTCGACTGAAGTGTCCGTCTCGAATGGCCCTGAGCTCTTGACAATCGTTGGTGTTGTGCGTGTGCATGTTGTGGAAGGCGCAGAACGTACGGCTTCCCTTGGACGACTCAGGAAGATCTCGGTCGCGCTTGGTGTCTGCTTCTGCTGCGAGCATGGCCACCCCTTTGTGCTTCACGTCCTTGACCTTGGCCTTCTTATCCTCTGGATCCGCAGCAGGGAGCTCGAGGAGGGAGAGGCGCCCCTCCTGAGCCCTTGCACACTTGGTTGCTATGTTGAACAGCTCCAAGGTCGTGCACAGCTCCTCATGGATTGCGAGCTCCTCTTTCATCTTGATGTCGCAGACGCTGTCGAAAAACGCTCAGATGATGGCCTCGTCCGTCACCTTGGGGATCTTGATACTTGCGTTGTTGAAGTGCTGGATGTACTTCTGCAAGGTTTCTCCTGGTTGTTGCTTGATGCGTCGCAGGTCACCCGCGACCGGAGGGCGGTCATGAGTGCCTTGGAAGTTGGCGATGAAGCGGATGCGCATCTCATCCTAGGTGGAAACCGAGCTTGGGGGAAGGTTCAGGAGCCATGAGCGGGTGCCATTCTTGAGAGCCATGGGAAACCAATTCGCCATGACCTTTTCATCGCTGTTGGCCACCTCGATGCTCAGCTCATAGAGCTGCAGAAACTCCGCAGGATCGGGGGTGCTGTCGTAGCGAGGAGGCAGATGCGGCTTGAACTTGTCCGGCCAGACGACGCTACGCAGCTTAGGAGTGAAGGCACGGCAGCCCGCCGTGGCCACCGGGTCCCGTTGTGGAGGTGGAGCTTGACCTTGGCATCCCTGTGCCGCCACAGCAAGTGGCATATGACCCTGCCGTAGCAAGCGATCCTGACATGGTGGTGCTGGAAGTGGTGGAGCATCTTCTTGCGGATGGAGAACCTCCTGGCAACTTCTTTCTTTGTGCACGGGCACGCGGCGCGGCGGATCACGCCGCTGGGCCATGCATCTTGGAGCGAGGACACCGTCTTGACATGGGGGAGGCTGAGGCGCTCCATGAGCCATGCACCCCGGCGTGAGGGTGCCATCTTGGTGGTGAGGGGGTGGAGACGCTCCGTGAGCCACATGGCCCGCAGCCGGGGCGGGCGAGGCAGCAAAAGGGATTGTGCAGGAGAGCCCCCCCGTGGTGCTGACGAGCTCGGCGATGCGGTCCAACCAGTCCTCGTAGAGGTCGTCCACCGGGCGGTAGCGCAGGAGCTCGCGTGCCATGAGCAGCGCGGCCTGTGCGTCCGTGGGGTCATGGCGAGCGTGAGATGATGAGACGGCGGGAGTCAGCGACGGGGTGGCGGTGCCACCGTCTCGCCGCACAGAGGGGTGCAGTGAAGAGGCTTGCTGCTCATTTGCCGTCGGGCCGGTCGCGGCATTGGCGGCGGGAGATGGAGAATGATGGGGAGGTCCGCCGACAGGGGCTGTCTGAGCAACACAGGTGGCGAGAGCAGCACGGCGCTCAGGGCAGGCCCGGCGAGCGTCGACCATGAGCTTGGCGGAGTGGTGAAACGCGGATCGACGAAGAGGAAAGCTTCGGCGTACCCCTACCTGGCGCGCCAAATGTTGTATTTTGGGTTCCGGGAAAACCCTTAAGGTTCGAACACTGGGTGCACACAAAGATCTCTCCCCTCTCTAGCTCGCACACTCTACAATCTCACGGCCTAGCTCGACGAACCCAAAGAACATGAGACACAAGATTTTTACTGGTTCGGGCCACCGTTGTGGTGTAATACCCTACTCCAGTGTGGTGTGGTGGACTATCTCTTGGGCTGAGGATGAACAGTACAAGGGAAGAACAGCCTCACGAGGAGAGGTGTTCTTGTGCTTATTGAACTTGAGTGGTTGTAGTGCTACGGATTCAATCTAGGTCTCTCTCGATGAGATCCGCCTCCTATGGTGGTGGCTAGTCCTATTTATAGAGGCCCTGGTCCTCTTCCCAAATATTGAGCGGGAAGGGATCACACAACGGCCAAATTCGAAGGGAGACAACTAGTACAAGTTATCCTGACAAAAGTAGTCTTCGCCTGCCAAAGGCTCTGGTGGTGACGCCGCCTTGGGCTCCACGGTGACCTCCGTCCTGCCGTCCTTCTAGTCTTGGTCTTGTTGCACCGATATGGAAGCCTTTGCCTGATGCCTCGGGACTCTACGTCTGCGCCTGCTCCTTTAGCACCAAAGAGGAAACAAGGACACTGCGTGTGCTGGCGCCCGCCTGGCGCCCGCTTGGTTCCAGTCGTCATGGCTTGCATCACAGGAACCTCATGACGTGCCCCTCACCTTGATCTCACCGCCCCTCGTGAGCCAGTTTGGTAAGGCCGCCCCTGAGGAGGTCTTGCATCGTCCGCCTCGCGAGGCTTGGCCCCTCGCGAGGGTCTTGAATGTTTGTTGGTGAAGATGGGTCGTACAGGGCCGCCGGTGGAGCCACGCTGCAGGCCGCAGGTAGGCAAGTCTGGGGACCCCCGTTCCCAGAAAGCCGACAGGAGCCAAAATAAAATTGGGTTGCCTCCCAACAAGCGCTATCGTTTAAGGCCCCTAGCTAGGCATAAAAACAAGAATAGATCTAGGTATTGTCATCTTTGGTATGAAATCCATAAGTGGCTCTCATAATAGATTCATAAGGTAATTTAATTTTCTTTCTAGCAAAGTGTTCCATGCCTTTCCTTAACAGAAATTGGAATCTAATATTTCCTTCTTTCATGTCAACAATTGCACCAATTGTTCTAAGGAAAGGTCTACCAAGAATAATAGGACATGTAGGATTGCAATCTATATCAAGAGCAATGAAATCTACGGGCACATAATTCCTATTTGCAACAATAAGAACATCATTAATCCTTCCCATAGATTTCTTAATGGTGGAATCCGCAAGGTGCAAATTTAATGAACAATCATCAAATTCACGTAAACCTAACACATCACACAAAGTTTTTGGAATCGTTGAAACACTAGCACCCAAAGCACATAAAGCATAGCATTCGTGATCTTTAATCTTAATTTTAATAGTAGGTTCCCACTCATCATAAAGTGTTCTAGGGATAGTAACTTTTAATTCAAGCTTTTCTTCATAGGATTGCATTAAAGCATCAACGATATGTTTAGTAAAAGCTTTATTTTGATTATAAGCATGAGGAGAATTTAACATAGATTGCAACAAGGATATACAATCTATCAAAGAGCAATTATCATAATTAAATTCCTTGAAATCCAAAATAGTGGGTTCATTGCTATGTAATGTTTTGACCTCTTCAATCCCACTTTTACCAATTTTTGCATCAAGATCTAAAAACTTTGAATCATTGGGATGCCTTTTAACTAAAGTTGACTCATCTCCAGTCCCATCTTTATCAAGATTCATATTGGAAAACAAATATTTAATAGGAGAGACATTAATCACTTTTAGATCTTCATCATTATTATCATGAAAACTAGAAGAACTCGCTTTCACAAAGCAATCTTTTTAGCACGCATCCTAGTGGTTCTTTATTTGCACTCATCAATGGGAATTCTCATGGCTTTGAGAGACTCATTGATATCATGCTTAGGTGGAATAGATCTAAGTTTCAAAGAATCAACATCAAGAGAAATTATGTCCATGTTCCTAGCCAACTCATCAATCTTAGGCAATTTTTCTTCAAGAAAAGCATTGAAATTCTTTTGCTAATTCATAAATTCTTTAACACTAGTCTCAAAATCACCAGGCATCAAATTAAAATTTCCATAAGAGTTGTTGTAGGAATTATCATAATTATTAGAGGAATTACTAGGGAACGGCCTAGAATTAAAGTTTCCTCTATACGCGTTATTACCAAAGTTGTTCCTGCCAATAAAATTCACATCCATAGATTCATTATTATTCTCAATCAATGTGGACAAAGGCATATCATTAGGATCGGAAGAAACACTCTTATTAGCAAACAATTTCATAAGTTCATCCATCTTTCCACTGAAAATATTAATCTCTTCTATCGCATGAACTTTTTTACTAGTGGATCTTTCGGTATCCCATTGAGAATAATTAACCATAAAATCATCTAGGAGTTTTGTAGCTTCTACTAAAGTGATTTCCATAAAAGTACCTCCTGTGGCCGAATCTAAACGCTTTCTAGAAGCAAAATTCAATCCGGCATAAATTTTTTGTATTACCATCCATAGATTCAAACCATGTGTAGGGCAATTACGTATCATTAATTTAATCCTCTCCCAAGCTTGTGCAACATGCTCATGATCAAGTTGCTTAAAATTCATAATATCGTTTCTATGAGAGATGATCTTAGCGGGAGGAAAATACTTAGAGATAAAAGCATCTTTGCACTTATTCCATGAATCAATACTATTCTTAGGGAAAGAAGAGAACCAAGTTTTAGCATGATCTCTAAGAGAAAACGGAAATAGTTTCAATTTAACAATATCATTGTCCACATCTTTCTTCTTTTGCATATCACACAAATCAACAAAGTTGTTTAGATGGGTAGCGACATGTTCACTAGGAAGGCCAAAAAATTGATCTTTCATGACAAGATTCAACAAAGCAACATTAATTTCACAAGATTTAGCATCAGTAATAGGAGCAATCGGAGTGGTAATAAAATCATTGTTGTTGGTATTAGAAAAGTCACATAATTTAGTATTATATTGAGCTATCGCGACCAACAATCAATCCAACACACAAGCACAGAAAAAAGCAAGCGAAAAGAGACGAACAAAAAGGAAGAATAAAACGGCAAAGGTGAAGTGGGGAGAGGAAAACGAGAGGCAAATGGCAAATAATGTAATGCGAGGGATAAGAGTTTGTGATGGGTACTTGCTACCTCTTGAGCATGCGTTGGTTTTTCCTTGAAGAGGAAAGGGTGATGCAACAAAGTAGCGTAAGTATTTCCCTCAGTTTTTGAGAACCAAGGTATCAATCCAGTAGGACACTACACGCAAATCGCCTAGTACCTGCACAAACAATCAAGAACCTTGCAACCAATGCGATAAAGGGGTTGTCAATCCGTTCACGGCCACTTGCAAAAGTGAGATCTGATAAAGATAATAAGATAATTTTTTGGTATTTTTGTTGTATAGATTGGAAAATAAAGATTGCAAAATACATAGTAAACTAGAATTATAGATCGAAAACTTTTATGATGTAAACTATACCCGGGGGCCATAGGTTTCACTAGTGGCTTCTCTCATGCATGATAGCATTAATTATGGTGGGTGAACAAATTACTGCCGAGCAATTGATAGAAAAGTGCATAGTTATGAGAATATCTAGGCATGATCATGAACATAGGCATCACGTCCATGTCAAGTAGACCAAAACGAGTCTACATCTACTACTATTACTCCACACATTGACCGCTATCTAGCATGCATCTAGAGTATTAAGTTCATAAGAACAGAATAACGCATTAGGCAAGATGACATGATGTAGAGGGATAAACTCAAAAAATATGATATAAACCCCACATTTTTCTCCTCGGTGGCAACAATACAACACTTGTCGGTTCCCTTTCGGTCACTGGGATCGAGCACCGCAAGATTGAACACAAAGCTAAGCACTTCTCCCATTGCAAGAAAGATCAATCTAGTAGGCCAAACTAAACTGATAATTCGAAGAGACTCGCAAAGATATCAAATCACGCATATAACAATTCTGAGAAGAATCAAATATTTTAAATAGACAATCTTGATCATAAACCCACAATTCATCGGATCTCGGCAAACACACTGCAAAAAGTATTACATCAAATAGATCTCTAAGAACATCGAGGAGAACTTTGTATTGAGAACCAAATAGAGAGAAGAATCCATCTAGCTAATAACTATGGACCTGAAGGTCTGTGGTAAACTACTCACACATCATCGGAGATGCTATGGTGTTGATGTAGAAGCCCTCCATGATCAATTCCCCCTCCGGTAGATCGCCGGAAAAGGCCCCAAGATGGGATCTCAGGGTACAGAAGGTTGCGGCGGATGAAAAGTGGTTTCGTGGCACCCCTGGATGTTTTCAGGTTATAAGAGTATATATAGGCGAAAGAAGTAGGTCGGTGGAGCTACGAGGGGCCCACGAGAGTGGGGGCGTGCCCTCCTGCCTCGTGGCCGTCTCGTTGCGTCTCTGACTTCCACTACAAGTCTCCTCAATTACCTTTGTTCCAAGAAAGATCTTCGTGAATGTTTTGTTCTGTTTGATATTCCTTTTCTGCGAAACACTGAAATAGGCAAAAAAGCAGCAAGTGGCACTGGGCCTCCGGTTAATAGGTTAGTCCCAAAAATAATATAAAATCTCTCCCTAATCTATCCCTAATAATAAAGTACGGATTGACTCCGTGGGTTCGCCGTCACAATACGCTTTCTTCTCATGTCATAATACGCTTTTACAATTTGTATGGACAAAATCATAATATAAACGAGGTGGTACTAATACGTCAATCACGCTTTAAAAAAACTTGTGTGGTCTGATATACCGAGGCCCCCAAACCTTTCATCGTGGATTTCCCCACATCACGGAACCTTCCTGTGTCGTTCTCAAAAAAAGGGAACCTTCCCGTGTCCTGATAGAACACGCAAGAGAGCTAGGAGAGATCCATATATCGAGCACACCCGAAAATGATTAGACTCGATATCAAAAATAAAAAAGGCATCGATCGCCGGCGACTTCGGCGCAGTCTGCCTCTGTCATTTCCTGGCGCCCGTGTGTCTTCTGGCGGGCCTGCTGGAGCTGGGCTGGCCGCTTGCGCCCTTGCGTTATGGGGCTTGGCGGCGTGTGATGGTCGAAGTGAAAGGCAAGGACGCGAGTGACGACAGAGAGGCTGGGCAGAGAAGATACGTCTGGCGGCAAGATGCGATGGAGGATGTGTCTGCCGTCGTGGATGAGCCCGTGCGCGCGGTGTGTGCTGGGAGGGCTACAGAGGAGAGAATTGAGGAGGAGGGAAATGGGAGAGAGTACATGGCTGAGAGAGAATGGAAGTTGGGCAGCACGCCACCGGGATCTTCTCCTATTCCACGCCGGGTTCTTTCTATAATGTGTCGCTCAATTTACTGCTCTCTTGATTGAAGCTTTCTCACATGTAAGTAGTGGCCCATAGTTGGCTGGTTCGTGGGTCGGTGATGCGTCCCCTGATCTGGGTCGATCGACCCAAATGGAGGATCGGGGACGAGGCCGGATCGAGAAGGATCGATGGGTTGGTCGCGACCCCGATCAATGGGTGCTGACTACGCGAGCACGTGGAAATCACGCTCCACCACAAGACTGCCGCCGTTCATCCTTCCGCCATCTGCCATTCGCCTATCGGCGGTCGGCCGTCAAGCTCTCCGCTGCCTTATGCGACATCTCCCATCCCACTTCCATCTGACGATATGGCGTACGCGAGCGCTGCTTGAGAATCCGACACTGGAGCGAGGAGAGCTCTGGATGATTAGTCCTCAAGATGGATCCACGGGGGACTATGTCCGCTCCATGGATTTGGGATTTCTATTTTGAGATGATTTGGGATAATTCCTGGAGCAGAATCGCTTGGTGTGAAAGAAAAAGGCAGATGGGAAAATCAGGGCGTACTCATCAGTACACTTGTGGCCCCATTTTTTTAATCATTTTTGTTAGTAGTTGCTGAGATGGATGACAATTTAATGTAAAAATTTAGAGCAGACATAAAATTTTCTGGCTGGATTCTCGCTCCAAATATTGGCAACTATGTCAGCACAGATTGTATTTTTTGAATGGAATGTCCAGATCTTTCCATCACATACCATGATCCAACGTATCGTACCGGGGTCGTTGACCAAAATTTCTTTGGACCGCGATACTCAACCCAGTCGACTCGAATTTCTCGCAACTATGCAGTTGGCAGCTCTGAAACGGTGTTAGGAAAATCAGCATGCTTGATCTTGCTATGGCATCATGTAGAAGCTGATCAAATTGCCATGCTATCAAGTTATGGTTAGTTCAGTTTGCTAGAAAAATCATAGTGCTTCAAGAATTTGGCACTTGGTAGTACATCCATTGGAATCTCAACTCCCTAATGAAACTTCCGTCTAAATGCACAATTGGCTCATAGAGTTTGCACAACATATCTCTTTCTGTAGCTGTTTTAATTAGCCAGGAAAAAACAGTGTAGTGCTTATGTTATTTCAAACAAAAATGGCAGCAACTGGATGCAATTTTGAGTAGTACATGTTGAATAACGTGACCAACCAGCTACCCCTGAGGTGGTCTGCACATTTTCAAGCTATCTTCCTCTCAAGGTAGGATATTTAGTCTATTACTCTTTCAAGGAAAATGTAAAGACTTTGATGCCCAAAGGCTCAAGCTGTTTGTGTGGCTTTGATTGAGCAATATCCATGTGGTTTAACATGGGTATCTTGATGACTTCTATTTGGAAAATAGCGTGATGTTGTTAGTTGCCCAGCTGAAAATACATGTAGTCTTCATACAGTCTATAGTAATATTACTCTCCTGCGATCTGATCCAGTGCTACTTACTCGGCAATGTTCACGATACTTTTTGTCTATCCATCAACCTCGGTTCATATATAAGACCCTATTTACATGTAGTGTAGGTATATACATGTTCTGTTAGTCAATTTTTGTTTACTGAACCGCTGGCCGTTTTTCTATTAATGAGTGTGACGCGGCCTTGTAACTAAGCAAAGTGATTCGAGGAGGAATTGGCAGATAGGTGGCTCCACCTCGACGTTGTTGACTTTTCAAACTTAGCGAACTAAAACATCTGAGTAGCTAGAGCTCCCACTGGACAGATCCGAGTGGATCAATCACAATATCGACATGATGAACAACGGCCACTGCATTGCAAGCAAGGCGAAGATGAGGGAAGCTACACAAGGGTTGGTATATGGCATGGCTAGGACAGGTGTTGACGACCAAGATTGTTGTTGTCTGCAATGCACACCGCTTTATGCATTGGCTAACCTATTAGTTGGGCTTCTTACACCATGTTTTGCTTAGCTAAATATTTGTCTGTGTTTGCGCTGCAGATGGTTTACAAGGAAAAATAGACAGATGCGACTGATTCATTTTCTTCTTTCAGGATGCCTGCCACAAATACAACTATAGGCTCGGATATATATGTTTGTTCCTTTGTCCACCGTTTAGACTAAAACATATATTTAGTAGAATAATCGATATAATATTGTTTGGTAACAGGCCACATGTTGTGATCAAATGGATGGAGTGTATTGAATTGCAAAACCAATGTCCTAGAAAATAAACAATAGAAGTTCTAATAAAGCACTAGTTCAACTAAAACATTAACAGTTCCTTTTGTGATTCGTTGGATCTAAATCGCAACAAATCTGTTTGGGTAACACGAATGGATTACTCAAATGTGTATACCAAAAGAAGCCGAGCCTATCACCTTGAGATTGACCATGCGTTGTGATCAAATAGATGGCCACCATCGATGAGGGCGAAAAGGAGGGGTTTATCCATGAGCCATTAAGCCATGCTTATTAGGCTATGGTGTGTGGTCGTTAATTCTTCCGTTGCAACGCACGGGCCTTTTTGCTAGTCTTTCCCTAATAATAAAGCACGGATTGACTTCGTGGGTTCACCGTCACAATACGCTTCTTCCGGTAAGTTTACGCTTTCACTTTAAGTTTAAAACATTCTTTTCCCTAATAATAAAGCACGGATTGACTCCGTGGGTTCACCGTCACAATACGCTTCTTCCCGTAAGTTTACGCTTTCACTTTAAATTTAAAACATATACGTGAGGTGGTACTAATTCGAGGACCCATGTCATGTGCAATTGGATTTTCGTCCATCCACCGTTTGAATGATCCAGCCCATGAGCTAGCACAGGCCCACCTATATCCTGGTTAAGATTTCTGGCGGCCCGAGAGGCAAAAAAATCTTCCTGGTGAGGGGAGTTGAATACTTTGTGTCACAAGTCAGAACCAACTAAGCGTTGCGCTGCGTTTACAAAGTAATAATATCCCACCTCGCTCCTTTGAACCCAATCCCATCGACTTTTATACGCCAGCGGCCTCGATGCATCAGAAGTCAACAGGTGGGAAGCAGAAGCAAATGAATAGAGGTTTACAAATCCACACGCAGCATCGGATGCTTCCACGAAGAAATCAGATTAGCACAACCGGCGGTGTGTTCCGAGACAACGATTTACTGCTGACAATCAGCAGGAAGGAGGCCCTTGAAAAACAACCTAAATATCTTCGGTGAAGAAAAGTCACAAGGTAGGAGGACATGCTCTTCTGCTCTCATGGCCAAGGAAAAAGGAAAGAACTGAAAGGTGTAGGGGAAGGAAGAGAGGGAGCAGGAGGTGCTGCTGTGGCGAGGCGCCAGCTTCGGTGGGTGGGCGGCGTGCACGAGGGCGCGGGAGGTGGATCGGGCATTGAGCGTGTTGGAGGAGGAGGAGGCGCTCGGTGGTGGCCTCGATCCAGATCGGAAGCGGCGATGCAGCAACAGTCGTTGAGAGGGAAGCGGTGGGAGTCTGGGGTCAGACAAAACGCGTCACCCGCGCGAGATGGGCGGTGGACACCCGACCCGAGTGGGCTCTGGACACGGGAGCACTCCATTAAATCGACCAGGTTTGGTAATAATAATAAAACTAAGTAGATTTAGGAGGGACACGCTCCATTTACCAATAAAATCGCTTGACTCTCGCCATGCATGCATTTTTTTCTCTCCGAATCTACATTTTGTTTTCCTTTTTGAAGTTGGATATGAATCTATTTGTGTTTTTTGACATACTCATATTAACTACATAGGTCAGGACACACACGGCAAAAATATATGTGCCTGAGCGCCCAATGAAGTAAATACAAAAATTGTCTCTCTGCGTTGTTGATTCCGGTTTATACGAGTGCATAAAAAACCATCGGTGTCAAAACATAGACATTTACATGTCATGGCCACGGAGTTAATTATTCTTAATAAAGTTGTTGTTCCGGATTAGGAAGAAGATGTCATGCTTGATGTCCCTGAAAATGGTCATGTTGAAGGTGGTTCGGATGAACGTGGCAACCATCTTATACATCCTTTTCACCCAAATATTGATGCTATCAAATAACATGAAACAATTGCATCGAGATAAAATTATTTGAAAGTGTTGGACTTGGATATACGACATTTGTATTGTCTGCCCGTGGTTAATCTGCTCGTGTGGTATGCTTTGTCACTAGACATCAACACAGTGAAGTCGGATGAATAACATGGTGTATATAGCAATGCTCTTACTTTAACATCATTTTACTGCTATCTAAATTGCTTCAAGGAAAAACATGATACTCTAGCATGCATACGACGCATATTTTCTGATGCTTATGTCCAGCGTAATCCAATTTTAATAAAGCATTCACTTTCTTAAAATAAATAAAAATTCACGTTTTACTAAAAAGCAAAAAATAAGAAGTGTATGCACATACTATTCCATGAGCCACTACTCTTCTATCATATGAAGAAAGCTAAGGTGGCTTCTTAACATTCAAAATTCAGACTCCAAAAAGTTATAATCAAGGTAATCTTATTATTGACGTTTATCAGAACTGAATGTAAAAAATGGAGCGTAATAGCACATGAATCATGTTTTGCGAGTTTTTATGCCCATTGCAACGCACATGCATTTATACTAGTAATAATAAAGCATGGATTGACTTTGTTAGGTTCATCGTCACAATACGCTTTCTTCTTATGTCATAATACGCTTTTACGATTTGTATAAACAAAATCGTAATATAAACGAGGTGGTACTAATTTTGATCCGCACGTCTTTGTGGAAGTTCAAAAAAAGGTCCCTTGTTTATTTTCAACCCGGGATCCTCCCGAACCGGTATACGGGTGAGAGAAAAGAAAATAAAAATAGCCCAGCCAGCAGCACGACATGTCCTCCAATCCTGCAGCACCGCCGCCTCCTGCCCGCCCCGCCTCACCGAGCGCCACGGGCCACCCTCTCCGCCGAGCGCCGACACCGCCTACCCGCCTCCCATTGGGATCCCCAAGCGTCTGACCCCGGTCGCCTTTCATCGCCAGTACCTACAGATCCGGCTGCCCATCGCCTTCCCGGCTTCCCCGTCGGCTGCACCTCCCAGCGCCGCCACCCCCACCCCTGCCAAGCTCCGCCACTAGAGGATCTCCACCGCCTGGATCCACATCCCCATGGCCGGAACGGGTCCTCCTCGAGGAGCCGCGCATCCTCTGCCTGCTCGAACGCTGCACATATCATATGCTAGGTTGAATCCCACCGCCTACGACCGTTGCTGCCATCAGATCAGGGTAATGGACTTGAAGGTTGATATATCTTGAGTTGTCCCATTGTCATACTTAATTCAGGATTCAACTCAGGAGAGTGTATAGAACATGCAGGTTTGTATTGTTTCCAGTGTATGTTGGTCATGCATCGGATGTCACTCGGTTTCTAGGAATTTCAAGATGGCATGTAAGCTTCTCCTATTTGACGTATTTTTACTTTCTCGGAATCTCTTTATTAATACCAATGGTGATTTTATTTCTGCCTGATGACTTGTTGTCATATTGTTTTAGCAAAGAAACCAACAAACAAGGAGAGAAAACTTAAACAAGAGAGATGTATGAGGATGCCGGTGTCTCATCAAACATGTATTGTGTGAGGACACTCTTCATCCGACCTAATCTTGACGATCATCCGCAGGTACACACATACATGTTCTTCCTTGCCGCCTCTTGGTTTAGTTCACATGTCTTGAATTACTTTGATCCTTTTGGTGACATCAAACTGGGTTGCATAGAAGTAACTGCTAACTGGGTTTGACCTTTGTGAGGAATCTACAACAACACTTCAAAACTCCGCAAGCTTACGCCTGACCACATGTCGGAACTCGATAATACAACAGTGTACGATGCACCAGAGGTTCCAATGGATATCTGTCGAAGCGATGTGGTCATTAGCACGTATGCTCACAGTCTCCTGGTAGAGCATTTTCCCTTAAACGATGCTACTGTCACATGATGCATATCATGGTTTTGCTGGTTGGTAATTTGACCTGCACAACACTTGCTGATATTATCCTTTCCAGGATGCGGAATGATTCTTCAATTTGGGGTGCTAACTATGCTAGCTTCATATTGCTGAATGTAGGAGCTTATTTTTTTCTTGTTAGTTACTAAATGATATTGGGCAGGGAATCTGAATGAACTATTCTTTCTGATTCTTGGAGTTACATGTGTGATTGCTTAGACTCTTCTAATACTGTCATAGTCTTGTTGGTTGCTTGGCTGAAATAGTTTCTTATGGGCCTCGTTCTGGACCTGTTCCCACTTATATAGAATATATTTTCCACTGGTTTCATCAAACAAAAAAGTCATAGACATTAAATATTTAAAGTTTTGTCTTGTTCATACTTTCTAAAATCTGAAACTATACTGAAATCATCATAGAAATTCTGCAAGTAAGAATATTAAAGGTACCCGTGTCATTCATCCCTACTAGATGATGAATGCTATTGCTATTTTTTTCTCAAAGATGCCTCATTTTCATTAAGAAGAAAGCTCAATAGACCAAAATTCCATATCATTTCTTCTTTCTTAAGGAAAACTGTCTATAGGTAGCAATCACAGATGTTCAGCCTATTTTCAGTTGACAATATACTGAATAATTTGACAGTGAAAAAGTACAGAAAATGCTCTTAAGAAAATGAATCAATTCGCGTGGAAAATATCTTAGGCAGCAAATCCACCAGGTTTGAGATGTTCACAGAAACATGTCAGTTTTAGGAAACTATAATTCAGAATTGTTTGCCGCACTATAATGTTTCAGGCATTCAGAAACATTGCCCATGATGTTAATATGTTGACTAGGGGCCTTTGGTAGCTACTTTAATGCAAATTGTAGTACCACAGTGTCCTACTGCTTATATTAAATTGCAATGTGAAAGTAAAATAAAACTTAGGATTTGGTTGTCTATCTGATCCATCAGTAAGCAAGCAAGGGTCATGTTGTCAGGAAGAGAGTTCAAAAACCATCAATCTCAGGAACACTCTGACCATGTATTTGACTATGTTGAATACCCAATATATGATAAGATGCTATTTTCATTTGCTAGGCAACCATGAAAAAGTTTCTTCCCGATTTATAATTTAAATTAGTCTTGTGTGTTCTTTTATTCAGTTATTCTAATTTTACTCATGTGTGTTCTTTTATTTAGTTCTGTGAGGAAGAAGAAGGGATTACATCGATGTGTAATATATTCTTTGTTCTGCAACCATACCTACATGAGATTATAGTTCAGTTAGAAATCTGAGATTATTTTCCTCCAGAAATGAGCATTAGCCCTCAGAACAGAAACGACCTGCACAACTATCCTCCTACTTAATTATTAATCTGTATGTTCATTATTACAGTAAGTCCAGAAACTGCATTTGTGTATTTGTACCAAGCTTCCTTGCTCATCTTATTCTGTACGTACCATTTTGTATGTCGAAAAGCAATGGTTTCTATATAGAGCTATAGTTCATCTATATGTTTCTGCTGCCTATATATTATTCATGTGTTTCCCTCACCTGCTATTTGAATGACATAATCCTTCAGATCTTTCCCAAGTTTGGTGTTAAAGCTAACACGACTCCTCCTTCATGTAAATACAACTTTGAATGAAGGAAAGCAAGACAGTGCCGCCTTTATATCTTGGATCACTCCATAGCAGGGAGCAAGAGTGGCCACATCCGAGTTTAGATATTCAGTCACTGTTTTGCAATCCATCCCAAGCTCCACGGGTCCTCTGAAAACTTTTGCCAGAGCATGTAGCCAAACCAGGGCTTCCTGGGCTTCATCTTCCTCCACACTATCGAAAACTGGTAACTGACAGTATGTCGACAGATACACTTAGCCTCTGTAATCCCTGGCTACAGCCCCCACCCATCCCGGCCACTGATCTGCTAAAAACTTGCGTCAGTGTTCAACTAGGCTGAGCCCTATTAGGGTGGAGTCCACTGTATGGGTGGCAGTGAAGGAGGTATTTATGTGGTAAATGACGGGGATAGTTGTTCCTTTCCCTTCTCTGAACTCTTCTTTTCCATCGCATCGCCCATCTCTTGCTCGTACTTCTGCAGGAAGCTGACAGAGTGCAGGACATATTCTTTTCCTAGATGGACTACTACAACGCACGGGCATTTTCACAAAGAGAACATAGGGATTTTAAGTTTTTTATAGCATGCACTGGAGGCTGTAGAGTTAAGTTTTTGTACATTTTGTGAATCATTTTGTTCCATATTCTCTTAGTGTATATAATCTAACTATAGAAGGTTATTTACTATCTGCAAATTTGCCTTTTCCATTGCTGATCATGTCCTCTCTGTGCACTTACATCCTTATGTTAAGAGTGTAGTGATCTAATGATTATTCAGAAGGGATGTGCATGTTCCTAGATGCATAGCTTTTCTTATATACTCCCTTTGTTCCTAAATATTTATCTTTTTAGATATTTCAAATGGACTACCACATACGGATGTATATAGTCATATTTTAGAGTGAAGATTCACTCATTTTGCTCCGTATATAGTCACTTGTTGAAATCTCTAGAAAGACAAATATTTAGGAACGGAGGGAGTAGATTTTCATTACACTGAGATTTTTTTAAGGGATAACAATGGTATTTAAGATAGTTTTTTTGTAGTTATTTTGTAGAATTCTCAAACTGAAATCCAAACAAAGCATACCTTCAAAGGCCATCATAATGGCACTTAAAATAAATGCTAATCTGCACTCATGCGGCAATCTGGTGCCCATTCTTCTGGTGATTTGGTCAAAGCTACAACCAAGCAAAGATATTTTACATGCTATAAGAATTAAGTTATGGATTTTTGTGTTCCCAGGTCTATAATATGCGTGCTCTCCTGGTTCCCTGCAAGCTCTTTTGGCCATGACCTCAAGTTCTGCAGCTAGGCCGTGAATGTGTTGGTCCTTCTCACCGTCCACTGATGATGGTGCCCAAGAGAAGTCAGGGAAGGAGAAAAGGATGTTGCTATCGCGTGGTCGTCGGAACAACTTGCCATGGACACAGCCATGCACTGGATGCCATCGACAGCTAGTCGTGGATGAGCACCTCGCCGCCTCTGCAAAATATGGATGCACGGGATTCTGCTACTAACATTGGGGAGTGTGTACTGTTGCGGTGTTGTGACATATACACTCTATGGAAGAAACCCCTGTTTGATTTACAGGGGATGCTGATTTGGAATCTACTTTTGACAGATCAATCTGGTTTGTTGGCTGCTGGGTGGCTTCATGTGACGCCGCAGTGCACTAGGGAGAGGTACCGAGGTCCCCAGAGCTACATGTATGTACCATAATATTTCTTCTTTCGATTTTGACGTTCAATATTGACTCCTTGATCCCGTTTCTTAGGGTTCATGATTGGCAATTGGTCGTGGGCAATGGAACTAAAATGTCTACTGAATGTTCATGGATATCTTAAAAGGAGAACAATTCATACTTTAGATGTACATAATATTTGATGCATCAGTCTAATCTGTAGTTCAAATTACAGTGTATGATTTGTTTGGATAATATATATATATATATATATATATATATATATATATATATATATATATATAATGGAGCCGTCTAAGTTGGACAGTTGGACATGAAATTACCATGTACAATTTAAATACAACTTGCAAATTCAATTTTACTTATTTTATAAACTCTTTAATAATAATTCTAAACAGCATAATAATCTAGACAATATTTTCCAAAGGATGTTTTTTACATCTTCCTATATCATTTTGATGTGAGATGGGTTGTAAATACAGGTCTATAAATAATTTTATTATAGTTGTTATTTAACATCCATAAGCCATCGTTTGGGGATAAGCGTGTTGAAATTGAGGACGTGGAGCGGTGGAGAGGTCATTGAGCCATGCTTATTAGGGTAAGGGTAAGGGTGTGCGCTATTATTTTTGGAAAAGGTAGCAATGACGTCTGCTTATGTGATGATTATGTCATGGATGATATACCCATGTCTATGCCGTTGTGAATATGCCCGTGATGTCGTAGTGTTCTATTTTTTCCGTTGCATCGCACGGGCATTTGTTCTAGAAGCATATTAAAGCCCATTAAACATCCAAAACAGATAATATAATAGCATGGAACAATCAAAAATTATAGATACGTTGGAGACGTATCAGTGTGTAGTAAGTTTTGCCTGCAACTACTACGTGTATGTGGTGGCTTGGGGTTGTTAATTTTCCAACCTTCTAACCCCTCCTACGAGTGCCATGGGCCTCCTTTTATGGATTAAGGGGTCACCACAATGGCAAAAAGGGGTCACCACAATGGCAAAGTGGTCATTATCCACTGATGTGATAGTAAACAGTGCTATCATACCTAACTCTGCAGGCTGACAGGGTGCATTAAATGCACCGCTTAGTGTCACATCAATGGGCGCCCGGCAAGGCCTGCCGGGCTATCTTGCCAGCTCCGCTCCTGCTCTCTTGACACGTCGCAGGACACGTGTCATCTATAGGCTTCTCTATAGGAAATGACTGACATGTGGCGAATGGTTGCCACTTAATCATCTTGCGGATTGACACCGTACTGATTGACGACATGGGTCGTGCTTGAGTGAAAGGTGGGGCGGTTCTGCTCCCGTGAGCCCCGCCAGGCTCTGCCGGGGAGCCTCAGTTGCTTTGCTTCTAGTGGTGGCCATGCCCCTTGCCGGGCTCGCTTGCCCGGCAAGGGAGGCCCTTCTCTTGCTGATATCCTACTCCTTAGGCTCAGTCTTGGTTCTGCCGAGCTGCACGTTAGTTCTTCAAACCTCTTGGTCTTCCAATCTCTGTTTTGTTCTTGGCTTTTCCGTGCACGAGTCATGGGAAAATAACAGACCCCATATATTTTCCCCGACAACGGGAGACCCACACCCTCCGGTGGCTCCGTAGCTTCCACACGGCCGAGGTCGCAGCCATGGAGTATGACCGCTGGCAGGTCCGCTAACATGGCGCGGCGGCTAGGCTCAATTTCCCCTTCGGCACACGTCCGGTTGACCTCACCCACCAAAGCCAGGGGTGGTGAGCTCGGCTATGGCGTGGGAGGACCGTGAGGCGAGGGAGCGCCTCGAGGCCGAGGCCGCCAACGAGTCATACATGCAAGACCTCCGATGGCAGCATGATGACCCACAAGTATAGGGGATCTATCATAGTCCTTTCGATAAGTAAGAGTGTCGAACCCAACAAGGAGCAGAAGGAAATGATAAGCGGTTTTCAGCAAGGTATTCTCTGCAAGCACTGAAATTATAGGTAACAGATAGTTTTGTGATAAGATAATTGGTAACGAGCAACAAGTAACAAAAGTAAATAAAGTGTAGCAAGGTGGCCCAATCCCTTTTGTAGCAAAGGACAAGCCTAGACAAATTCTTATATAAAGAAAAGTGCTCCCGAGGACACATGGGAATTATCGTCAAGCTAGTTTTCATCACGTTCATACGATTCGCGTTCGGTACTTTGCTAATTTGGTATGTGGGTGGACCAGTGCTTGGGTACTGTCCTTACTTGGACAAGCATCCCACTTATGATT
The DNA here is from genome assembly GCF_002162155.2 of Triticum dicoccoides. Classification (NCBI taxonomy): domain Eukaryota; kingdom Viridiplantae; phylum Streptophyta; class Magnoliopsida; order Poales; family Poaceae; genus Triticum; species Triticum dicoccoides. The sequence goes on along the minus strand of NC_041392.1, from coordinate 464,522,360 downwards.
AACCTCTATTGCAAGCATCCGCAACTACAACAAAAGTATTAAGGTAAACCTAACCATAGCATGAAACATATGGATCCAAATCAGCCCCTTACGAAGCAACACATAAACTAGGGTTTAAACTTCGGTCACTCTAGCAACCCATCATCTAGTTATTACTTCCCAATGCCTTCCTCTAGGCCCAAATAATGGTGAAGTGTCATGTAGTCCACATTCACATAACACCACTAGAGGAGAGACAACATACATCTCATCAAACTATCGAACGAATACCAAATTCACATGACTACTAATAGCAAGACTTCTCCCATGTCCTCAGGAACAAACGTAACTACTCACAAAGCATATTCATGTTCATAATCAGAGGGGTACTAATATGCATATATGATCTGAACATATGACTTCCACCAAATAAACCAACTAGCATCAACTACAAGGAGTAACCAACACTACTGGAGGTACCAATCCCAGACTTGGAGACAAGAATTGGACACAAGAGATGAACTAGGGTTTGAGAGGAGATGGTGCTGGTGAAGATGTTGATGGAGATTGACCCCCTCCCGATGAGAGGATTGTTGGTGATGACGATGGCGATGATTTCCCCCTCCTGGAGGGATGTTTCCCCGGCAGAACAGCTCCGCCGGAGCCCTAGATTGATTCCGCCAAGGTTCCGCCTTGTGGCGGCGGAGTCTCGTCCCGAAAGCTGGCTTATGATTTTTTTTCCACATCAAAAGACTCCATATAGAATAAGATGGGCATCGGAGGGCCACCAGGGGGCCCACGAGGCAGGGGGACGCGTCCAGGGGGGTAGGGCACGCCCCCACCCTCGTGGGCAGGGTGTGGCCCCATCCGGAACTTCTTGCGCTCAGTATTTTTTATATATTCTGAAAATGACTCCCGTGAAGTTTTAGGACTTTTGGAGCTGTGCAGAATAGGTCTCTAATATTTTCTCCTTTTCCAGCCCTGAATCCCAACTACCGGCATTCTCCCTCTTTATGTAAACCTTGTAAAATAAGAGAGAATAGGCATAGTATTGTGACATAATGTGTAATAACACCCCATAATGCAATAAATATTGATATAAAAGCATGATGCAAAATGGACGTATCACAACACCTGGAGCTCGTGGAGCCGGAGCGGATGATCTTTACTGGAGCGGAGGGCGGCGAGGTTATCATGCTCTCCTCTGATGATTAGGTCAAAGGCGACGAGGACGGCAGCGCAGAGGGTGCCGAGGTGGGTGGCGAGGACCAGGAGATCGACGTCGACGAGTGGAGGAGTGTCTTCCCCAACGACCCCGACGACGGCACCGGCCCGGACTTGGCTCGCGGCACATCGTACCTGACGAGGAAGGATTGGCTCGGCCTCCTTCGACCGAAAGTAGTTTAGTTTAGTTTAAATTTATATTTTATGTTCGATTATGCAAAACTATCTATTTTTATGTTTGCATGCATGCTACTTTCGGTTGAATCTGCCTTGAACTTGATCCAATTGAAGTTTACTATGTTCAGTTTAGGAATCGACTATTTTTATATACTCCACTAAGGGGTTTACTCCATTAACTTTTAGGGGATCGACTAGAGATTGCCTTATGCCTTGTTTATTTCAGTTATTCACAATGTGATGCTCTATATGTGCAATTATTTAACGTGCAGTTCAATTTCATATAACAGTTTCAACAACACCATTATGAATGAAGATATTTGGTTGTTGTTAAGGATGTTGTAGTTAACACGCCTTTCCATTTTTTTAATGATAACTAGTGTAATTTAGAGATGCACAATACCAATTTGAATGACTATATTTGCTTGTTTTTAAATGTTATGTCTGTTTCAGTTAACACACCTTTTCACTTATTGTTTTGCTTAACTAGCATGCTTAAACCTGCACACTAAAGCTATCATTTGGAGATTATGATGTCTACCATGGATATATTTGGTTGATGTTTAGCCTGTTGTGCTTAACATGCCTTTAGATGTGCTCACACAGAATAATATTGGGAAGAACTGATGTTTTCCATCGAGGTTAGTTTCATCCCAGTGCTTATATATACTCCATGTTCAGGATATCGGTAGCTGGTACCATATAGCCCAGGGGCTGATAAGGGTTTAATCATCGAATCGGACATTTCACTGAATATATTTGTAACCCATTTATCAGTAGGTTAACAAAGGCCATATTTAATATATCTAAGGCTACATAGCAACATGCATTGTACTAAATGACTAAATATGAAATCCTGGGCTACATAGCAATAAGGAAGAATGTTACCTTTAGACACATGGAAGAGCAGCAGCAGCAGCAACAACAACAACAACAACAACAACAACAACACAGCTGTAGTTAACTGCAGTTAATCGGTCGATATTTGTAACAATGTAATAAACTCCATTCGCCCCGTAATATAAGATGTTAATTCAACCAGTATGTGAGTATATTGGATGTAATAACATCTTATATAATGGGACGGAGGGGGTGTTGTATTACATTATTGTGCAATTGTTGTTTAGCTTCTAATATTAACTTGGTGCTTTTAGGTACATATGTCATTGGTAAAGATTCACGCTTCGACCCTTTCAGTGTATGGGGCAATGAGATATTCATGAACCAGCATCAAGTGAGCAAACTGATAAAGATTGTTAGTAAAATGGGCCAAAATATGTCAATTGAACTATTTTTTTACACTTTATCCAAGACAACAGTGAACTGTAGCATGGTAAGTAAGAACTCTGTAGCCTTCTTTTTACTTGCCATAATGAGTTGTGTTAGATGAAAATGTCTGAATATTTTTCCTTTGTAGTGGTTCCCGCGGTAGTTTACTCAATATTACCTCTCAAACTACATGATTAGCGGCCGACCATCACGAGGGGTTGGAATAGATTCGTGTGTGTCTTCTACATGGAGGAGAGCACTGATACATCCATTTTGCATCATGCTTCTATGTTGATATTTATTGCATTATGGGCTAATATTACACAATATGGTACAATACTTATGCCTTTTCTCTCTTATTTTACAAGATTTACATGAAGAGGGAGAATGCCGGCAGCTGGAATTCTGGACTGGAAAGGAGCAAATCTGAGAGACATATTCTGCACAACTCCAAAAGTCCTAAAAATATAAGGAGAATTATTTTGAAATATATAAAAAATATTAGGCGAATAAAATACCAGAGGGGACCCACCAGGTGGCCACAAGCCTGGGGGGCCCGCCCTACACTACTGGGCGCGCCCTAGGGTTTGTGGGGCCCCTAGCAGGTCTCCGGTGCCCATCTTCTGCTATATGGAAGCTTTTGACCTAGAAAAAATCATAAGTTTCAGGAGGAAGCGCCGCCGTCTTGAGGCGGAACCTGGGCAGTGCTACTTCTTGAGCTTGCGTTGGTTTTTCCCTTGAAGAGGAAAGGGTGATGCAGGAAAGTAGAGATACGTATTTCCGTCAGTTAGAGAACCAAGGTATCAATCCAGTAGGAGACAACGCACAAATCACCAATATGTGCACAAACAATCAAACACTTGCAACCAACGTGATAAAGGGGATGTCAATCCCTTCACGGTTCCCTCAGTTAGAGAACCAAGGTATCAATCCAGTAGGAGACAACGCACAAATCACCAATACCTGCACAAACAATCAAACACTTGCACCCAACATGATAAAGGGGTTGTCAATCCCTTCACGGTCACATGCAAAAGTGAGATCTGATAGAGATAGATAAAACTAAACAAAAGATAAACTAAATATTTTTGGGTTTTTTGGTTTATAGATCAGAAAGTACAAGATTGCAAAACAGTAGATCAGAAACTTATATGATGGAAAATAGACCGAGGGGCCATATGTTTCACTGGAGGTTTCTCTCAAGATAGCAAGTATTATGGTGGGTGGACAAATTACTATCGAGCAATTGATAGAAAAGTGTAAAGTTATGAAAATATCTAAGGCAATGATTATGAAATATAGGCATCACGTCCATGTCAAGTAGACCGACTCCTGCTTGCATCTACTACTATTACTCCACACATCGACCGACTCTTGCCTACATCTAGAGTATTAAGTTCATGAAGAACAGAGTAACGCTTTAAGTAAGATGACATGATGTAGAGTAATAAACTCCAGAAATATGATGTAAACCCCATCTTTTTATCCTCGATGGAAACAATACAATACGTGCCTTGATACCCCTACTGTCACTTGGAAAGGACACCACAAGATTGAACCCAAAGGTAAGCACTTATCCCATTGCAAGAAAAACGAATCTAGTTGGCCAAACTAAACCGATAGTTCAAAGAGAATTTCAAAGATATCAAATCATGCATAAAGGAAATCAGAGAAGATTCAAATAATATTCATAGATAAGCTGATCGTAAATCCACAATTCATTGGATCTCGACAAACACATCACAAACGAAGATTACATCGGATAGACCTCCAAGAACATTGACGAGAATATGGTATTGAGAATCAAAGCGAGAGAAGAAGCCATCTAGATACTAGCTATGGACCCGTAGGTCTGAGGTAAACTACTCACGCTTCATCTGAAGGGCAATAGAGTTGATGTAGAAGCCCTCCGTGAACGAATCCCCCTCCGACAGGATGCCGAAAAAGGCCCCAAGATGGGATCTCATGGGAACAGAAGGTTTCGGCAGTGGAAAAGTGTTTTCGTGGATGCTTCTGGAGGTTCAGGAATATATGTGAATATATAGGAGGAATATCTAGGTTAGGGGGGCACCGAGGGGCCCACAAGGCAGGGGGGCGCCCTCCCCCTTGTGGCCGCCTTGTGGCTCTTCAGACTTGTTCATCAAGTCTCCGGGTGTCTTCTGGTCCAAGAAAAATCATCGCGAAGGTTTTATTCCATTTGGACTCCGTTTGGCATTCCTTCTCCACAACGCTAAAAAACAAGGAAAAGACAGAAACAGGCACTAGGCTCTAGGTTAATAGGTTAGTCCCAAAAATAATATAAAATAGCATATTAATGCATATAAAACATCCAAAACAGCTAATATAATAGCATGGAACAATAAAAAATTATAGATACATTGGAGACATATCAAGCATCCCCGAGCTTAATTCCTCCTCATCCTCGAGTAGGTAAATGATAAAAACAGAATTTTTGATGTGAAATGCTACCTAACATATTTATCCATGTAATTTTCTTTATTATGGCATGAATGTTCAGATCCATAAGATTTTCAAAACAAAAGTTTAATATTTGTCAGATTTCGGGTTCCGGCAAAACCCTTAAGGTTCGAACACTGGGGTGCGGACAAAGATCTCCCCCTCTCTCTAGCTTGCGCACTCTATGATCTCACGGCCTAGCTCGACGAACCCAAAGAACGAGAGGCACAAGATTTATACTGGTTCGGGCCACCATTGTGGTGTAACACCCTACTCCAGTGTGGTGTGGCGGATTGCCTTTGGGGCTGAGGATGAACAGTTACAAGGGAAGAACAGCCTCCTGAGGTGAGGTGTTCTTGTGCTTGGTGAGTTGATGCTCTCTCGGATCGGAATCCAATTTTGCTCCCTATGGTGGTGGCTGTGGCTAGTCCTATATATATAGAGGCCCGGGTGTCGGTGTCAAAACCGGCGGATCTCGGGTAGGGGGTCCCGAACTGTGCATCTAGGGTCGATGGTAACAAGAGATAGGGGACACGATGTTTACCCTGGTTCGGGCCCTCTCTATGGAGGTAATACCCTACTTCCTGCTTGATTGATTTTGATGGATATGAGTATTATAATAGTTGATCTACCACGAGATCGAGATGGCTAAACCCTAAAACCCTAGCCTGTATGACTATGGTAATGATTGTCTTCTCTATCCGGACTAAGACCTCTAGTTTATATAGACACCGGAGGTGACTAGGGTTGTACAAGGTTGGTTATAGAGAAAGGAATCTTCATATTGGGTCACCAAGCTTGCCTTCCACGCCAAGGAGAGTCCCATCCAGACATAGGAGAGATTATTAGGTCTTGTTTCTTCATAGCCCATTAGTCCGGCCCATGTCCAACAGGTCGGACGCCCGAGGACCCCTTAGTCCATGACTCCCTCAGTAGCCCCTGAACCAGGCTTCAATGACGAGGTGTCTGGCGCGCAGATTGTCTTCGGCATTCCAAGGCGTGTTCCCCTTTTCGAATACTTCAGGATAGTCTTCGGACGAAACGACAGTGTCCGGACGTGCAACACAAGTACCACTGCCGTAGAGTATAGTATTTTACGAGTCCAATCTGCTGATAATAATTTTTATAACGTGGCATCACGCTCGCCTGGTTATTTATTTCGAACCGTTTCCTATCTCGCCGTTCCGTGTTTCGAGGCAGGGTTGTTATTGGCACATCCTGTCGAAGCAGCGATCATGTCCCCTTATTGCGGGATTCTCATCAATACGAGCATGGGTAACCCAACCGTTCTGTTGGAAAGATTCCTTAGGAATAGGCAAGTCTTCAGGCTCAGGAGGAGGCGTTCAATACCCGGTGCCTTTATAAAGGAACCAAGGGCCGTCTTTTTACTCCAAACCTCTCCTTAGCCTTTCCAACCTCGAGTTCTAACACCCAAGGTTCGACTTCATTGCTCCAAGCTTCCCCGTCATGTTCGGACCCAGCCCTCAAGGTTAATGGTTGGCTTCCTCTATTACAGAGGAGGATATCGCAAAGCTTCGGGTGGCCAGATATCTAACCGCGGAGATCCCCCACAGGCTTCCTCCTCAAGGACAGGTCATTTCGACCCCCAGATCCGGCGAGAGGGTCGTATTAATCTCTCTTCCTCCGAGGGCTAGGGTTCTCTCTCCACCCCTTTGTCCAGGGGCTAATGTTTTATTACGGACTAGATTTTCGTGATCTAGCTCCAGATTCTCTCCTCCACGTCTCAGCGTTTATCATCACGTGCGAGGCCTTCCTCCAAATCCCACACACTTCGGCCTATGGCTCAAGACCTTTAGTGTGAAGCCGAAGGTAGTCGACGGGGAACAGGCAGAGTGTGGCAGTGCTGTAGTAAGCAAGCTTACCAACACGCTATGGCCAAAAGGTTCTTTCACCGAAACTTCCAACCAATGGCAGCGATAGTGGTTTTACATCACGGAACCCCGTGGTACCAAGTGGGCAGCTATACATGCGTTTCGTTCCGTCCCTCCGTTACAGCTTGCGTCATGGATCTATAAGGGGCTGGATTGGGGATCAGTTGATGAAGTGCAGACTCTACAGAGCCACATCCGAACCCTCCTTGAGAAGGACATTGATCTTGTCGACGTGATTCAAGTAATGCTAGTCTGTCGAGCTCTGCCATGCCAGCGTAGGCCTCTCCGCATGTGGGAGTTTAATTCGGAAGGACCACGAACCCTCCAACACTTGTTTGGCATTACGCACAAAAGGATCTGGAAGTTGTTTTTTGGGAAACAAAAACAATGGCCGGACAGCACTGAGGACGCCGGCCTCGACTGCAACCGTCCAGATACCCCGATCAGCACTTGGCTTCCGAACACTTTGTATCTAAGTATGCCGTAATACATTACTGAGCAAACTATCTTCTTCCAGGGTTGGATAAAGAAAGCGGAACTAATTAGGTGTTCGGATCCCCTTCCCGAAGGCTCAGCGGATCCTATATTAACAAGGATGCTGGCCCCGGCTCCATACAAGATGCGTGTGAAGGAGAGTAAGGCGGAGAGTGGGAGGACCAAAGATGGCCTCCATCCAAAAGGTGATAGGTGGGAACCCGATGAACGAGTTCACGCCCGAAGGTGGCCCGATCTTCACGTCGTAGGATCGAATCGGGAGGGATAACTAGCTGCAAGCAGCCGGGATAACTAGCTTTATACCTGCTAAGGTTGGATGCAACCAGTACGTTGGGGATGGTTGACCGAAGCTACAAGAACTCCAACCCGCTGTCCGAACAATCACAGAACCACAAACCGGGACTAATCCACACAAAACGTCCCGAACCATAGAGCACGAACTAGGGGGAACCATAGGCTCCTTCTCGCGAATCCGAATGAACTCACAAGAGCAAAGGTAGAAAGATCTCTTGGATCTCTCTAGTAGTCTTGCTGCATAAGCTTGTAGCTGAATGGTTTGACAAAATGTTTTCTAGAGGATGGGGGAGATGGGGTTTTATAGCAGGGACAACCCCCTTAGCTAGGTGTGAAAATGGTTTCAAAAGTAAGCAGGTTTGCATGGCTTTCTTGGGTGAATAAGCAGTCAACTTTGGGAGTTGTTGCAGAGCTCCTCGGAAATTCGCGAAGTCTTGACAGCCTGGACACCTTCCACGAGAATGACTAGAACTTTTGACTCAAAAATCCAAATGATGTGAGGTTTTTTTGCATTGGAATGATAATTTGATGTAGCTTTTGTTGATGTACCCCTATGGCCCCGTCTCTCCATAACATGGGTGTGCCACACCAAAATATGAGAGGTAAAAACTGACAGCATCAGCTTCACTTGCAACTTGTTTTCTCCAAACTTGTTCCTGCAAAGCGGTTGCTTGAAGAGCTCATAGGTTGTTGGATTGCTTCCATGTTATACCTAAGTTCAACCAACAACAATGGAGATGAAAGCATAGTTGTGTCATCAAGGTTACAAGGTAAACTTAAGTTAGCGTTCAGCTGGTCACTTATTTGTTTGGCGCGACTTCTTGTGATTGGACCTATAATTGTTGGAGACTTGTCGATGGTTGTGGTGTCCTCATCATCCTCCCCCACTTGAAGAGGATTCGTCCTCGACTCTGATGGTCCAAAGTATGGAGAGAGGTCGGACACATTGAAAGTTGTACTAACACCATAGTCCATCGGAAGGTCAATCTTGTAGGCATTGTCATTGATCTTTGCAAGAACTTTGAATGGTCCATCTCCACGTGGCTGCAACTTGCATTTGCGTTGATCTGGGAAACGATCCTTCCGTAGGTGTACCCACACAAGATCACCTTCTTCAAACAACACCTTCTTTCTTCCCTTGTTTGCTCGTTTTGCATATTGTTCAGTCATCTTCTCAATATTTTCCTTGGTCTTCTCATGAATTTTCTTCACGAAGTCAGCACGCTTACTTGCATCGAGATTGGTCCGCTCCTGCAATGGTAAAGGCAAAAGATCTATGGGAGCAGCAGGTTTGAAACCATAAACAATTTAAAAAGGACAAAATTTAGTGGTCGAATGTACTGCCCTGTTGTATGCAAACTCCACATGGGGGAGACATTCTTCCCACATCTTCAAATTTTTCTTTAAAACTACTCTCAACATCATGGATAGCGTGTGGTTGAAAACTTCAGTTTGTCCATCCGTTTGTGGGTGGCATGTAGTGGAAAAGAGAAGCTTTGTCCCTAGCTTTGCCCACAACGTTTTCCAAAAATAGCCCAGAGACTTGGTGTCACGATCTGAAACAATAGTGCGTGGTACTTCATGTAGCCGCACGATTTCCCTGAAAAACAAATCAGCAATGTGTGAAGCATCATCGCTCTTATGACATGGGATAAAATGAGCCATCTTGCTAAACCTATCAACCACCACAAAAACTGAATCACTCCCCCTCTTAGTGCGTGGTAATCCAAGAACAAAATCCATAGAAATATCTTCCCAAGGTGTACTAGGAATGGATAAGGGCGTATAAAGTCAATGAGGGTTTAAATGTGACTTAGCTTTGCGGCAAATCTCACAACATAGTATGTAGCGGTCAACATCACGCCTCATCCTTGGCCAAAAGAAATGGTCAATCAGCACACTCTCAATTTTCTTTGCTCCAAAATGTCCCATGAGACCACCAGCATGAGCTTCCTACAAAAGCAACAAACGAACAGAGCAATCTAGGATGCACAATTTGTTAGCTCGAAACAAGAATCCATCATGCAAGTGAAACTTTTCCCAACCTTTCCCCTCACTACACTTTGAGTGTGGTTCAGCAAAATATGGGTCATTGGCATACAATTCTTTGATGCTTTGCAGCCCAAGCATTTTAGTATCAAGTTGTGAGAGTAAAATATGGCGTCTAGACAAAGCATCAGCAACAACATTATCTTTTCCTTTCTTGTACTTGACAATATAGGGAAAATATTCTACGAATTCACTCCATTTTGCATGTCTACGGTTCAGTTTTTGTTGACCCCTAAGGTGCTTTAAAGATTCATGGTCGGAATGTATCACAAATTCTTTAGGCCACAAATAATGTTGCCATGTTTCCAAAGATCTCACAAGTGCATATAATTCTTTGTCACAAACTGAATAATTTAGAGTTGGAGCACTTAGCTTCTCACTAAAATATGCAATAGGCCTGCCTTCTTGCATTAGTACGCCTCCAATACCAACACCACTTGCATCACATTCAATTTAAAAAGTCTTACCAAAGTTAGGTAGTGCAAGCAATGGTGCAGATGTCAATTTTTCTTTCAGCTCTTGGAAGGCCTTCTCTTGTGCATTTGCCCACTTGAAGGGAACATCTTTCTTGGTTAGCTCATTCATTGGAGCGGCAATGGTGCTGAAGTCCTTCACAAACCGATGGTAGAAACCAGCAAGGCCAAGAAAGCTTCATAATTGGCTTACATTTTGTGGAGGCATCCACTCACGGATGGCCTTGACCTTCTCCTCATCTACCTCCACACCTTGACCTGAAACAACAAAGCCAAGAAACACACCTTTTTCTATGCAAAATGTGCACTTTTCCTTGTTAGCATATAATTTCTCCTCTCTTAGAACAGCAAGCACACACCGAATGTGTTCAACATGTTCATCCAAAGTTTTTCTATAAATTAGGATGTCATCAAAGTAAACAACCACAAACTTGCCAGTGAACATTCTAAGCACATGATTCATTAATCTCATGAAAGTACTAGGTGCATTTGTCAATCCAAATGGCATAACTAACCACTCATACAAACCAGATTTTGTTTTGAAAGCAATTTTCCATTCATCAACCTCTCTCATTCTAATTTGATGGTAGCCACTTCGCAAGTCAATTTTAGAAAATATGGTGGTGCCACTAAGTTCATCAAGCATATCATCAAGCCTAGGTATGGGGTGCCTATACCTCATGGTGATGTTGTTAATAGGCCTACAATCACAACACATTCGGGAAGATCCATCTTTTTTTGGCACTAAAAGAATGGGTACAGCACAAGGAGAGAGACTTTCCCTTACATTACCTTTGTTTAGTAGGCCTTCAACTTGTCGTTGAATCTCCTTGGTTTCCTCTGGATTTGTGCGGTATGGTGGTCAGTTCGGCAATGGGGCTCCTGGAACCAAATCAATTTGGTGTTCAATGCCTCTTTGTGGTCGCAACCCTGGTGGTATCTCCTCGGGGAACACATCTTCATACCGCTGTAAAATTTCAACAACAACACTAGGAGTGGTGGAGGCTAATTCATTAGTAGGAAGAAAATTGTCCTTGTACAAAAGTACAAAGAACACGAAATTGGGCTCTCTCAACTCTCTCATGTCCCTTTTCCTAGCCATCATAACTAATCCCTGTTTTTCCCATGTCTTGGTTAATTTAAGCTGTGGGGTTTTATTTGGCTTTGGATTCTCTCGCTCACTATGTTGGTAGATGTCGCTCAAGTGTTTCTCGCTCACTCTCTCTCTCTCTTTTTCAGATCATCCATCAATATTTCTTCGGGTGTCAAAGGGAGCAAAGATATGCGCTCTCCCTTGTATTGGAATGAGAGACGATAAGTACGACCGCTGATTTGCACATCATGATCATACAACCAAGGTCTTCCCAACAACAATTGGCATGCTTGCATTGGCACCACGTCACATTCCACTTGATCCCGGTACTTCCCAATGGAAAACTGAATGTTGACAATGTTGCTTACTCGAAGTGTAGCACAATCATTGAGCCATTGCATCTTATATGGACTTGGGTGCCTTCTTTGTTTCAGTCCCAACTTCTCTACCAAATCTGAACCTGCAAATGTTGTTTCAACTGCCATTGTCAACAATAATTCTACAAACCTTATTGTCGGTGTCAAAACTGGCGGATCTCGGGTAGGGGGTCCCGAACCGTGCGTCTAGGCCGGATGGTAACAGGAGGCAGGGGACACGATGTTTTACCCAAGGTCGGGCCCTCTTGATGGAGGTAAAACCCTACGTCCTGTTTGATTGATATTGATGATATGGGTAGTACAAGAGTAGATCTACCAGGAGATCGGAGAGGCTAAACCCTAGAAGCTAGCCTATGGTATGATTGTATGTATATGATCTATCGACTAGCCTAGCCTCGGTTTATATAATGCACCAGAGGCCTAGGATAACAAGAGTCCTAGCCAAATACGCCGGTGGGGAGGAGTCCTTGTCTTGATCACCAAGTCTTGTGGAATCTTCCATGTATGCGGTAGTTGTCCGAACTAGCCCATGAGTATACGGCCATGGGGGTCCTCGGTCCAATCTAACAGATCGAGAGATGACATGGTGAGTACCCCCTAGTCCAGGACACCATCAGTAGCCCCCTGAACCGGTCTTCAAGTTTAGAGACGCTCCTCGATTTTTCCGAACTGTTCTTCATCTTCGGTTGTCGGTCTTGGAAACTGGTTCAACAAATCTTCCCCTCTTCGATCTTGAGGATCGCCGAAATGCAGTCGACGAGTTCACACGTCGGGTATCCGAGGAGCCCCTTTAAGTTTCCGGCCTTTATCAATGCCTTATTATTTTTATGCCACACCTCGGGTTTGAAGTTGTTCCCAGGAGGCAGTGTCCTCTTGCGTCCGAGCTCTAACACCGGACTGCATTCGAGGTATCTTTTGCAGCCGAGCACCAATGCCGGACTACTTCCGAGCTCCAACGCCGAAATGTATCCGAGCTCCAACGCCGAACTGTGTCCAAGCTCCAACGCCGGACTATGTCCAAGCTCCAACGCCGGACTATATCCAAAAGTTGAAGGAGTTTAGCCGAGCTTAATGCCGGAAATGCCCTCTATAGAGCTAGCCACTAGCACCCGAGCTTTATGCCGGACTGCTTTCGAGGTGGTGCACCACCCCGACTGTGGGCCAATTTTTTGTCAATATTTTTGATTGGTGCAATTTATTCTCTGCCGAGATATATAGTCACTAGCCGTCAAGGTGTGTATCGGTCTAAAACCCAAGATGCACCTGAAGGAAGACGTAAGACCGCTGATCCCAGTAGGCGCTGAGACTCAGGTTGATTTGCAAAATCGTCCTGAGGATCAACTCCTAGCTCAGCAGAATACTTCAGGACACAAAAAGCGGTGTGCAGAGTCCTCGAGACTCGGGTTGGGTGCGGCCGACCAACCTGAGGATCATAATCTCCTCGAAAACTATATTGCACTTAAATTTTCTGCACTGGATTGCCAATGCAGTAGCCCCCGAGACACTGGTCAGGTGGCAACACCAGATCAGGGGATCGATACGCCCCTTTAAAATTAGTAAGTGATAAGCCTGAAGCCCAGTAGCCCCCGAGCCTTAATGCGGGCACGGGTGGCCGAATTAAGGATCGATATCTAGAGTAAAATCACAAATTATGTGTAATGATTCTATGTATCCAAGTACTTTACATCATTAATGCTTGGATCCGCATTGTACAAAACTTTGTTGACCGACCATCAGCTTCCACCTCCTCGGCCAGTAGCCAAGGAGTGTTTGTCCACTTTATAAAGCCTTTATGAGGGCAAAGATTTACGACAAACAAGGCAATCTGGCCATACGGTCTTATAAACAAAGGTACGCAGAGAGATATGTTATATCACTGTTTAACATAATAAATGTGTTCCAAAGAAAATAATCCCGCTATTGGTTCCTTTCTTTGGGTTTTCATGTTGAGCATGATAATGAAACCTCAGCTCTAATGTAAGAGCAAAATATTGAGGATTTAGTTTGGGAGGCCAATTACTAGCCCCCGGTAGTGTTCGGCAACAGTCGAGGTCAAGCCGTAAACACTTCGGCCAATGTTATGAATGGCCAGTCATTTAACACCGTCATCGGATTGCTGACCAGTTTACGCTTATTGTGACAGTCAGTTTTCAGCTTTCTCCACTGAGGTGCTTAACCATGTGAGCTGGAAGCACAATCGCAGTGGTTCTCCCTTTGCACACCTAGCCGAACAAAGCGGAACGTAGGAGGCAACCGCAGGAGCCGGGCAACCCAACTATTGACCGAAGACACAATTCGAAACCAATGCATATATAGTGAGATCCGAGAACGTTTTTGCCGAATCTATAAAGCTGTCCGGCATTGCACTGTGAGACTTGTGCTGGAAACACACAAATAGTTTAAAAGTGCCATAAGCTTGGAAAACCAAAAAAACGTCAATAAAAACTTGACGTCCGAACAAGATCAAGTGTTCGGTGCCAATCCGAAAATTGGTCTTAGAAAAAAAAGAGTGCTTCTGTCGTGCTTTAACATGACACATCCTATCTCAAGACTTATAGTGGGTCAGCCTACGGCTTCTACCTCCTATCCCGAAGGCGGAGTACTTCTCATTAGGCCAGTTTAGCAAACTAAACTCTAGCGGCTTTGAGAGAGAAATTAGGCTCCCCGGCTAGTGGCCACACACTCGTGTCGAAAAAAGGAGTGATGAATAATAATAGTAATAAAAACTTTGCAACAACTAAGAAGAAGAACACTTATTATAAAACGGCTCATATAAATTTAAGAGCCCCCAAGTGACTTGGGTAAAAGAATTTTATGTATAATGATTGTATGTACCGAAGTACTTATATCATATCTTTGTTCAACCGAACTTTAAACGCGTCTTAACCGACCGTCGGCTTCTCCCTCTTCGGTCAAGGACTAAAAAGTGTTATGTACTCCACATGTCGAGAATATCGACAGTGTTTCTGATAACCAGGCAACCGGCCATAAGGCTGTAACAGACAAAGCACGCTGAGGGAACTTATCCTATATTACAGATGAAGTGTAAGAAGCATCTTCGAAGAAAATAGTACCCCCACCGATACCTTTCTTCGGTGCTCATTATTGCTATGAGACTTGTGTAATAGATTTTTTGTACTCATGAGTTCCGTTGTGTGCCGACCATGATTGAAAACAATAAGAGCGCTAGCTTTCGATTTCACCCAGTCTGAGGTCAGAGCTTGGAGGACCCGGTCATGACAATCGCAGAGGTTCTCCCTTCACTCCCTAGCCGAACAATCGGGAACGTAGGGGTAAGCACAGGAGCCAGGCAACCCGGCTTGCAAATCGCTTAAGTCAATATAGTGCATATTGTGGCATAATACACGAACAAGGAACGAAGCCGTACAAGTATAATCATATGCAAGAGGAAAAACTTCATAAAGGAAGCCCCCAAATAAACAGGTATTTGAATATGTGTGTCACAAACAAAGTTTGGACAAGGAAAAATTTTTACAAGCAACTTTTTTCCAAAAAAGTATAATGCTTGGTCGAAACGAACACAAGTTAAAAATTAAAACTTTGAGCATGAAAGTGACTTAGCTGGTTAATGTGTTCGAATTGATGACATGGTCCGGGCTTGATGCGGGACAAGGTTCCATCCCCCAAGCTGGTCCCGAGGTGGCGGAGCGGAGAGCTCGACACGCCGAAGTGGTGACATAGCACGGTCAATGCAAACCGGCAGAGTGACGACGAAGTCCCCGAATCATTTTCCTGTGCACAAGAAATAGTGCAAACTGAAGATAATAGTAATAATAATAAAAAAAATCATTGCATAATAAATAATTTATGCAAAGTGAGTAATAAAAGAAATATGGCCTGGCGCCGAAGTCAATGTCGATGCAGGGCGTCGGCGTGATACGGTAAAGGCGTGGCAAAGCCTGAATTCACAGGTCGGTTCGAGTTCCAGATGCGGCGTTCGCCGAACTATGTACGGAAACTGATCGAATCACCACGCGACCGTCGTTAATGAGGCCATCATTTGATAGACCTGTGTACATATGATGGACAAACCAGAGTAATAATTCCTTGGGAAAAATAAACCCAAATAAGCAAAAATTACTATGATTAATAGCACCTGGTTTATTTGTTGTAGCAATCCGAAGAAAGGTGATTCCCAAAATTGGGACTCGATCCGCACACCCATTGCCTAATGGGCGATAAAGCGACGGTATGGCGATGCTGGCAAAGGTTGGCTCGCCGAGGCAAAGCCCTCGGTCCAGCTAACGTGACGGAGTTGGTCGACTAGTGACGCCGAAGTCTCCGGAGTAGGTTGATGAAGAGATGGCGAAGCCCCCGGTCCAGCCGAGATGTCGAAGACTCGATGGCAGCCGATGAGTCGAAGTAGTTCGGCGTGATGGACACCAGCTTGAAGAAGCAATAGTGCGGCCCTGCCGATGCAGGTCGTGACATGGTCGATGCTGGCTTGATGAAGTGACCGTGCGGTGATGCCGGTATGCCCGCTCCGTGTAATCCGTGGGGCCGCGATGTTGGTGATGATTTATCCTTCGCGATGCCGGACTCTTCTTCGGCTTGCCGAGATGATGATCCGAAGAAGTTGAGCTCGGCTCAGCAAAGTGACGACGTGTCTAGCGCATGTCGGCAACCTTGGAGCAATATCGTCGGACTGGTTTGACACCAGCATGATGATGAAGGCGACCTCAGGGGAGGCTTAAAAATTTACGGGCACGTGTTTAAAAACAACGCACAATACCCTAGAGGAGAATTCCTCTAAAATAGTTGTCCAATGTCACGTTCATAAAGAAACATGAATTCGGTCGGATCCGTATTCGCGCAGAAAATGGATCCAAAAATTGATCCACTCATCGGAAGGTTCCCGGAGTTTGAACCGTCGGATCGAGCTGAAATTTGGAGGGGTGGTAGATATGGGAATTCCGCAGTAGATGAACGGTTGGATCTTCCAAAGGACCTCTGAGCTAGCCTCTGGAGACCACGCCCTAAACTCGTCCAGATTCCCGTCCAGATTTGACATGGCTCCGGTATATCGTGGATTGTCGGAGATTCCTCCATCGGAACTCGACGAAATTTTGTATGGCTGTTGTAGACTCAATTCCGCACAATTCCACCAAAGGGTTGGTCAAAGCGGTGCTCTAAGAGGTGGTGGCGGCGGATACAAGTTTGCTGTTCGGAAAAATAGCTCGGTCGCCCGAGGGCAATGTTAACGTTGAGCCCCCGAGCTCCATGGATGATTCCTCCATGATCTTGATAGAGATCGGAGTTGATCTTAATGAAGGCCCTCGTCCGAACATGACGATCGGAGACGGAGCATGGTCCTCGGTCGAGCCAAGGTGACCAGTCGAGCCGGCGACGAAGATGTCAACATCGCAGCTGACCTGCAGACGAGTCATCGATCCTTTTCCGATCACACAACAGAACTCTCAATGAAAGCACCAATGTCGGTGTCAAAACCGACGGATCTCGGGTAGGGGGTCCCGAATTGTGCGTCTCGGCCGGATGGTAACAGGAGGCAGGGGACATGATGTTTTACCCAGGTTCGGGCCCTCTTGATGGAGGTAAAACCCTATGTCCTGCTTGATTCATATTGGTGATATGGGTAGTACAAGAGTAGATCTACCACGAGATCAGAGAGGCTAAACCCTAGAAGCTAGCCTATGGTATGATTGTATGTATATGATCTATCGACTAGCCTGGCCTCGGTTTATATAATGCACCAGAGGCCTAGGATAACAAGAGTCCTAGCCGAATATGCCGGTGGGGAGGAGTCCTTGTCTTGATCACCAAGTCTTGTGGAATCTTCCATGTATGCGGCAGTTGTCCGAACTGGCCCATGAGTATACGGCCATGGGGGTCCTCGGCCTAATCTAACAGATCGGGAGATGACGTGGTGAGTACCCCGTAGTCCAGGACACCGTCACTTGTCCTTGATGGTGCCACGGGTGTGAAAAATATTATGTTGCTGCCCTTTCTCTTCTCTAGCTGCATTAACACTAAGCACACGACGAGAAACAAAGCAATATCCCATGTCGGCCTGAATATCACAACCAATCTTCTCGCCCTCTTCATTCTCATGATCACCCGATGCTCCATTATCTTCATGCTCACTCTCAGATTCCCATTCACTGTGTTCATTCACAAAGAGAACTCTCTTGTTTCGGCATTCAGAAGAAATGTGACCATGCCCTTTGCACTTCCAACACTCAATATCTCGGCTTCGAGATGATGGTACAGCCGTGGGGTTAGAGGTACTTCCAGCAGCAGAAGGAGCACGCTTGTCCACAATCCTAGGGGCTGGTGATGATGCCGATGAAGCCGCTGTTCGTCGGGTGGCAGTAGGGTGTGAAGTATGCTGAAACTGAGAACCACCATGAGAGGCACTTGGCTGCAACCTTTTCCATGGTGTGGCGGTGCGGTTATGAGATATCCGTCCATGACCACTCCGCTGCACCTTCCTCTCCATGCACTTTGCTTTCTCCAAAATATCTTGTAGAGTGTTATAGGGAAACATCTCCACAAAATCAGAAATTTCATTGTCGAGACCATGCAAAAATCATGCCATCTTTGACTCCTCATCTTCATGAATACGAGCACGAACCAACAAAAATTCCATCTCTTTATAGTACTCATCCACCGTGCGCGTACCTTGGCTGAGACGCTGCAATCTGCTTCGGAGATCTCTTTGATATTGTGAAGGAACAAACCTTTGCCTCATGGCTTGTTTTATCTCTTGCCAAGTGTCAATGTGATCACGGCCTAGCAGCAGTTGATTTTCTTGTAGTTGATTCCACCAAGTGAGTGCATAACCAGAAAACTCAACACAAGCAAGGTTTACTCTCTTCGGATCTGCATGGTTATGGATACGAAAAATCTGCTCACACTGCTCTTCCCAATCAAAATATGCATCGGGGTCTTCCTTTCCTGTGAACATGGGGATATGCAACTTGATTCTTGCTATGTCATCTCAACCATCTCGATCACGACGTTCTGCACGACGCCCATCTTTAGCAGCATGACGGTATGGGACACCATCATAATCATCAAAATCATCTCCATGACCACAAGCAACACGCTCATGACGGTCATAGTAGTGCCCACGAGGACCATGCCCTTGCCCTCGAAGTTGTCCTCCTCGGTGCCCTCCATGAGCAGCAACACCACGCCCATGAGAAGCAGCCACATATCCACTATGGCTGCTGTTATCATCCTCCAGGTCACCATCCATAGCAGCATGCACGGAATTTTCTTCCCCAACTTCCTCAAGTGGGTCAATAGGGTGTTGTCGGTGTCGAACCCTATCGCCACCTGCTGGAGGTCACTCATGAAACATCCTTCCAAGGTCTCGAACCATGTTTTGTAATTCCTGAAAATCAGCACGTGTGACCGGGGCATCTTCTTCCCCATGGTTTTCTCCATGAACACTTGATCTAGATCCTGCCATGTTAGTAAGGCCAAAAGTAGAATATGATAATTTTGTGGAATCACACAACCTGACCTCTTACTCACCAAAGTTCTTATGAGTTCACATCAGATTGTTCTTCTCCCGGATGTGTTAAAGCGATTGAAAGACAGGGATCAAAGAACTAGCTTCAGTTTTTGGTGGAGCTCGGTGGGGTAAACAAAAAGGGGCTTGTGCTGAAATCAAGTTGATGCAAACCAAGAAAAATATGTGGATGGATCTGCTGCACCTTTGCACCAAGATTGAAAAACACAACACACAAGCTTCTAAAATTTTTTCAATCAAGCTGAAACTTTTGGATTTTACACAAGACTTTCTTTTTCTCTCTTGAATTTTTTCCACTCTTTTTTTCTCTCTTTGATTTGTTTGCCACTCTTTTTCTCTCTCTTTTTCCAAAGCACAACAACCAAATCTGAAAGCAATTACGAAGATGAACTTGGTGCAAATCTAAAAGATGAAGAACATGCAAGGTATGCAACAACAAGATCTCAGCACCAACAAGGCTTGGATTTATTTTTGCGGAGGCTTTGGACTTCTAGGACAGAAAATATAGCATGAAAAACACTCGATCTAAAGGGATGATAGCAAGATAAACTTGGATAACAGATCCTACCGTGTCAACGAAGGCTCTGATACCAGATGATAGGTGGGAACCCGAAGAACGAGTTCACGCCCGAAGGTGGCCCGATCTTCACGTCATAGGATCGAATCGGGAGGGATGACTAGCTGCAAGCAGCCGAGATAACTAGCTTTATACCTGCTAAGGTTGGATGCAACCCATACGTTGGGGATGGCTAACCGAATCTACAAGAACTCCAACCCGCTATCCGAACAATCGCAGAACCACAAACCGCGACTAATCCACACAAAACGGCCGGAACCGTAGAGCATGAACTAGGGGGAACCAGAGGCTCCTTCTCGCGAATCCGAATGAACTCACAAGAGCAAAGGTAGCGAGATCTCTCGGATATCTCTAGCAGTCTTACTGCATAAGCTTGTAGCTGAATGGTTTGACAAAATGTTTTCTAGAGGATGGGGGAGATGGGGTTTTATAGCAGGGACAACCCCCTTAGCTAGGTGTGAAAATGGTTTCAAAAGTAAGCAGGTTTGCATGGCTTTCTTGGGTGAATAAGCAGTCAACTTTGGGAGTTGTTGCATAGCTCCTCGGAAATTCGCGAAGTCTTGACAGCCTGGACACCTTCCACGAGAATGACTAGAACTTTGGACTCACAACTCCACATGATGTGAGGTCTTTTGCATTGGAAAGATAATTTGATGTAGCTTCTGTTGATGTACCCCTATGGCCCCATCTCTCCATAACATGGGTGTGCCACACCAAAACATGAGAGGTAAAAACTGACAGCATCAACTTCACTTGCAACTTGTTTTCTCGAAACTTGTTCCTCCAAAGCGGTTGCTTCAAGAGCTCATTGGATGTTGGATTGCTTCCATGATATACCTAAGTTCAACCAACAACAATGAAGATGAAAGCATAGTTGTGTCATCAAGGTTACAAGGTAAACTTTAGTTAGCGTTCACCTGGTCACTTATTTGTTTGGCGCGACTTCTTGTGATTGGACCTATAATTGTTGGAGACTTGTCGATGGTTGTGGTGTCCTCATCAAAAGGTATATCAGACATTATGTCCGGGGGAATTGAGATTCCATCGTCCGAAGAGAAAAATGAAGGGGAAGTCAACGTCTCTTCCCCCCATGGAAAGACAAGGGCCGCCTCCGAAAATTGGGAGGAAAAGGCTCCTAAGTGAGGCAAGATGCCTCTATTGGGTGGCTCGGGCTTGGAGGACGATGTCATCGCGCAGTCCCATGATGAGGACCAGCCACAGGCCGAATCGTAAGTGAACAACGGTGTTTTAAATATGTCCCGTTCCTTTCTTGTAACATCTAGAATATATTTTTTTGCAGTTCGGCAAGCAGTCTTCTTCAACAATCCTCTTCGTCGAGGGACCTTCTCCCGGAGATGATGGAAAGCGAGATGCGTCCACCAGTCTCCTCGCCCAATAGGGTGGACGACTTCGAGGTGTCGTCGCAGAGGGTCTCCCCCAATCAACAAGTGGTGCAAGGGATGATGAAGACACTACCAGGAGGTGATACTTCGGTGGCCCAAGGTCCGGAGACCAACAATGGAGGTCCCAAGCAGTCCAGTCTACAGCCAGATGCGAATAAACAGATTCCTTCAAAGGGAGGCCGTACTCCTTTAGCAACTTCCGGAGACCCAGAAGCGCCGGATATATTGACGAACATGCTGCGGCAGGCGTCTGTCTCAGAGGAACATCGTACCTTGATGGGCACAGTGGTTGAAAAGGTTCTGTCCGCGAAAAGCAGATTGAATGAGGCCTTCGTGGGCCTGCTAAGAGGCTTCGAGGTTTGTATTGTAACATGTTCGATTGTGTTTTATTCACAAAATACACCTGTGTATAGATAGTAGCCCCTGAGACTCTCATTGGCTTCCCGATGGAGGCGATCAGAGGATCAAAAGATATGCCCAGGAAATAATCTGAACAATAGGAACACAAGCTGTGACCTCCCCGGTAACTGCCCGGACTACAGAAGTTGCGGATTTGCAACACAAGATTGATGAGGCGGATAATGATATCGTGCTTATCAACAGGCTACTTGACGAGGCACAAGGTATGTTTTTGGGGCAGCCATACTATGCACGTGTTTACAATATAAGCGTGATGCGAAGATTTGTGAAATAAGATGTACATATCTGCAGATGGTGCTGCTGCGATCGAGATCTTTCGAGCTGAGCTAGCCCGGGCCAAGGAGCAGGCACGGATTAGTAATGCGGCTGCCGAAAAGGCATCTACCAAATTAAGGGCCGAACAGGCTACTCGGCACCAATACGAGGAGAAAATATCCTCGATGACGCCTGAACTAAAGGAGGCCGCTAGCCGCTACAGATTTATCGAGAGGGATAATAAATCCAAAACGACTGATC
Source organism: Triticum dicoccoides (assembly GCF_002162155.2). NCBI lineage: Eukaryota > Viridiplantae > Streptophyta > Magnoliopsida > Poales > Poaceae > Triticum > Triticum dicoccoides. Next base: position 464,500,146 of record NC_041392.1, on the reverse strand, counting down.
TTGACAAGGCCTAACAAGAGGCAAGAGAAGCCTGGTCCAGATCTAGAGCGGCCCGGGAGGAGATCCGGCAAGCTGGGGAGATCGTGGCTGGTAATCCCTTTTTATTGCAAACTAAGTTCGGCGATCCGAATTATGCCCTCCTTAATCAAGTGTGGAGTTCTCCAGATGCTTTGTTGGATTTGCCGAAGAGTGCTTCCGATGCGGCGCAGTTTTAGCAAGCGCAAGAAGGGTATGCAACGAAGAAGCTTTTTTGTTCGCAATTTGGTGCATCAAAGTGTCCACTGTTGCTAAACGAGCAGATGACCCAATGGGCAAAACTGCATCGAATATCCGGCGCTGCCATGACAGACGTCGTAGTCCGACTGTGGCCGGCCGAGCCAATTCCAGATAGTTAGTTTCGTTTGGTGCGGCGACTTGCTACCACGGTGCGGCGCATCAACGCCGTTAAGCGATCAACGTGCATTGAAGGTGCATGTTTGGCCTTTGCCCGTGTGAAAACATACTGGACGAAGATGAAGGCCATCGATGTTGTAGCGAAGAGTCCACCCAAGGGCAAGGACCATCACGCACCAGAGCATTATTTCAAATATGTCTTAGAGGTTGCCCGGTTGATAGAGGGTCAGTGCTCGAAAGATATGATATTCGAGTGATATGTATTAACATTCTGAAAATGGTATTATGAAATAATAAAGTTTATTTTAGAGTTGATTAAAAGCTTTGAATCCTCCTGTGCGGCCGTTTTTATATAATCTGAAAGAATTCCTATCATCGGCTTCAACCCCCTCGTAGGAAATACGGGGGTGTTCGGATAAGCAATTGATCACTCTTAACCCAACGTCTTGGTCCAAAAAGGAGGTGTCAATGCGGTGAACTAGGCAATCGGACTATAGGGCGTTAACAGTTTCACTTAGCCATAGGAGTTTTATGGTGGACCTACGATATAGATCCTGTTATGTACGCAGTTATCCCAATGCGGTGTGTTACATGTATGACCCAAAAGAAGGTCCTTCGTATAATATGGGGGAATCTCAAAATATCCCTTTAAGTCGTCGAGCGGTTGACCAGCTCTCGCCGCATCATGACAGTCGGTTTTCGGCTTTCTCTATTGAGGTGTTTGACCAGATGAACCGGAAACACAATCGCAATAGTTCTCCCTTTACTACCCTAGCTGATAGTGCAGAACGTAAGGTAGCAAGCACTGGAGCCGGGCAACCCAACTATGGACCCAAGACATTATTCCGAGCTGATGCATATAAGGCCGAACTCACGACGCCGAACTATGCTATGAAGCTGTTCGGACTTTGTTGGCAACTTATTTTGTTCCTATGTCAAGCCCCTGGCAAGGTATGCCGGGGTGGGTGTGTGAAACAACTAAAAGGAGTGAAATTTGGTTCTTTATAGAAAAGTGAAACCGGATACGGAGTATATTCACTAGAAGCTAGGTGTCATGCTAATTGTAATTTTATAGATGATAACGCCACAACCCCGGCTATTTGACATGCCAGGGGTCGGTGGCTAAGGAAACAGGCACCTTACAGGCTCGAAAAATAGAGAGTGCGGTCTACAAAAAGTTATTTTGGACCTCCTGTCGCACGTCTGCGCCGCCTTTCCTCATTGGAGGGGCTCCTTAACAGGAGTAGCCTTTGGGTGAATTTATGAACCCGAACTCTGATACCGTCCATGAGATGACCAGCCTTTGCGCTACCTATGGCAAAGGATGATGGAAAAATAAAGAGTAATTTAGAAAAAGAGAAAAGGAAGTAGTTTATGGGAGTACTTGTAGATCCGTCCGTGTTATGCTTCCGCCGATGCCTAGGCTATTTGACATGCATAGTTATGTATGCCTGGTACATATTTCGTAGGTATATGAGGCGGACAGCGGAAGCCGAACTACTAGTCCTGCTCCGAACTTGGTTGATCCCGTTGAATGGAGACCGGTGGCTTAATGGCCAACAATGTGTGCGGTTTAATGGGATCGCTTTGTACTTTGGCTGAGGGCGCCGTGGTGTGATCCTTAGTCCGGAGGGAGTGTTTCTCTTGCTCCCCTATAGAGTTGTATGTCACGTATACCATGTTCACTATTTTCACTTCAGGGGGAAATTGCTTCTGACCCCCAGTATTTGGTTGGTGACCCTCTTTGTTGTCGCTATCGCCCGATGGCCTCCTCCCTTCGTGTTTGGCGTTGAGCTTGCCAACCTGCTTGAAGACCCAACAACTTCTGTTGGTATGATTAGCTGGTTTGTCGGGGTGGCCATGAATCTAGCAGGGCCGGTCCAATATCTTGTCTAAATTGGATGGTCCATCTTTATTTGCCTTGAATGGCTTCTTCCATTGACCAGATTCGGGGCCGCTGAATCCAGCGTTGACCGCTGTGTCATGCGTTCTTTCGTTATCACTGTGGCGCTTGTTTTTGCTGCGTCATGGTTTGCCATTGCTATCCCAGACTTCGGAAGTGCCCGGATCGCTGGCGCTGTTGCTTCTATGAGTGAGCCAACTGTCTCCTTCCGCGCAAAAACGGGTCATTAGAGCGGTAAGGGCTGGCATGGATTTTGGTTTTTCTTGACCAAGGTGGCGAGCGAGCCACTCGTCACGGACGCTATGCTTGAAGGCCGCTAGGGCTTCCGCGTCCGGACAGTCGACGATTTGGTTCTTTTTAACAAAAACCTAGTCCAGAGTTTCCTGGCTGACTGTCCGGGTTGCTGGACAATGTGATTTAAGTCATCGGCATCTGGTGGCCGGACATATGTGCCTTGGAAGTTGTCGAGGAAAGCCTCTTCCAAGTCCTCCCAGGTGCCAATAGAATTTGTAGGCAGACTGTTCAGCTAGTGCCGAGCTGGCCCTTTGAGTTTTAAAGGGAGGTATTTGATGGCGTGGAGGTCATCTCCAAGAGCCATATGAATGTGGAGAATAAAGTCCTCGATCCACACCGCGGGGTTAGTTGTTCCATCGTATGATTCGATATTTACGGGTTTAAACTCTTCTGGGAATTTGTGATCCATTATGCGGCGCCTCTATATCGGGCCGTATCGCGACATAGCTCCGATGGAGTCCGTCTGTGGTGTTCGGCCCGTGCCTGACTAGGCTTGTCACATCGGAATGGATAGCCATCGACACGTGTTGAGGTACATCCTCGCGATCCGTAGATCGATCTAGTATGCCCTGTTCTATTGTTCAGGTCCTACCAGAGGTCATATGTGTGACCATGAGTTGTTTTATCTTTGCCTTTATAATGGGGCGGGGCGGGCTGGTGTTCAGCTTGAGTTTCTGCTTTATCCCGACCACATGGTAGTCGGTTAGCCTCGTTGCGTGATGATGGTATGGGCTCTATCTCCTCACCATCGAACTAAGGTAGCAATTTGCGCTTCGGGTAACTTTTGGCTAGGCGCTTAAGGCCGTATTCTTCGGCTGTTAGGACATGAGTCCATCTATCATTTAACAGGTCTTGATCAGCTTGAAGTTGCTGTTGCTTCTTTTTCAGGCTTCTTGCGGTGGCTATTAGCTGGCGCTTGAGGCGATCCTGCTCGAGAGGTTCTTCAGGCACGATGAAATCCTCATTGCCGAGGCTCACCTCATCCTCGGAGAGCGGAAGATAATTGCTGTCCTCCGAGTCTACGTTGATGGCCTGTTCGCCGGGGATAACTTTTCCATCTTCCCGTTCTTCTTGTTCAGGAGTTGCTTCAATGGGGTCTTCATTATCGTCGGCACCATCAGGAGTATTATCTTCTCCTGTGCCGTTATTGCTCTCTTTTGCACGATGTGACTTAGAGCGGCGCCGGTGACATCGGTGCTTAGGCTGTGTACCAGGAGGTTTGTCCTCGACTGGATCTTCTTTGTCGTCATCATTAGATTCTTTAGGCGTATCCATCATATATACGTCGTACGAAGAAGTGGCCGTCCAGCGTCCGGTAAACGACGAGTTTTGTCCATGCTCCTCGTCTGCATCGTCGTCCATACCGTCGATGTCATCGGAGCTGTAATCGAGCATGGCTGTTGAGTTTTCGACAGTGGCTATAAAGTGGGTGGCAGGTGGTGAGCGAAATTTCCTGTCATCAACTTCTAGTTCGAAGCGGATATAGTTTGGCTGTGAATCCCCCGCTAAGGATATATTTTTTAATGAACTCAGCACATCGCCCAAGGGTGAGTGCCGGAAGATGTCCGCGACACTGAATTCGGCAATCGATAACCGATCGTGCTTGACATGCGCGGACGCACATAGTTTGGAACTTTTAACCGAAAACGAGCCCGAGGTTCTGGTGACACAGGCATTACTAGAGGTTAGGTCTGTGTGCGGCTCCAACGCCATGGAGTCTGCGACTTCTGGGGCGGGGTTAAGCTTCCTGTCTTCGGATGGCGCGACATCCTCCGGATCTAAGGCCAGAGCGTTTACAGGTGCAATTTCCTGGGTATGGCCCAATGACAGATCTAAGTCATGTTCATCGAGGTGACAGGAAGCGATTGCCATGGTATCAAAACTGTCGAAGATCAAGTCTCCGCGGATATCCGCGACGTAGTTCAAGCTCCCAAATCTGACCTGACGGCCAGGGGCGTAGCTGTCGATCTGCTCTAGATGGCCAAGCGAGTTAGCCCACAGTGCAAAGCCGCCGAACACGAAGATATGTCCGGGGAGGAAGACCTCCCATTGGACAGCGTCGTTGTGGATGATTGAAGGAGCCATCAAACCTTTTGAGGACGGCACAGTGGAACTCTCAATGAAAGCACCAATGCCAGTGTCAAATCCGGCGAATCACAGGTAGGGGGTCCCGAACTGTGCGTCTCAGGTCGATGGTAACATGAGATAGGGGACACGATGTTTACCCAGGTTCGGGCCCTCTCTACGGAGGTAATACCCTACTTCCTGCTTGATTGATATTGATGAATATGAGTATTACAAGAGTTGATCTACCACGAGATCGAGATGGCTAAACCCTAAAAGCCTAGCTTGTATGACTATGGTAATGATTGTCTTCTCTATCCGGACTAAGCCCTCTGGTTTATATAGACACAGGAGGGGACTAGGGTTGTACATGGTCGATTACAGAGAAAGGAATCTTCATATTGGGTCACCAAGCTTGCCTTCCACGCCAAGGAGAGTCCCATACGGACACAAGAGAGAGTCTTCGGTCTTGTTTCTTCACAGCCCATTAGTCCGGCCCATGTCCAACAGGCCAGACGCCCGAGGACCCCTTAGTCCATGACTCCCTCACCGGGTCCTCTTCCCAAATATTAGGCAGGAAGGGATCCCACAACGGCCAATTTGAAGGGGGACAGCTAGTACAAGCTATCGTGACAAAAGTAGTCTTCGCCTGCCAAAGGCTCTAGTGATGACGTCGTCTTTGGCTCCATAGTGACCTCCGTCCCGTTGCCCTGCTGGTCTTGGTCTCGTTGCACCGATATGGAAACCATTCCCTGATGCCTCGGGACTCCTCGCCTGCGCTTGCCCCCCTTTAACACCAAAGAGGAAATGAGGACACTACGCGTTGGCGACCGCATGGCTCCAGTCGTCATGGCTTGCGTCACAGAAACCTCGCGAGGTGTCCCTTGCCTTGATCTCTCCGCCCCTCGCCAGCCAGCCAGGTGAGGCCACCCCTGAGGAGGTCTTGCATCGTCCGCCTCAAGAGGCTTGGCCCCTCGCGAGGGTCTTGAGTGTTTGTTGGTGAAGATAGGCCATACAAGGCCACTTGTGGAGCCACACCATGGGCCGCAGGCACGCAAGTCTGGGGACCCCCATTCCCAGAATGCCGACAGTAGCCCCTGAGCCCAAGGCGCACTCGGGCTTGGCTTCGAGGCGAATCCAAACAGCAAGAGCGGAGCGCCGTAGACCCCAACAACCTGCGGCCACGGTCGGCGTGTGGCGATTGATTGGACGTGGGCGTCTCCGCTTCCCCATGCTGCCTCAGCAACTGCCCGATTGACGAGTCCTCACTGCATGCAGAAAAGATCATTATTACCTTAGATCATGGTGGCCGGCGGTTGGCCTCCCCTTGGCTATAAATGGGAAGAGGGGGTGGAGCCCTTGTCACCCATCTCGTCCTTCGCTTCCCTCGCTCCTTCTTGTCCCTCGCTTAGTTGCTTGCCGCATCGACCATGGCACTGATAGGGAGGTTCTCGACCACGGAAAAGGGAAAGACTCCCCTTAACGAGCCCAAGCCACTCCCGCCGAAGAAGAGGTTGTCCCATCCTCGCGTCATCGTCATGAGGCCGGAAGTGTCGCGGCCATGGTACGAACGGCTGCCTTCGGGGTATCCGTTGCCCTTGTACGCCCAAGATGAAGACTCCGGAGGGAGGGGCGGTGAGCGCCACCGCCCGCGCCAGGGCCACGGTCGCCGCGCCGCGGTGACGCACGCCGTTACCCCAGAGTCCATGATGCGGACTCCTCGCGCGAGTTCGTGCTGTGGGCGGGGATGCCTCGGAGCACTTGGATTCGCTTCCCGTAGTTGTTCGCCGCCGAGATGCTGCCGAGAGGTGCCCTTGAGCTTTGTCTGTAGCACGCCGACTCCGACGCCCCTGCGACTGGAGCGGAGGTCGAAGCCGTCTCCTCTGGGAGGATCTTCATGACTCGTGGCTAGGGCAAGGCCGCCCGAGCCTGCCGTGCGGAAGGCGCCCTTGCCATCCACTTCAGAGACGATAGCGCTTCCACGATGTTCTTCAAGGTCTTCGACGAAGTAGGCTGCCGCTTGGAGTGCTGCCCTGTAGAGGGTCGCCAGGACGGCGCAGCGGCTGGCGCCGGGCCGGCCGCTTGCCTTGCTCATAGCTCCTCCAGCGACAGCGGTGCCCCCTGGTGGTCCAGCGATTCTCCCGAGCTCTTCGAGTCTCCGGAGATGAGCGACGACAGCTACGTGCCCCCGAGTTCTCGCCGCGCCCGGAGCAAGGCCGCAGCGTCCGGCCGCCGCCGTTGCTGATCTGGATGGGGTTGGTGCCGGCCTCCGGGGGCCCACTGTTGATAGAGCTCCTAGGAATTCCCTTCTTTTTGTTCCCTGCGAGGAATCGAAACGGACCCCGCGGGGGCATGTAAAGCGGTTGTAATGTCTTTTGTCGATATTATCCTTATTATGAAAATTTGCGAACGCATGTCCTGCTGAGGCTCGGTCTCCCCTTTCCAACCCCGCGGTAGCTTGGTGCTCTACGCCGACAGGTCCCGGTCCCCAGGCAGGCTGTAGCCGTCGCTGGTATGCTAGGTCAGGATGCCGTAGTCAAGGCCAGGAGGTGAGCCGCCCGAGGTCCAGTAAGAACTCCTGAAGCACGATGCTCAAGAGGTCCCCCTTAGTGCGCAAGCAGCTACCTGAGGATGGGAAAGGGAGGCGACGTTGCCACAGCAGGGCAGCAAAAGGCGAGGATCTTATGCTATAGCACTGGGTTGGTCCAGGCGCAAGACTTGGCATTCCGGAGCTGGTTCCTCGTGTTGTGCTAGATTTGGGTGCCGACCACTGTTGGGTAGCTAGGTTGGGCCCATGCGAGCCTCCTCCTCTCCTCCATGCTCTCCTGTGTGCTCTGCGTCCTCAGATCCCGGCCAGGTCGCGATGATATGGACAAGGCCAGGGGTGAGGGACTGGAGAGCCAGTAAGAGCTCCCAAGTCGTGATGCTGAGGAGCCCCCTTTTAATGTGAAGCGAATTGCATGGGAAAAGAGAGAGAGTCCGCGGTACCACCCGCTGTAGTCCTCAGGAAGTTCCTGCAACTTAGCGCGAGGAAGGGCACAAATCACGATGGTGATTGCTAGTCCGTCACTGGTATGTGGGAGGGGACTCCCTTCTACGGAGAGCCCCCGGGGCGTGTACAGCCCTGCCCTGACGCGTGGCTTGCACGGCATGGCTAGACGAGGTGTGTCTGGGCACTCGTGAGCCAGCGCAGGACTCACGAGGCCCTACCTCAAGGCGGGTTGTGCCTGATCTTGGTTCTTGATGCCTGTGGCGTTCCTCCGAGATGGGTAGACAGCCTGCGCTGAATGAATTTCCTAAGGCTATCGCACGAGAAGGCCAAGCACCAACGACCCCAGGAGGTGACGTGAAAGGGGCCGGCCCGCTAGGCAGAGCTCAGCCATTGGATCTATCAACGCTATAGGGACGAGCCCAGCACAGATGCCGTGCCTAGCCTTCCTATGCAAAGATTCCTGAAGAAAGACGATCGTCGCAAGGCTCCCGTGGTGGGTGGCAATCAAGCAGGTGATAACCATAAATAGATTATGCATGAGAAGCAAATGGCTTAAGTAAATGCAAGAACGATACATGCCACTGGGTCGGACCCAAGCGGCCTGGGGATGATGCAGCCCAAGGGGCGCCCCAGCACACTACTAGAAAAATGGCTATAGCTAATATGGACATTAATGGTGCACCATGTATGTGGTGCGCCACTGCTATATAGCAGTGGCGCACTAGATATAGATAGGCCATTATTGACATATTACTAATGGCGCACCTGGTGTGTGGTGCGCCATTACTAGTTTTGAAAAAAATAAAGAAAAATTGTTAGCAGTGGCGCACCAGGGGATAGTGCGCCATTACTAGTTGACATAGTAATGGCGCACCTGTACAAAGTTCGTCATTACTATGTTTATGCCTGGGTCAAACCTTGGTCAAACTTAGTAATGGCGCACTTTGCATAGGTGGGCCATTACTATGTCAAACTTAGTAATGGTGCACCTACACAAAGTGTGCCATTACTAACTTTTACCAAATGCACCCACCTCCCCACCCCCCGTGGACCGCCTTTTTAGTTTAAAAAATAAAAGAAAATGATGGAAATGTCAAAAAAAAATTAAGTTTCCCACGTGATATCTGGTCTAGTTGTTGGGAAAATTTACAAATATGAATTTCGACTTTATTTGCAAAATCTCTCTGGAATTTAGTAAAATGGGCATAACTTTTGCATATGAACTCGGATTAAAAAGTTTTTTATATGAAAAATCATCTACTCGAAAAGTTACATCCGAATTCAAGGGGGGAACCTTCTTGAAGATTTTCACAATCCCCAAAAACCTAACAGAACAAAAGATACAGGGCTTTTAAGATCTAGAGGGGGGAAATGGAAAAAGTTTCAAACTTAGTAATGGCGTACCATTTGCTAGGTGCGCCACTAGTAACAGAAAAGAATTGGTTTCAAATTTTTTTTGGATTTTTTTTCAAAATATGATACGTAATATGACTGGGAAGTTTGAAATATTTTTTCAAAATTTCATCACACTCATGAACATGAACAAAGTCCTAGACATCAACAAGGTTTAATAGAATTGATATAATAGATATATCAACAAGTGCCTGTTAAGTGAGGTGGTGCTCGGGTTGGATAGAATTGCGAAGTTAAGCGTGCTCGGGCTGGAGTAGTGTGAGGATGGGTGACCTTTCAGGAAGTTTGACCACTTAGTGCGATTTGACTTGAGATTAAGCATATTGACCCGAGATTAAGCCATAGTGACCCGAGATTAAGAAAAAAACGAAAAAAATTGAAAAAAAATTGAATTTTTTTTTGAAAAAAATTGTTAGTAATGGCGCACTTCTATGTGGTGCGCCATTACTAACTCAGATAGTAATAGCGCACTTCTAGGCATAGTAATGGCACACTATTGGTGCGCCATTACTATTTGTTACTAGTGGCGTGGTAATAGTGGCGCACCTATAGTGCGCCATTAATGGCAAAAATAGGTGCGCCACTAACAGGCCTTTTTCTGGTAGTGGCAGGGTGAACTAAAGATGCAGGTGGATACATGCCGCAGGGACATACCCACGTAGCCTGGGAATGATGCGGCCCAAGGGGCGCTCCCAGATAAATAAACTTGGAAAATGTCACCTCATTTGGTTGTCGAAGAAGTGTTGGGGTAGCTGAAGACACGTAGCGAAGAAGTCGCTCCTCACGAGCCGTCGAGACCTAGAGCCTCGGGAGGCCCTAGAGGCTCGGGTGGCCTCCTGAGGACCGTCACAACCTCTGCCAGGACTGCGTGATGCCTAGCCTCCTGACCTGCCAGGATGCTCCACAGAATGCGCTGGCAGGTGGCAGCTATGCTTGGCAGGCCGAACGGCATGCGAACATAGCTGTGAGGTGGACCCTCACATCGGCCAGCACACGAAGGCCAGAAGCACTCTTGAGATGCGGCCCTGTTGAGCCCTGGGATGTCGATGCAGACGCGCAGCTCACCACCTTTGCCTGGATGGGGAGTAGCGCCAGGTGGGCGGCGGTCGCCGCATATTCCAGAAGCTCCTGAGATGCCTTGGTGATGAACTCCTGAGCGCCGGGCTGTCCACGCCCAGTGTCCTCCTGAAGGAAACGTGCCGCAAAGCACGCCTCCACGTGGTGCTCGAGCACCTCCCTCGTGATGCTGGCCAGGTCCGAGGCCCTCCGAAAGAGAGCCCCCGTGCCCTACCCGAGGAGGGCGCCGGGCGCGCCTCCCTATGCATGGGAGGGAGGCACCCCAGGCGCGGGCACCGATCCTGAGGTGCCGCCGCTGGAGGCGCCGCTCCCCTGAGGCCCAGTGTGGAGTAGCTACTTCTTATTCTTGGGGATGGCCTCTGGACAGTACTGCACACCCGCGCTGTCAGGGTCTTCGATTGCTCCAGCTTGGAAGGCGCGCTCGAGGGAGCACACGACGTCTTTTTCTTCGCAAGGGACAGTGATGATTCCACCGCTTCGCGGCATCCTGAGGATGTTGTAACAATGGTGGGTGACTGCTACAAATTTGGCTAGCGCCAGGTACCCGAGGATGGCATTGTACGGCAGGCGGATGTTGGCGACGTCGAAGTCGACAAGCTCGGTGTGGTAGTTGTCATGCTGACCGAAGGTGACAGGGAGGCGAACTTGCCCTATCGGGGTGGTGGAGCCGTCAGTCACTCCTGAGAAAGGCTTGGCGGGCTGGAGCTGATCGTATGGCACTTGAAGGCTGTCGAACGTCATGACGGACAGGACACTGAGCCCTGCGCCGCCGTCGGTGAGGATCTTGGTGACTTGGACATTGCTGATGACGGGTGAACAGAGCATCGACAGGATGCCAGCGGTTGCCACACACTTGAGCTGGCCCGCCGAGCTAAAGGTGATGGCGTACTTGGACCATCTGAGCGGGCACGTGGCCTCGAGCATGGGGAGGGCTGCGTTCACCTCGCGAGAAAACTGCTTGAAGATACGCTGGGAGGCTGGGGCCTAAGCGCCACCTGAGGGAGTCCTAGATTATGGGGTCTCCGGACAGCCGGACTATATCCTTTGGCCGGACTGTTGGACTATGAAGATACAAGATTGAAGACTTCGTCTTGTGTCCGGATGGGACTTTCCTTGGCGTGGAAGGCAAGCTAGGCAATACAGATATGTCTATCTCCTCCTTTGTAATCGACCTTGTGTAACCCTAGCCCTGTCCGGTGTCTATATAAACCGAAGGGTTTTAGTCCGTAGGACAACATACAATCATACCATAGGCTAGCTTCTAGGGTTTAGCCTCTCTGGTCTCGTGGTAGATATACTCTTGTAATACTCATATCATCAAGAACAATCAAGCAGGACGTAGGGTTTTACCTCTATCAAGAGGGCCCGAACCTGGGTAAAACATTGTGTCCCCTGCCTCCTGTTACCACCCGCCTTAGACGCACAGTTTGGGACCCCCTACCCAAGATCCACTGGTTTTGACACCGACATTGGTGCTTTCATTGAGAGTTCCACTGTGTCGTCACCATAAGGCTCGATGGCTCCTTCGATCATCACTAGTGATGCGGTCCAGGGTGAGGCTTTCCTACCCGGACAGATCTTCATATTCGGCGGCTTTGCACTGCGGGCCAATTCGCTTGGCCATCTGGAGCAGATTGAGAGTTGCGCCCCTGGCCAACAGGTCAGATTTGGAAACTTGAACTACACGCCCGACATCCGCGGAGACTTGATCTTTGACGGATTCGAGCCCATGTCGGACGCGCCATACAGTCTTGATGAGCATGACATAACTCTACCATCGGACAGTATTCGGGAGATCGCATCCGCAGCTACTCCGTCCATCAATCCAGATCAAGTCGCGCCATCCGAGAGCGGAGGGATGGACCCCGCCATGGAGGCCGCACACTCAGTGGCGATAGAGCCGGATACCAACTTCACACCTTACGAGAGCCGTGTCGCCAAACCACTGGATTCATCTATGGCCACGGACTCCGAGCCGCTCATATCCGTGCCCGTCGAATCTGACTGGGTGCCGATCATGGAGTTCACCTCCGCAGATATCTTTCAGCACTCACCTTTTGGAGATGTGCTAAATTCATTAAGGCCTCTCTCCCTGTCAGGAGAACCTTGGCCGAACTATGTCTGGCTAGAATGGGATGCGGACGACGAAGAAATTCGCCGCCCACCCACCACCCACTTAGTAGCCACAATCGACGACTTAACCGACATGCTCGACTTCGGCTCCAAGGACTTCGACGGTATGGATGACGAAGCCGGAGACGAACCGGAACCACCGCCCACAGGGCGCGGGACCGCTACTTCATCACATGATGTGTACATGGTGGACACCCCCAACGAAGCCAATGGCGACGAGAAAGCGGAGGATGACCCCTCCAAGAAGCAACCCAAGCGTCGATGTCAGCGGCGCCGCCCTAAGTCCCGCCATAGCAAAAACAGCGATAACAATAGTCCACGCGACTTCGGAAAAGACGACAACTGCACCACCCCGGTGGCAGAAAACGATCAAGATGCAAACAACAAACATAGTACGAATCCGACGTACGAACACGATGACGCCAAAGATAAGCATCATCAATCCCCATCTAGGGAAGAAAACAGTCCGGACGATGATGCACCCATCATCCCGGAAACACACTTGGAGCAAGAGAACCTCCGCAGAAGGCTTACTGCCACAGCGAGAAGCCTGAAGAAACAGAAGCAAAGGCTTAAGGTCGCACAACATACGCTCAACAGCAAGTGGAACAAAGAAACAAAGTATGGTAGAAGCTACCACCCAAATAGCTATCCAAAGCACAAGCTATTACCGGAATTCGATGACGAGGCCTTAGAGCCCATACAGCCGATAAGTGATACGGCCAACCGGCTGGATCCACCGCCCTGTGAACGCGATAGAGCGGCTAACAAGGACACGCATAAGTCAACACACGTTCTATGTGAGAACTTGCGTCAAAAATCCGGCGCGAGCAAATCTATCTATGGATCTAGGAAGCATGCTACGGTACACAACCAGCACCGAATACAACAATCATCCGAACATTATGGTGCATCCCAATACAGGGGTGCCGCACACCCACTATGTTTCACCGATGAGGCGCTGGATCACGAATTCCCAGAAGGATTCAAACAAGTAAACATAGAGGCATACAACGGAACCATAGACCCTGGAGTCTGGATAGAGGACTTCATCCTCCATATTCATATGGCTCATGGAGACGGTCTCCATGCCATTAAATACTTGCCCCTCAAGCTTAAAGGGCCATCTAGGCATTGGCTGAAAAGCCTCCCCGAAAACTCAATTGGAAGTTGGGAGGAGCTCGAGGACGCTTTCCGGGCCAATTTTCAAGGGACTTATGTCCGACCTCCGGATGCAGACGATTTAAGTCATATAGTCCAACAATCCGGAGAGTCTGCTCGAAAGCTTTGGAACAGGTTCCTCACCAAGAAGAACCAAATAGTCGACTGTCCGGATGCCGAAGCCTTAGCATCTTTTAAACACAGCGTCCGAGATGAATGGCTCGCCAGACACCTCGGTCAAGAAAAACCGAGAACAATGGCAGCCCTAACAAGCCTCATGACCCACTTTTGTGCGGGCGAGGACAGCTGGTTGGCCTGTAGCAGCACCAACGACCCAAGCACATCCGAAGTAAGGGATGGCAATGGTAAATCACGACGCAACAAAAACAAGCATCAAAATAAAGAAGGTAGCCCAGATAATACGGCGGTAAACGCTGGATTCAGGGGCTCCCGACTAGGTAAGCAGAAAAAGCCTTTCAAAGGCAGCAGAGAAGGACAATCTGGCCTAAACAAAATTCTTGACAAACTCTGTCAGATTCACGGCACCCCAGACAAACCTGCAAATCATACCCACAAAGAATGTTGGGTCTTCAAGCAGGCCGGTAAGCTAAACGCCGAACACAAAGGGGAGGAGACACCAAGCGAAGACGAGGATGAACCAAAGCGAAGGAGGACAGAAAAAATTCCCACTGGAGATTAGAATAGTAAATGTGATCAATGTGACAAGGAGGAGAAGCAATCACACACTCCGATGCACACGCGCCATCAAGCCCGTCACCACTAGGTCCAACCCCTGGTTGGCCTGCCCGATTACTTTTGATCGTAGGGATCATGATACACATATCCGGCGCGAAGGACTGACGGCCTTGGTGTTAGACCCAATAATAAATGGGTACCATTTCACAAGGGTCCTCATGGACGGCGGCAGTGATTTCAATCTGATATATCAAGACACAGTGCGCAAAATGGGGATAGACCCGACACAAATAAGCCACAATAATACTACCTTCAAGGGAGTAATACCATGCCAAGAGGCCCACTGTACGGGCTCTCTACTACTAGAGGTGGTATTGGTTCTCCCGGTAACTTCCAAAGTGAAACGTTAACTTTTCACATCGCTCCATTCTGAAGTGATTTTCAAGCACTACTCGGAAGGGCGGCTTTCGCTCGTTTTAATGCAATACCGCATTATGCTTTTCACAAGCTCAAGATGCCCGGTCCATGAGGCATCATTACAGTTAGCGGAAATACCAACCGTTCTTCATGTACGGAAGAGGACGCGGTGGCTCTAACAGCCGCACACTAGACGGCCTCACCAACCAGAAAAATGGCAGGTCGTCAAGACCACAGACACGGTTGGACGAGTCTGGCGTTCCATCATACATGTATAAGATTGGTTTTCAAACCCTCATAAAGCGATACCAGGGCTTCCCGCGTGTAATCAGGGCCAGCCCGACTCAACTAGGCTTCTCTGGAATTCTGATAACTCATTCTTCTTTTCGGCACGACAACTTTCATCTAAGTTCGTTCCTTTTTGCAGGTTACAATCATGCTACACCCATCCAGGACACGGCACAACGGAGGTACAGGCGCAGACGTGCAGCAGGGACCCGCCAAAAGGTTTCTTTTTAGATTAAGGCCCTGCGTAAACCTTTTTTACTGTCTCTTGTTGCTCACATCCTACGGATACTCCACACAACCGAGAAGGATGCCGGCGTTATTGGCATGTGGCCACGCTAGGATTTTGCACGTACCTGGACACATGGGGTTTCTTATAAAGGGCATTGTTTAGCCCGGTATATTTTATAAAGACCAAACACCTTAGGGAGTGTTCGGCGTCGCGAGTTTCACCCTATATGCATCACCTACGAATCATGTCTTTGGTCAAATGTTGGGTTTGCCCGGCTCCCACGTTTTGGTACCTTACGTTCCGTTATATCGGCTAAGGTAGCACTGGGAGAACTACTGCGATAGTGCCCTGGTTCATCCAGATGAGCACCTAAGTGGAGAAAGTCGAAAACTGACTGTCATGATATAGCGAGAGACTGGTCAACCACTCGATGACTAATCGTAATCTTCGGGATTCCTCCGCATTAACTAAGGGCCGTTTCCCGGTCACGTACATACGCGCACCGTATTCGGACGAGCGTAGAAGTTCCAGGGCTATATAGTAGCCCCACTATCAAACTCCTATGGCTAAGTGAAAGTGTTAAAGCAATATAGTCCGATTGCCTTGTTCGCTATGCTATCACCTCCTTAACAGACCAAGACGTTGGATCAAGTGTGGATATGCATATTTTGTGAACACCCCCGCATTATATGCGTGGGGGCAGAAGCCGACGACTGCAAACTTTTAGGTTATATACATATATACATAAACGGCCGCACAGGAGGCATCATAGTACTTTCGGGCAAAAGTATAAATACAACCTTGATTAATTCAGAAAAACATTGTTTGTACAATGGGACTACATGTCACTGGAAAATAATATTCTTCGAGCATTGAGCCTCTATCGAGCGAGCGCCTTCAAGGACTTCTTCAAAGTAGTGCTCGGCAGCCACTTGGCCTATGGCCGAACCCTGTGCCGCAACAGTGGTGGCCTCCATCTCCGCCCAGTATGTTTTGACATGGGCAAGGGCCATCCGTGCACCTTCTATGCACGCTGATCTCTTTACAGCATCGACACGTGGCACAACTTCAAGGAATTGTTGCACTAAGCTAAAGTAGCTACTCGGCCTTGGCCCTCCCGGCCACAGGTGATCCACAACGGACCTCATGGCAAGTACAGACAACCTATGGAGCTCGGCCCAACCGGTCAATCGCTCATTCAGCAGCAGCGGACGAACTGGAGCGTGAAACTGTGACCAGAACAACTTCTCCACTTCGGGACCTTTCTGATCCTTGAAGTACTCGGCTGCATCAGCAACACTTGCAGCCAAATCCATGTACTCGTCCACAGAACTCCATAGCCGGTCCAGAGGAGCATACTTTGGATCTCCGAACTTAGTCTGCAACAAGAAGGGCTTCCCAGACACGATATCTGCAGCTTGATTTAGCTCCTCCTTGGTCGCTCTAATTTTGGAGCGGGCTTCCTTGGCAGCCAGCCGGGTCTTCTCCAGGTCCGTCGCTTTCGCCCGGTCTTCTTCTTCAAGAAGTCGGTAAAGGTCAGCAGCATCTTTTAATTCTACAGCCATCTTGGCTATTTTTTCCTTGCTCTCGCAATGCGCGGCCTGTTCGGCCCTTAACTCTTTGACCGCCTTTAACGCGACCGCATTGCTACTCCTCACTTGCTCCTTGGCTCAGGCAAGCTCCACCCGAAGGGTCTCCACAGTGGCAGCTCCATCTGCAGTCACAACATATTAAAGATATTGACATCATGCTGCTCTTACTATGTGACGATCACCAAAAAAATCACTCACCCTGTGCCTTGTCAAGCCGCTTGTTGACAAGCACGATGTCGGAATCTACCGCATCCAGCTGCCGCTTTAGTTCAGCAAACCCATCAGTCCGGCTAGCCACCAGAGCTTCAACCGCCTGCACATAAAGGCGGTCTGGTTATTACCTGGGACTATGATCCTCTGTTTGCTGCCGTTCTTGACGACAACCAGAGTCTCAGGGGCTACTATCTGCATGGGCATACCTAACGTATGCTGTACCGTTAAAGGCATACATTTTTTCACATACCTCGAAGCCTTTCAACAGACTCATAAAAGCTTCATGCAAACCGCTTTCAGTGGATGAAATCCTTTCAATTACCGCACCCATTAGCGTACGATGTGCTTCCGAGACGACAGCTTGCCCCAGAAGATGCTTCAGCACGTCCGACCGCACACTATACGGACCCTTGCTGTCGGTCTCCTCAGGAGCCGGATACTAGGGATGCCGGGCAGCCAAAGGGTTATCTTCCGACAATAGTGGATTTGTATAATTCAAATAATATTATTTTTACAATGGGGATACATGTCACTCGAACATGATACTCTTCGAGCACTGAGCCTCTATTAAACGAGCGCCTTCTAGGACTTCTTCTAAATAGTGCTCGGCCGAGACCTGGCCTATGGCCGGACCCTGGGATGCAATAGCGGTGGCATCCATCTCTGCCCAGTATGTCTTAACACGGGCAAGAGCCATCCGCGCACCCTCTATGCACGCCGACCTCTTTATGGCATCGATATGCTGCATAGCACCAAGGAATCGTTGCACTAAACTAAAATAACTATCCGGCTTTGGTCCTTCCGGCCAAAGATGATCCACCACAGACCTCATGGCAAGCCCGGACAACCTATGGAGCTTAGCCCACTCGGCCATTTGCTCATTTAACAGCAGCGGACGCGTCGGAGCACTGAACTGCGATGAGAACAACTTCTCTACCTCGTGATCTTCTTGATCTTAGAAAAACACAGTCGCATCAGCATCACTTATTGCCAAGTCCGCATACGCGTCTGCAGCACTCCATAAATCGATCCAGAGGGGCATACTTTGGATCTCCGAACTTCGTCCGCAACAGAAAGGGCTTCCCAGCTGTGATATCTCCGGCTTGATGGAGCTCCTCCTCTGTCGCTCTGATTTTAGAACGGGTTTCCTTGGCTGCCTCCATGCCTCTCTTCAGGTCAGCCGCTCTCACTTGGCTTTCCTTTTCAAGAAGCTCATATCGGCCGGCGGCATGTTTCAGCTCAACAACCATCTTGGCTATTTCATCTTCTCTCTTGCGATGAGCAGTTTGTTCGGCTCTTAAGTCTTCGGCCGCCTTTAGGGCGGCCGCATCACTTCTGCTGGTTTGTTCCTTGGCTGGGGCAAGTTCCGCCTGAAGGGTCTCCACGGCGGCAGCTCCATCTGTAGTCAAAATGTTTTATAGATACTAGCATGATGCTCCTCTTAATACGTGCTGACCACCCGAAAATACATACCCTGTGCCTCGTCAAGCCGCTTACTCACCCGAAAATATGTCGGCATCTGCCGCGTCCAGTTGCCGGCTTAGTACGGCCAACTCAGCAGTCTGGCCAGCGACTGGAGCGTCCGCTGCCTGCACATGAGAGCAGCGTGATCATTACCTAGGACAATGATCCTCTGTTTGCCGCCTCGGGACAGCAACCAGAGCCTCAGGGGCTACTATCTATATAGAGCACACCTAGCGTGTGCGGTACCATCAATTTTTTTTGCGTACCTCAAAGCCTCTTAGTAGGCTCGTAAAAGCTTCATGCAACCCACTATTGGCGAATGATATCCTCTCAACCACCGTACCCATTAAAGTACGATGCTCCTCCGAGATAGCCGCTTGATCCAAAAGACCCGTCAGTACGTCCGGTGGCGCACCGGACAATCCCGGACTCTTTCTGTTACTCCCCTTAGGAGCTGAATACTCCGGACTTCGGGTGGCCAAAGGGTTACCTTCTGGCCTTGGCGGATCAGGAGAAATCCTCCGCGATGACACCTCAGGGTCATCTATCCCAGGAGGTGGGGAGACAAGGGGAGGCATTTCGCTCTCCATCATCTCCGGAAGAAGATCCCCCGAAGACGAACTCTGTCGGGAAGAGCTACGATCCGGACTGCAAGACATACGTCTCGGTTATTGTCCGCAGAGATAAAGCAAAATATATTTACCAAAAGTACTTTTGTTCACTTACAGCTCGGTGGAGGGCTGATCCCCTTGCGGGCACTGTCCGGAAGGAATGCCCTCTCGGTTAGGGCCCCCTGGCGAGGGTATCTTCTCTCATTTGGAAACCCTTGTTTCCAAGTCTTCAGTAGCGGTCCTTTTCCTTCCTTGGGGAGAGGGAATTTCAGATTCTTCTCCCCGATTATCCTCCTTCATGGAGGTACTAATTAATTCCCCCGATTTGGACAAGTAGTGCGTGAGGCTCGCTTTCGGCTTCTTCGTCTCTCCCTTTATCTTCCCCCGAGGGCACTTGATAAGGTGCGTACTCCAGCATCCTGGCTAGTACAGGATCTGGCGAGCCCTCGGGAAGGGGGGGCAAACACCTGATCATCTTTGCCTTTCTTGCCCAGTCCTGGCCAAGAGTAATTCTTTTAGAATTATGTTATGGCAAATGAAAAGACAGTATGTTCGGTCGTGGAAATACTTACCTGGGTATCTGGACGATTACAGTTGAGACCCGCATCCTCGGTGGTATCCGGACACTTTATTCGTGATCCGAAGAACAATCCGTACATCTCTTCGAGCGTCACGCCGAAGAACTGCTGAATAGTTCGTGGTCCTTCTGGGTTGAACTCCCACATACGGAGAGATCGATATCCCTCTTGAGGAGAGCTCGGATGCGACTTTGCAATGTTGGCACGTCGTTAACCGGCCCTCAGTCTAGCCCCTTGTTGACCCATGACGCCAGTTGTGGTGGGGGGCCCGAGCGGAAGACGGGGGCAGCCACCCACTTAGTACTCAGGGGAGTTGTGATGTAAAACCACTCCCGCTGCCATAAGTTGGATATCTCCGGGAAGGAACCCTTTGGCCATGGGGCATCGACGCGTTTGCTTATTGTGGGACCTCCGCATTCCGCATGTCGCTCATTGATCATCTTCGGCTTCACATTGAAGGTCTTGAGCCATAATCCGAAGTGTGGGGTGATGCGGAGGAAGGCCTCACATACGACGATAAACGACGAGATGTGAAGAATGGAATCCAGAGCTAGGTCATGGAAGTGGAGCCCATAATAGAACATGAGCCCTTTGACGAAGGGATCAAGACTAAAGCCTAGCCCTCGGAGGAAGTGGGAAACAAATATGACACTCTCGTTGGGTTTGGGAGTGGGGATGACCTGCCCTCGGGGCAGGCAGCCTGTGCGAGATTTTGGCGATTAGATACCTGGCCTCCCTTAGCTTCTTGATGTCCTCCTCTGTGACAGAGGAAACCATCCACCGGCCCTGAAGGTTGGATCCGGACATGATAGAAGGTCCAAAGCGCTTCGCCTGAGCCTTGGGTGTTGGAACTCAGGGTGGGGAAGGGGGGGACGATCGCGAAAAGAAAAGGACAGGCTTTGGCCCCTTTATATAGAGGGCGAATATCAAGCGTCCTCCGCATGGCCGTTTCGAACTTGCCTAAAATCGAGGAGTCGTACTAATGAGCATGATTGGGTTACCCACACCCGTATTGATGAGAATCCCGTGATAAGGGGACACGATCTCTGCTTCGACAGGACATGCCAATAAAACCGCCTCGCAACACGTGCAGTGGCGGGCAGGGAAAACAGTTCGAATAATAACCGGGGCCATGGCGTGATGTAACGTTATGAAAGGTTGTCAGCAGATTACATTTGTGGAAATATTATACTCTCTATGGTGGTATGAGGAATTTGTTTTGCAGAGCCGGACACTATCCTTGTGTTCAAAATCTTCTATGGAGTATTCGGAGGAGGAACCCGCCTTGCAATGTCGAAGACAATCTGCGCGCCGGACTCATCGTCATTGAAGCCTGGTTCAGGGGCTACTGAGGGAGTCCTGGATTAGGGGGTCCTCGGACAGCCGGACTATATCCCTTGGTCGGACTGTTGGACTATGAAGATACAAGATTGAAGACTTCATCCCGTGTCCGGGTGGGACTCTCCTTTGCGTGGAAGGCAAGCTTGGTGATTCGGATATGTAGACCTCCTCCCTTGTAACCGACTCTGTGTAACCCTACCCCTCGGTGTCTATATAAATCGGAGGGTTTTAGTCCGTAGGACAACAACAATCATACCATAGGCTAGCTTCCAGGGTTTAGCCTCTCCGATCTCGTGGTAGATCAACTCTTGTAATACTCATATCATCAAGATCAATCAAGTAGGAAGTAGGGTATTACCTCCATTGAGAGGGCCTGGACCTGGGTAAACATTGTGTCCCCTGCCTCCTGTTACCATCCACCGTAGACGCACACTTCGGGAGCCCCTACCCGAGATCCGCCGGTTTTGACACCGACACCAGGAGGTATGGCGGAGCTCGTGGAGATGTTCAAAGGGGCAGGCAGCGTATTCGGTTGTGGAAGATATCAGCCTGCCAGGAAGGTGCGCGAGAGGCCTGGGCAATGGTAAAAACACGGTATACCAAGATTGATCTGACACATATGGCCCAGGTCAGACCGCTAGGGTCAGATGGGAAAGAAATTCCCGTTAGTTTGGTATATGACCAAGTAGAAGTAGCTGCCAAGTATTCCCAACAGGATTGCAGGCTAGACAGCCTGTTGGATAGCATAGAGGAGGAACTTTTTTAGTCCAAGTGACTATGTACTTCCCTTAATATATTTGTTCCTAGCCGGATTGTAAAAATGATTGTCATGGCCGACCTTTTCGCTTCGACCTCTGGACCCAAAGGTGCGGAGGGTTTTCGAATACTCGAGGGGTAAAAATAAACCGGGGTATGCATGGAAACTAGGTGTAGGGGTCATAGTTGCTTGAACAGACAAGTTGTATCCGGCTAGCTACGTTATATTACATTGCGATTATAAGAAACATCTTCCAGGGAGAATAGTTCCGTTAAGGGTTCCTTTCCCTGGGTGTGCATGCATTACTAAGCATGTCCGAACTGTGATAAAAACATCACAGTATAGGTAATATCTGGGGATTCATAGTGGAAGAAATGTAAAACATATTTAGTCCGCCGACCGAATATTCCCTTAAGAACACTAACTTTTGGCTTCACCCAGTCTGAGGTACACCTCCGGATGACCCGGCAGTAACAATCGGAGAGGTGCTCCCTTTATGCCCTAGGCGAACTAACGGGAATTTAGGGCATAAGCATAGGAGCCAGGCAACCCAGCTTGGCCAAAACTTAAGTCATATCGATGCATATAAGGGCGAAGAAAAGGTACATATGAGGAAAAACACATATGTAATGAGCTTGATGCTCGGGGAATAATGTTAACAAGCTTCTGTGCAAGAAGCCCCCAGGTATAATGGATGTACACATTTGATAATGTGTACGCTATAGGTGTACAGTTTTATCCACACGAAAGCTTTCACGCTAAAAATTGGGTGAACAGAGAGGATAAAAACTAATGTAGGCAATAGGGAGGAGGAAGCAAACGAAGGGTTCGGTGCTAGGCATAGAATCTTCGGAGTCTGGCCGCATTCCAGGGGTTTGGTTCGACGCGGTTATCTGATGCATCACGCAGGCGGTACGCTCCTCCAGTGAGAACTTCATCCATGATGAAGGGACCCTCTCACTTGGGCTTGAGTTTGTCCTTTTTCTTCTCCGGGAAGCGTAGAACGAGTTCGCCAACATTGTAAGTCTTGGCCCGTACTTCTCTGCTTTGATATCTGTGAACCTGATGTTGATAAAATGCGGAACGGGCTTTTGCAACGTCTCTGTCCTCCTCCAGAGCACGTAGTCAAGCTCCTCAACCCAGTGCTTGTCTGATTCTTTCAAAGACCGCACTAGCCTGGGTTTGATGCCGCTCATAATAAGACCATTGGCTCGTTCGAATTGACCATTTGTTTGTGGATGATAGATGGAGGCGTAATCGAGCTTAATGCCTAGATTAGCGCACCAGGCTTTCACCTCATTGGATGTAAAATTAGAGCCGTTGTTGGTGATGATGCTGTGTGGGACACCGTAACGGTGCACAATGCCGGATATAAAGTCTATCACTGGTCTGACTTCGGCCGTTTTAACTGGTTTGGCCTCTATCCACTTAGTGAACTTATCTCCCATGACTAACAGATATTTTTTCTTATGGCTCCCTCCTTTAAGGGGTCCAACCATGTTAAGCCCCCACACCGCGAAAGGCCAAGTGATGGGGATTGTTTGTAGAGCAGTGGGTGGCATATGGCTTTGGTTGGCGAAAAGTTGACATCCGACGCAATGTTGGACAAGGTCTTGTGCATCTTCTCGGGCCGTCGGCCAGTAGAAGCATGTACGAAAGCCATTGCTAACAAGGGCCCGAGCTGCGGCGTGGTGACCACCGAAACCGGCATGAATCTCAGCCAAGAGCTGCCGCCCCTCCTCCTCGGAGATACATCTTTGGAGTACTCCGGTAGCGCTTTTCTTGTAGAGTTCTCCTTCATGGACCTTATAGGCCTTCAAACGCTGAACAATGCAGCGAGCCTCATTCTGATCCTCAGGGAGCTCTTGCCTGTTGAGGTAGGCCAAGAAGGGTTCGGTCCATGGGGCAATGACTGTCATGATAAGATGGCTGACGGTGTTATTTCGGTGGCTGAGCCTCCGATGATGTCGGTATGTTCAGAATCTGGGGTTATGGTCGGATCTGGACTGGCATTGCCGCTCTCCCCTTGCCACACCACGGATGGCTTGAAAAGCCATTCCAAGAAGATGTTAGGTGGGACGGGGTCGCGCTTGGCTCCAATGCGAGCAAGGACGTCCGCCGCTTGATTACTCTCTCGAGCACCCTAGTGAAACTCGAGCCCCTCGAACCGAGCCGACATTTTGAGAACGGCGTTATGGTAAGCCACCATCTTCGGATCCTTGGCATC
The DNA here is from genome assembly GCF_002162155.2 of Triticum dicoccoides. Taxonomy (NCBI): domain Eukaryota; kingdom Viridiplantae; phylum Streptophyta; class Magnoliopsida; order Poales; family Poaceae; genus Triticum; species Triticum dicoccoides. The sequence continues at coordinate 464,476,303 of NC_041392.1, read as the reverse complement.
GAAATCTCCATTTATTTGAGATATCGCGAGGTTCAAATCCCCGCGCACTTCCAGGCATTGTATGCCCATGGAGACAGCCATCCAAAGACCATGCAATAAAGCCTCGTATTCGGCTGCATTGTTGGAGTCTGTTTATAATATTTCGAGTATGTACTGAACTGTATCTCCAGTGTGGGATGTTAGGACAACACTTGCCCCTAAGCCCGCCAGCATTTTGGAACCAATGAAATGAATGACACAGTTGGAATATGTGCCGTACACTTTAGGGAGTTCGGCTTCTGTCCATTTGGCAACGAAGTCTGCCAGTACTTGGGATTTGATGGCCCAGCGTGGCTTATATATTATATCGAATGGAAGGATCTCAATGGCCCACTTGGCAATCCGGCTTGTTGCATCGCGATTGTTTATTATGTCATTCAGTGGAACTTCGGAAGCCATTGTGATCGAGCACTCTTGGAAATAGTGTCGTAGCTTCCGGGATGCCATGAATACCGCATATGCTATCTTTTGATAATGAGGGTACCAGGATTTGCATGGAGTTAGGATAGTGGATACGTAGTATACCATCTTCTGGAGCAGGAATTTGTGTCTGTCCTCCTCTCGTTCGACGATGAGTATTGCGCTCACCACCTGGTGTGTTGCAGATATGTATAATAACATTGGTTCGCTGACGCTTGGCACGGCTAGGATTGGGTTGCTTGCTAAAAGATACTTTATTTCTTCCAATCCGGCCGTTCCTGCCTCTGTCCACTCGAAGTGATCGGTGCGTTGGAGAAGTCGATAAAGTGGCAATGCTTTTTCTCCTAGTCTGGAGATAAAGAGGCTTAAAGATGCCACGCATCCAGCTAGTTTTTCGACCTGCTTAAGGTCTGTTGGTGTCAACAGTTGCGATAAAGCTCGGATTTTGGCTGGATTTGCCTCAATTCCTCTGCTGGAAACAATGAAGCCCAATAGTTTTCCAGAGGGGACGCCGAAAACACATTTTTCTGGATTGAGCTTAATGTCATATGTCCGAAGATTCTTGAATGTGAGGCGTAAGTCATCTATTAATGACGCGACGTGCTTAGTCTTGATGACGACATCGTCCACATATGCTTCAACTGTCTTGCCGATTTGTTTCTCCACGCATGTTTGAATCATGCGTTGGTAGGTGGCGCCGGCATTTTTGAGCCCAAAGGGCATAGTGCTGAAGCAGAAAGGCCCGTATGGGGTAATAAATGTCGTTGCGGCTTGGTCGGATTCATTCATTTTAATTTGATGGTATCCGGAGTACGCGTCGAGGAAACATAGTGAGTCGTGTCCTACAGTGCCATCAATAATTTGGTCGATGCAGGGGAGGGGGAATGGATCCTTAGGGCAAGCTTGGTTAAGGTCTTTGAAATCGACGCACAAGCGCCAGGATTTATCCTTCTTTGGCACCATCACCAGGTTTGCTAGCCAGTCTGGATGTTTTATTTCTCTGATGAATCCGTCCTCAATTAGCTTGGCTAGCTCCTCCCCCAAAGCTTGTCATTTGGGTTCGGAAAAGCGTCGCAGTGTTTGCTTAACTGGCTTGTATCCTTTCAGTATATTGAGCATGTGCTCAGCCAATCTGCATGGGATTCCTGGCATATCGGAAGGGTGCCAGGCGAATATGTCCCAGTTTTCGCGTAGGAACGCTCGTAGTGCAGCGTCCACCATCAGGTCCAGCTGTGCGCCGATGGAGGCTGTCTTCTTTGGGTCCATCGGGTGGACTTGAAATTTGACTATTTCATCGGCTGGTTTGAAGGACGCGGATTTGGAGCGCTTGTCGAGCATTACGTCATCCCTATCCACCGTTGAGCGTAGCGCCGTTAACTCTTCGTCCACAAGGGCCTCAGAGAGTGCCTCAAGGGCTAGGGAGGCTGTTTTGTTTTGAGCGCGGAAGGCTATGTCTGGATCACTAGCGAGAGTGATAATACCGTTGGGCCCGGGCATTTTGAGATTCATATACCCGTGATGAGGTATGGCTTCAAAGCGTGTGAATGCATCCCGCCCTAATAGGGCGTGGTACCCACTGTTGAAAGGGGCCACTTGGAAGGTTATCTCTTCAGACCGATAGTTCTACGGCGTGCCGAATACCACGTCAAGTGTGGTTTTTCCCGCGCACCGTGCCTCCCGACTGGGAATAATTCCTCGGAAGGTCGTGCTGCTTTGCTCGATGCGGCTCCTGTCTATTTCCATTTTACTGAGTGTATCTACGTAGATGAGGTTTAATCCGCTACTGCCATCCATGAGCACCTTGGTGAGTCGAAAGCCATCCACAATTGGATTGAGGACCAAGGCAGCTGGTGCCTGGACTGACCGGGTTCTTGGTTCGTCACTAGCATTGAAAGTTATGGCCGTTTCGTTCCAAGGATTTATTGTTGCAACTTGACAAACTTCGGCGAGGTCGCAAAGTGCCCTTTTGCGCCGATTGTTTGAGGCGAAAGTCTCGAAGACCGTCAATACTATGCGGTTGTCGTGTTCCGGGGGGAGTTGTTTCGAGGTATTTTTGGTGAGGATATCCTCGCCACTCTTGGCCACTTGCTGGAGTATCCAGCATGCTCTAAGGCTGTGGGTAGGTATGGTATCCGGTGTTGTGTGTATTTTGCACGGCCTATCGAGCCATCCTTCCAAGACGGTTCCGCACCCCGTAATGGGTTTAGATTTCTTTACTGCTATGTCAGGCTCCCCATGAGGGTGCATTCTTTTTTTCCGGACAGAAGGTTGAGTGGGGGCTGGCGATTCCCAATGAGCTGCCTGAGTTTTCCAGGCGTCTTCCATTGCGCAGTACTTCTGTACTACAGTTGCCAAGTCGGCGAAGTGTAACACACGATGGCGGTTGATAGCGTTGAGGATTCCTTCGTCCGTACAATTATGGCGGAATATTGAGATCGCGTCTTCGTCGCGACAATCCTTGATCTTGTTCTTGACAAGGAGGAATCTGGCCCAAAAGTGATGGACTGTTTCCTGAGGCTGCTACCATAGGTATGTGAGATCACGTATATCTGGGTGGGTGGGTGGATTTAAGTCCGAACCCTGACCCAATTTGGGATCCGGAGCTTGAGAAGTTTCTGAGCCGAATAGTTCGGGCTCCGGGGGATCGACCGATTTTTTATGTCTACCGTCTGGTTCCAAGTTCGGAGGACAATGCGTCTCATTTCGTGGACAGGTATCCGGATCTTCGAGCTCGGAGATCCTAACACAATTCGTCCTCAGTATAGAGGGAGAGTTGTTGTTTTTCTCCTCCACTACCACTATCTGGTGGGTGATCAATGAAGATTTGATTTCTCTCTCATCGGGTTTAAGCCCAATCCGATCATCATCTGTAGCGATCCCCAAGGCGGCAATGCGATCCAGGAGTTCGTTCAAGGATGATAATTCTGTTGGATCCATTTGTCTGGAGTATGCGGAGTCAATTTGGAGGCGATTTTCGATGAACCGAGAAGTCATAGTCGGCTCACCGGCCGAATGGGCGGTCATGATAAAGCCACCCAACCGGAGGGTTTGGCCTGAGGCCAGGGCTCCATCAGCGGTGATGTTGTTCTTGATCACGAGGCGAGCCATCAACCCTGACTTCGACGACACAGTGGAACTCTCAATGAAAGCACCAATGTCGTTGTCAAAACCGGCTGATCTCGGGTAGGGGGTCCAGAACTGTACATCTGAGGTTGATGGTAACAGGAGACATAGAACACAATGTTTACCCAGGTTCGGGCCCTCTCGATGGAGGTAAAACCCTACGTCCTTCTAGATTAATATTGATGAGTATGGGGGTTACAAGAGTTGATCTACCATGAGATCATAATGGATAAAACCCTAGAAGTCTAGCCTATCTGATTGTATTTGTCCCTATGGGCTAAACCCTCTAGTTTATATAGACACCGGAGGGAACAAGGGTTATACATGGTCGGTTACATAGAAAGGAAATAGTACATCTATCCGCCTAGCTTGCCTTCCACGCAAAGGAGAGTCCCATCCGGACACAGGAGAAAGCCTTATATCTTGTATCTTCATGGCCCAATAGTCCGGCCCATGTCCAAGAGGCCGGACGCCCGAAGACCCCTTAGTCCAGGACTCCCTCAGAGCACGATATTGCAAAAGCATGTTCCGCATTCTATCAACAACAAGCTCAGAGATACTGTAACAGCCCCAAAATTGGGTTATCAATTTTTGTGCTGTTATTCTCTCCTGTCACTCATTTTCAAAATTTTCTACTGAGTTTGCTGGATGTCTCTGAGAAATTTTGTCATTTTCAACCTTTCAAAATCTTGCTCATGTCTTTTTCAGTGGGCAAGACCTCATGTGCATCAGCTGAAACCATCTCAAACCCTAATTCCAAAATTTTGGAATTTGAATGTGCCCTTTGTGATTACAAAGGACCTATCATTTCCTTTGATCTTTTGATCCTCCCAATTGTCCCATAGATCCTCCTAACTTTCTGAACCTTGGATATGCAAAAATATTGCTAAGTCCAATGCAATATTTTTGAATTATGATTTATTCCTTTTCTTGCCTTTCTGAGGAATAAAATCCAAAGGCATAGCTAGCCATCTCCTAAATTCATGAGAATTGGTGGAGTTGATACTTATGCCTAATCCAAGCTCTGGCAAGTATATTGGCCATAATTAAATAAGCAAAATTGCCTTTTTCTATTTAATGTCAATATTGCATTTCTGCCATTTTCCAAAGGAACTACTATTTTTATAGCAGGGAAAATTCCCACATAAATTGTGGAGCTTGTCCTTGCTATATATTAACTAGTTCCATCCTAATCTCATGTTCCTCAGTTCAAAAATTTGGCACATGATCCAATGCAAGTTTCTGCCTTCTCTGAAATTTTGCAAAGGAAGTTCTTTATTCCTAACTCCAATTGTGCTATAATTTGGAAGGGTGATTAACTATTACAAATCACCTCTGGATACCAAAAATCAGCTCAATCCATATATCCAATATTCCTTGGCAATTTTTCAAGTGTCTGTTCAGATTTGCTTCTCTATGAAGGAACTACCCTCATAGATGATCAAAATGAGCTGAAACTTTTCCATCAGTCTCTAATGATCATATTATCACACTCCTCCAAGATTCATCTCATTCCATTGAACTATGTGAGCACAGGAGCAATTCTTTGTTTCTGTCCACATTTTCAGTTTGTGAAGCAAGTATATTTTATCTTGCTCAATTATGGCTGATAATTTTCCCAGGCCTTATCCTACCTATAGAACATATCTCCACAAGATTTGGGCTCATTCTTCTGGCAAATTGCCCTGAGGATTTTTCTAAAGTTTTTGGACAGAAATGATAGCTGTGAAGGAACTACCATTTTGGTGAGTCCATGGTATGAACTTTTTACAGCATCATGGTATGTTCAAATCATCAGGCTTTGCCAAGATTTAGCCTAATCCATCACTCCTAGTGAGTGCTTCAACATGATTCAGTTTCTGGGTCAGTTTTGGTGGTTGTACAACAACTATGGTAAATAGTTGTCCATTTTACCTCAAAACTCCCAGGACCATAGTTCTTTCTACCATAAGTCTCCCAGACATCAAGTTTACCTTTTACCCTCTCTGGTTTACTCTCTAGAGTGTGGTAAAGTTTGCAGCAGCAAACTTGTGGAGCTTGTTTTACTCAGCTCCATTTATCTCTACCTGATCCTTTACCGTATTAATACTCCACGCTGGAAGGACTACACGGTAGACAAGATCTTATCTCAGTAAAAACCCCAGAGCGCACCATGAGAGTGGTGACCACGAGTGTAACCAGCCAAAACGGTGGTCTAGCCACTGTTGTCGTCGGCATCGCTGCCCCGACCGCCTCTAGCCTCGCCATTAATGCCCAGAAGCTCCCCCTCGTCGTCGTCTTCCCTCTGGACCGCTGCCCCCCTTCGTTTTCTTCTCCAGCGAGCCATGCCAATGACCGGAATAGTGTGCTCCTGTGCATCGTCATCTTCCTCCCCGATGTCTTCTTCCTCCGTTTATCCGCACGTCTTCCTCGTCTCCGTGACTCTCTAGCACTCGTCTTGATCCTCCTCGTCGCCTTCTCGCCCTCCCCATCAGCTTTGGCCGCGCCTGCCGATGATGTGCCCTCGCTGGTGCGCGGACACGTCGCCCACCACATGCCACCTCCTCCCCTCTTTGCCCCGGCTATATATAGCCCGCCCTCGAGCATCTGGAGATCATCAGCAACCCTCCCCAACCTCTCGCAGCTCTCCCCCTCACCTCGGAGCCTCTCTGGCCTCCTCCCCATCGCCATGGCCGCCGCCTCGGCCTGCTCAAATTCGAGCAATGCCGGGCGCGCCTCTCCCTCTCTCCTCCACCAGCAGCCTCCCCGGAGCCCGTAGACCGTCCCCACTCCCTCCCCTTGCCACCGGAGTGCCCTGTGGCCTCGCCCCTAGAGCCACTACCGCCACCACGGAGCTCTCTATCGCCCTGCTTGCCGTGGCCAGACCCCTCCCCGGTGCTCTCTTCGCTGCGGAATGGACGCGACACCTCCTCCCGAGCCCACCGGTGGTCCCGGCTCCACCGGGGATGGCCGGAGCTGGCCGGGCAAATCACTGGAGTTCGCCTCTGTTCCGTCGCGGGTGCCCAAGCTACGGCCGTTGCGACCTCTCCCCGACGCCCGTAGCACCTTGATTGGGTGCGGTGCTCCCTCCCGCATCTGCCGGTGGCCGGAGCTCGGCCGGAGACGACCTGAGTTGCCGGAGTGCGCCCGTGCTCGCTCGGCCCTGGGCTCCTCTGCTCTTCGCGTCGGGAGCTGGAAGAAGAGAAGGAAGGAGGAGAGAGAAGCCTCGCGGGACCCACACGTCATCGACCCAGAGGCCGCCCCCACCCTTGCCACGCTGGATAAGTGGAGGCGTAATCCGGATGGATTACATCTTTGCTTAAGGAAAGCGTATTCTGCCTCTTCTTCGGCCGGGAATACGTTTCCCTTTCTAGAAAACGTATTTTCAGAAAAGACATGTTCTGTTTAAACTACCAGGGACCTGTTTGTAGAAGTATTTTTATAGACTAGTCCCTGAACTTTAAACGTCCGTATCTTTTTACCCGTAACTCCGAATCAGGTGAATCCAAAGCCCACGTCTTCGTTTCGCCGAGCTCTTTCCGTTGGTATCATTTTCATTATGTTTTCACACAGTGAAAATGACCCTTTTGCCCTTGCCCGTAAACAGCCCTCCCCGTGAGAGAACTGTTTCAGACAAATCTTTCCGCGATCGTTTCCCACTTCTTCCCGGAGTATTTGTCGACCCTCTAGGCAAGCCAGCCTCTTATCATGAGCCCCGAACTTGCATGTTGACTTTGCTTGCACCTTGTGTGTGTGTGGTTGCAGTTGTTTCATATCGTTTTCGTCTGCAGTTATTCCGTTATGCTGTCTTGCATGCTTGTGTTTTCATGATATCTTTTGCCATGCTAATTAGAATGTTATCATTAATAATGCCATGTCACTACTCTACTTTATTTACATGTCATCATTATAAAATTATATGAGGATTATGCATCGTTGATATGCTATTGTCATGTTCTTTATGTTATAGTTGTGCACTTGAGGAGTTCGATATTTTGCCATGCATTTGTATGCTGCATGCTCATTGTTGCATCCATGTTAAATATGCTCATGATGATGAAGAAGGAAATAAAATAACTTAATAATAACAAACCTCCTCCGTCATTGATGGGATCCAGTCATAGTGCCGCCAAATCGAACTTTTTCAGTGCAGCCACATTTGCCTTTGTGGGAAGGCCTTAATGCGAGCTATTGTTGTGACCTCTTGTCAGTGCCTCCCCCTAGGGAATGTTATGGGAGTGCTTACCCTGATTAGGTAGGCAGACATAATCTTGTGTGCTCGTTGATGAGATTATGGTACCAAGTCCCCGAGTGGGAGTGTCCTCGAGTGGGAGTGTTTTGACCACGACGGTGGTCGGGGTGTCCTTGGTAGACACGGGGCCATCCCAGGACCAGCCCGTTGGGGATTGGGTCGGAGTGGCCGGGAGAGTGTCATGGCAGTAGATCGGTTTCGTCGGAATGTCATTGGTCCACCCAAATGGGATGATGAGGCCATGGGTTCCGTGGTGTGGGTACAGTGTGCTACCTCTGCAGAGTGTATAAAGTCTATCGTTAGCAACAGTTTGTAATAGGTCCCACTATCAGGTCTTGGTCGAAATGGAGGATAAACCGAAATAATTAAGTTGGTAAATAAATATGTGATAACAAAAATATGGTGACTTTGACTATGAGATAGTCGTGAGAAGTCATGACGATGTTTTGGTGGTGATCGCCGTAAGGATCACGAGTTATTTTGGTGGTGATCGTCATAAGGATCACGAGTTACTCTAATCAGGACCACGATGGTGGTTTGGTTGTGATCGCTGGAAAGATCACTGTTCGGTTGCAAGGCAACCCGTTGATAAGAGAGTCCGAGGGACTCGGTGTACAAGTTTGGGTACATTGCATGAGGAATATATCATTATTTGCATTTAAAGAACCATGATAGAACAGAAGGTGATTGCATAAGGTTAGTATGCTATGTCTGCATTGGATATTATTGGTAGTTTACTTTCAGCATAGTTTCATGATGCCATTATGCCATGTTATTGCCATGTTAGTAGATGCTATGATTTTGTTCATGCTTAGTTGATTTTTATCATGCCATGTTTAGTAATTGATATGAGATAGGTTGTTCCATGCGCTCGGTTCTTGCTTTGTCTTCTACTTGTTTGGATGCTATGTATTTGGTTGTCTTGCAAGTACATTCAATGTACTGACCTGGCGTGTCATGCCAGTTTTGTAGGCCGTAACCTTGCCAGTCCTGTGAGTTGTGGAGCCCAGCCAGAGTTGTTATGCTGCCAAACCAAGACTTCCGCCGCCATTAAATCAGACATCCGCTGTCATTTATTAGCCTTGGGGCTATGCCAGATAATTGTATTCATCAATGATGTAATCTCATATACATGTCTTTGATGAATATTCTTGTGCCTGGAATGTTGTATTATGGACTTGTCATGCGTCAGGTGTTATCCTAGGCTGACGTGCGAAGGCCCCCTGGTCCATGCGGATTGGGGTGCCACAGGGCATGGTATCAGAGCAGCCAGGCTGGCATAGGTTATCCTAGCATTAGATCACCGTTGCCATTAAACCGTAATTACCCTAAGGGATTTAACTCATCCGTGGCATCCGGCATGGCCACTGTTAATCAACAGGTGGCGCAGTCGGGACCGACACGTCCTCACCCCACTATCCCCGCCTAGTTATTCGTGGAGCAAGTAGCAGCCACATCCTTTCTGGTCAGCCGCACCGCTTGCCCTTCGCCATTAAGGGAAAGGGTCCACACCACGCGGGCATGTCCCGCATAGCTGCCTATAAAATCCCCCTTTCCGCTAGCAGTATCGCTCACTTCTCATTCAGCCATGTCCCTGCAGAGAAGCCTAGCTAGTAACACTCCAGTCATGGCTAGCACCCTCAAAACTACTAAGTTCCACAGCCGCACAAGCGCCGTCAACCATCCTGGCTTTCCACCCCTTCTTGCTGAGATGCTCACCCAAGCCTTTGGCTATGATGCTAGCCCCGACTACCTGGTGTTCTAGTCAACACCCGTTCCTCACCTTCATCGCTATGATGCAAGGGTGCACATCAGCCCCGGCCCCGCAGTAGATGGCCAGCCGTTGGTTTTTCATGGTAGAGCCATGCCTACCACTGATTTGGCCATCCAGGCCACTGCTGTGGAGGCAATCCTATACCTCCGAACCAAGTTCCCGCAAGTGGCAGATCAAAGGGAGTTCTGTTTCTTCCCCATTGTTACAGCGACACGAATTTAACCATCCCCCTCTATCCAAGGGAATGACCTCGCAATCGCTCGCCTGGTGCAGTATATCACTGCCCAGGGAATGATGATTTCAAGGATGCTTGCCGAATTCAGAACCTTAGACAATGATGCGGTGCTAGTTGTCAAGGAAGCTTACCGTGAGGCTCGTAAGTTCGCATCTCAAGTGGCTCACCCAATGCTATCCGAGCCAGTGCTACCCTCTCAGCCGGTGTTGCGGCCTCGGCCAAACATCATCACTCTTGACAAGACTCTTTTCCGGACCCACCAGCAGCATATGCTTGGATCAATTCCAGCCACACCCCCGGTAGCCGAACCCCAACCCATAGTGATCTCGGATTATGAAGATGGAGATTGGCTCAGTCTTCGTCCTCCCGGAGAGCCCTAGCAAAGCAAGCCCTCAGCTTGATCTCAGCCGCGCAACCAGTTGTTTCTACTAGTAGGTCAGTCTGTCAGTTCATTCCCGATATGAGGATAGGTCCCTGTATCCCAAAGTGAGAAGTTTTGTTTAGCACGTAGAGCGCTCGTGCTTGGTTGTACGCTTGCACTGTTGTAACTCGTATGATGTGTTTATGCTTGCTTTCTTGCTTTTGGATTGTTGTCTTGGTTTGTCTCTCTGTCAAACAGAGATGTTTGACAGGGTTGGCAATGTGAGTTAACAAGATTTTAATCAGTAGAGCACATACACTAAACACAACATTTACTCGTCCCGAGTCTTTAATAAATGTGCGCTGGTTTAGGTATATATATACCAGGATTATATATATACCCACTAGCATTAAAACGCTTTAGAATGATTTGTCTGCTGTGTTTTTGATTGCATGATTTTTATGTCTGTCTATTTGTTAGTGTAGATTACTGCATAACACACGCATACCCGGTTCACCCACGAGTACCTTCAGGCAATACTCGGGGGGATGCAAAGTCACATATCCCTACCTATCTGTGCATACCCCGCGTGTCGGATTTTCAAATCCAGAACCCTGCAGAGGCATTTCCGCCTGGAAATTCCTCGTCTCTAATTATTTCTTCCGATTTCATTTCTGGGGGAAACACTACCCACCTTATCTCATTCGAACCAGTACAACTACCCCGATACAGATTTCAACTCCGATTCTACCTCGACACCTACATCTCGTGGAGCTATCCGCGAAATTTTTCCGTACTCCGTGTGATTCTTGAGCTGGCGCAGCCACCTCACCTGCATCTGGACCCCACCACCACCACCATCACTGCCTTTCGTGGCGCAGGCAGATCGCCACCACCGCTTCACCACAACACGCGATTACTCCGCCGGTGCAAAGCGACGAAGAATCAATCGTGGTGGAGGACCACCCAGTGCGCCATCTTCTGCCGCGTCTCGAGCCACCGCACCTAGCCACGTGTTGTTCCGAGCTCGCTCATTCCTGATGAGAATCAGCAGGAGGAGTGACGAGCCGGTCAGCGTGCCCAGTAGCGCTGCGAGGAACAACCGCAGCGCCACCAGGAACACCTCCTCGCCGAAGGAGCTCAGCTCGATCTCGCCCAAACCGAAGAGGTAGTAGAGCGGCATTGTGTTTGTGCGTTGGAGGAGAGTCGTGCTGCCGTTTTTGTAGCCCAACCCCGGTGTACAGTGAGCGAGGTCCAGGAGAACCGCTCGTCGCTCGATCACCGGCGTCTGGAAGCCGAATCCGCGAGCAGTGCCGACAAGGTGTTGGCCCGCGACGTGAGTGCTCGCTGCACCGGCGCCGTGCACGCCGCGCACTATGGCTCTAGGGTCCTCATTGCCCTAGGGCTAGATGCGCGCTGCGCTACGCTGCACGCGGAGCAGCGACAAAGAAGAAGCAGCAAGCCGGAGGTAGAAGAAGGAGGCTGCCAGTGGGCCCTGGGCCCACGTGTCAGCAGGTGAAACCAGTGTTCATTTGGTGCATCTAGCATTTTCTCGGGAGTCTGATCTCGAATGCCCCTAGCAGTGGATATATCCAGGTTTTCCATATCCCTCCCCAGGTGTACCAATTATCGGTGCCCCTAACTCGTTTGAATTTAACCAAAGGGCTAAAAATTAACCCAGAGGTTATTCTTTCATTTGTGTTGTAACCCTAGCAATCTCGAGGACGAGATTGTTTTTAAGGGGGGAAGAGTTGTAATAGCCCCAAAATTGGGTTATCAATTTTTGTGCTGTTATTCTCTCCAAGCACTCATTTTCATAATTTTCTCCTGAGTTTGCTGGATGACTCTGAGAAATTTTGTCATTTTCAACCTTTCAAAATCTTGCTCATGTCTTTTTCAGTGGGCAAGATCTCATGTGCATCAGCTCTAACCCTCTCAAACCCTAATTCCATTTTTTTGGAATTTGAATGTGCCCTTTGTGATTATAAAGGAGCTATCATTTCCTTTGATCCTTTGATCCTCCCAATTGTTCCCACAGATCCTCCTAACTTTCTGAACCTTGGATATGCAAAAATATTGCTAAGTCCAATGCAATATTTTTGAATTATGATTTATTCCTTTTCTTGCCTTTCTATGGAATAAAATCCAAAGGCATAGCTAGCCATCTCCTAAATTCATGAGAATTGGTGGAGTTGATACTTATGCCTAATCCAAGCTCTGGCAAGTATATTGGCCATAATTAAATAAGCAAAATTGCCTTTTTCTATTTAATGTCAATATTGCATTTCTGCCATTTTCCAAAGGAACTACTATTTTTATAGCAGGGAAAATTCCCACATAAATTGTGGAGCTTGTCCTTGCTATATATTAACTAGTTCCATCCTAATCTCATGTTCCTCGGTTCAAAAATTTGGCACATGATCCAATGCAAGTTTCTGCCTTCTCTGAAATTTTGCAAAGGAAGTTCTTTATTCCTAACTCCAATTGTGCTATAATTTGGAAGGGTGATTAACTATTACAAATCACCTCTGGATACCAAAAATCAGCTCAATCCATCTATCCAATATTCCTTGGCAATTTTTCAAGTGTTTGTTCAGATTTGCTTGTCTATGAAGGAACTACCCTCATAGATGATCAAAATGAGCTGAAACTTTTCAAGCAGTCTCTAATGATCATATTATCACACTCCTCCAAGATTCATCTCATTCCATTGAACTATGTGAGCACAGGAGCAATTCTTTGTTTCTGTCCACATTTTCAGTTTGTGAAGCAAGTATATTTTATCTTGCTCCATTATGGCTGATAATTTTCCCAGGTCTTATCCTACCTATATAACCTATCTCCACAAGATTTGGGCTCATTTCTTCTGGCCAATTGCCCTGAGGATTGTTCTGAAGTTTTTGGACAGAAATGATAGCTGTGAAGGAAGTACCATTTTGGCCAGTCCATTTGGTATGAACTTTTTACAGCATCATGGTATGTTCAAATCATCAGGCTTTGCCAAGATTTAGCCTAATCCATCACTCCTAGTGAGTGCTTCGGCATGATTCAGTTTCTGGGTCAGTTTTAGTGGTTGTACAACAACTATGGTAAATAGTTGTCCATTTTACCTCAAAACTCCCAGGACCGTAGTTCTTTCTACCCTAAGCCTCCCAGACATCAAGTTTACCTTTTAACCTCTCTGGTTTACTCTCTAGAGTGTAGTAAAGTTTGCAGCAGTAAACTTGTGGAGCTTGTTTTACTCAGCTCCATTTATCTCTGCCCGATCGTTTACCATATTTATACTCCACGCTGGAAGGACTACGCAGTAGACATGATCTTATGTCACTAAAAAAACCAGAGCGCGCCATGCCAATGTTGACCATGAGTGTAACCAGCCAAAACGGTGGTCTAGCCACTGTTGTCGTCGGCATCGCTACCCCGACCGCCTCTGGCCTCGCCATTAATGTCCAGCAGCTCCCCCTCGTCGTCGTCTTCCCTCTGGACCGCTGCCCCCCTTCGTTTTCTTCTCTGGCGAGCCGTGCCAACGACCGGAATAGTGTGCTCGTGTGCATCGTCATCTTCCTCCCCGATGTCTTCTTCCTCCGTTCGTCCGCACGTCTTCCTCGTCTCCGTGACTCTCTGGCAGTCGTGTTGATCCTCCTCGTCGCCTTCCCGCCGCTCCCCGTGGGCTTTGGCCGCGCCTGCCGACGTTGTGCCCTCGCCGGTGCGCGGACATGTCGCCTGCCGGGTGCCACCTCCTCCCCTCTTTGCCCCAGCTATATATAGCCCGCGCTCGAGCCTTTGGAGATCATCAGCAACCCTCCCCAAACTCTCGCAGCTCTCCCCCTCGCCTTGGATCCTCTCTGGCCTCCTCCCCATCGCCATGGCCGCCGCCTCGGCCTGCTCAAATTCGAGCAATGCCGGGCGCGCCTCTCCCTCTCTCCTCCACCAGCAGCCTCCCCGGAGCCCGTAGACCGTCCCCACTCCCTCCCCTTGCCACCGGAGTGCCCTGTGGCCTCGCCCCTAGAGCCACTACCGCCACCGCGGATCTCTCTATTACCCTGCTTGCCGTGGCCAGACCCCTCCCCGGTGCTCTCTTCGCTGCGGAATGGACGCGACACCTCCTCCCGAGCCCACCGGTGGTCCCGGCTCCACCGGGGACGGCCGGAGCTGGCCGGGCAAATCACTGGAGTTCGCCTCTGTTCCGTCGCGGGCACCCAAGCTACGGCCCTTGCGACCTCTCCCCGATGCCCGTAGCACCTTGATTGGGTGCGGTGCTCCCTCCCGCATCTGCCGGTGGCCGGAGCTCGGCCGGAGACGACCTGAGTTGCCGGAGCGCGCCCGTGCTCGCTCGGCCCTAGGCTCCTCTGCTCTTCACGTCGGGAGCTGGAAGAAGAGAAGGAAGGAGGAGAGAGAAGCCTCGCGGGACCCACACGTCATCGACCCAGAGGCCGCCCCCACCCTTGCCACGCTGGATAAGTGGAGGCGTAATCCGGATGGATTACATCTTTGCTTAAGGAAAGCGTATTCTGCCTCTTCTTCGGCCGGGAATACGTTTCCCTTTCTAGAAAACGTATTTTCAGAGAAGACACGTTCTGTTTAAACTACCAGGGACCTGTTTGTAGAAGTATTTTTATAGACTAGTCCCTGAACTTTAAACGTCCGTATCTTTTTACCCGTAACTCCGAATCAGGTGAATCCAAAGCCCACGTCTTCGTTTCGCCGAGCTCTTTCCGTTGGTATCATTTTCATTATGTTTTCACACAGTGAAAATGACCCTTTTGCCCTTGCCCGTAAACAGCCCTCCCCGTGAGAGAACTGTTTCAGACAAATCTTTCCGCGATCGTTTCCCACTTCTTCCCGGAGTATTTGTCGACCCTCTAGGCAAGCCAGCCTCTTATCATGAGCCCCGAACTTGCATGTTGACTTTGCTTGCACCTTGTGTGTGTGTGGTTGCAGTTGTTTCATATCGTTTTCGTCTACAGTTATTCCGTTATGCTGTCTTGCATGCTTGTGTTTTCATGATATCTTTTGCCATGCTAATTAGAATGTTATCATTAATAATGCCATGTCACTACTCTACTTTATTTACATGTCATCATTATAAAATTATATGAGGATTATGCATCGTTGATATGCTATTGTCATGTTCTTTATGTTATAGTTGTGCACTTGAGGAGTTCTATATTTTGCCATGCATTTGTATGCTGCATGCTCATTGTTACATCCATGTTAAATATGCTCATGATGATGGAGAAGGAAATAAAATAACTTAATAGTAACAAACCTCCTCCGTCATTGATGGGATCGAGTCATAGTGCCGCCAAATCGAACTTTTTTAGTGCAGCCATATTTGCCTTTGTGGGAAGGCCTTAATGCGAGGTATTGTCGTGACCTCTTGTCAGTGCCTCCCCCTAGGGAATGTTATGGGAGTGCTTACCCTGATTAGGTAGGCAGACATAATCTTGTGTGCTCGTTGATGAGATTATGGTACCAAGTCCCCGAGTGGGAGTGTCCTCGAGTGGGAGTGTTTTGACCACGACGGTGGTCGGGGTGTCTTTGGTAGACACGGGGCCACCCAGGACCAGCCCGTTGGGGATTGGGTCGGAGTGGCCGGGAGAGTGTCATGGCAGTAGATCGGTTTCGTCGGAATGTCATTGGTCCACCCGAATGGGATGATGAGGCCATGGGTTCCGTGGTGTGGGTACAGTGTGCTACCTCTGCAGAGTGTATAAAGTCTATCGTTAGCAACAGTTTGTAATAGGTCCCACTATCAGGTCTTGGTCGAAATGGAGGATAAACCGAAATAATTAAGTTGGTAAATAAATATGTGATAACAAAAATATGGTGACTTTGACTATGAGATAGTCATGAGAAGTCACGACGATGTTTTGGTGGTGATCGCCGTCAGGATCACGAGTTATTTTGGTGGTGATCGTCATAAGGATCACGAGTTTCTCTAGTCAGGACCACGATGGTGGTTTGGTTGTGATCGCTGGAAAGATCACTATTCGGTTGCAAGGCAACCCGTTGATAAGAGAGTCCGAGGGACTCGGTGTACAAGTTTGGGTACATTGCATGAGCAATATATCATTATTTGCATTTAAAGAACCATGATAGAACAGAAGGTGATTGCATAAGGTTAATATGCTATGTCTGCATTGGATATTATTGGTAGTTTACTTTCAGCATAGTTTCATGATGCCATTATGCCATGTTATTGCCATGTGAGTAGATGCTATGATTTTGTTCATGCTTAGTTGATTTTTATCATGCCATGTTTAGTAATTGATATGAGATAGGTTGTTCCATGCGCTCGGTTCTTGCTTTGTCTTCTACTTGTTTGGATGCTATGTATTTGGTTGTCTTGCAAGTACATTCAATGTACTGACCTGGCGTGTCATGCCAGTTTTGTAGGTCGTAACCTTGCCAGTCCTGTGAGTTGTGGAGCCCAGCCAGAGTTGTTATGCTGCCAAACCAAGACTTCTGCCGCCATTAAATCAGACATCCGCTGTCATTTATTAGCCTTGGGGCTATGCCAGATAATTGTATTCATCAATGATGTAATCTCATATACATGTCTTTGATGAATATTCTTGTGCCTGGAATGTTGTATTATGGACTTGTCATGCGTCAGGTGTTATCCTAGGCTGACGTGCGAAGGCCCCCTGGTCCATGCGGATCGGGGTGCCACAGGGCATGGTATCAGAGCAGCCAGGCAGGCATAGGTTATCCTAGCATTAGATCACCGTTGCCATTAAACCGTAATTACCCTAAGGGATTTAACTCATCCGTGGCATCCGGCATGGCCACTGTTAATCAACAGGTGGCGCAGTCGGGACCGACACGTCCTCACCTCACTATCCCCGCCTAGTTATCCGTGGAGCAAGTAGCAGCCACATCCTTTCTGGTCGGCCGCACCGCTTGCCCTTCGCCATTAAGGGAAAGGGTCCACACCATGCGGGCATGTCCCGCATAGCTGCCTATAAAATCCCCCTTTCCGCTAGCAGTATCGCTCACTTCTCATTCAGCCATGTCCCTGCAGAGAAGCCTAGCTAGTAACACTCCAGTCATGGCTAGCACCCTCAAAACTACTAAGTTCCACAGCCGCACAAGCGCCGTCAACCATCCTGGCTTTCCACCCCTTCTTGCTGAGATGCTCACCCAAGCCTTTGGCTATGATGCTAGCCCCGACTACCTGGTGTTCTAGTCAACACCCGTTCCTCACCTTCATCGCTATGATGCAAGGGTGCACATCAGCCCCGGCCCCGCAGTAGATGGCCAGCCGTTGGTTTTTCATGGTAGAGCCATGCCTACCACTGATTTGGCCATCCAGGCCACTGTTGTGGAGGCAATCCTATACCTCCGAACCAAGTTCCCGCAAGTGGCAGATCAAAGGGAGTTCTGTTTCTTCCCCATTGTTACAGCGACAGGAATTTAACCACCCCCCTCTATCCAAGGGAATGACCTCGCAATCGCTCGCCTGGTGCAGTATATCACTGCCCAGGGAATGATGATTTCAAGGATGCTTGCCGAATTCAGAACCTTAGACAATGATGCGGTGCGAGTTGTCAAGGAAGCTTACCGTGAGGCTCGTAAGTTCGCATCTCAAGTGGCTCACCCAATGCTATCCGAGCCAGTGCTACCCTCTCAGCCGGTGTTGCGGCCTCGGCCAAACATCATCACTCTCGACAAGACTCTTTTCCGGACCCACCAGCAGCATATGCTTGGATCAATTTCAGCCACACCCCCGGTAGCCGAACCCCAACCCATAGTGATCTCGGATTATGAAGATGGAGATTGGCTCAGTCTTTGTCCTCCCGGAGAGCCCTAGCAAAGCAAGCCCTCAGCTTGATCTCAGCCGCGCAACCAGTTGTTTCTGCTAGTAGGTCAGTCTGTCAGTTCATTCCCGATATGAGGATAGGACCCTGTATCCCAAAGTGAGAAGTTTTGTTTAGCACGTAGAGCGCTCGTGCTTGGTTGTATGCTTGCACTGTTGTAACTCGTATGATGTGTTTATGCTTGCTTTCTTGCTTTTGGATTGTTGTGTTGGTTTGTCTCTCTGTCAAACAGAGATGTTTGACAGGGTTGGCAATGTGAGTTAACAAGATTTTAATCAGTAGAGCACATACACTAAACACAACATTTACTCGTCCCAAGTCTTTAATAAAATGTGCGCTCGTTTAGGTATATATATACCAGGATTATATATATACCCACTAGCATTAAAACGCTTTAGAATGATTTGTCTGCTGTGTTTTTGATTGCATGATTTTTATCTCTGTCTATTTGTTAGTGTAGATTACTGCATAACACACGCATACCCGGTTCACCCACGAGTACCTTCACGCAATACTCGGGGAGATGCAAAGTCACATATCCCTACCTATCTGTGCATACCCCGCTTGTCGGATTTTCAAATCCAGAACCCTGCAGAGGCATTTCCGCCTGGAAATTCCTCGTCTCTAATTATTTCTTCCGATTTCATTTCTGGGGGAAACATTACCCACCTTATCTCATTCGAACCAGTACAACTACCCCGATACAGATTTCAACTCCGATTCTACCTCGATACCTACATTTCGTGGAGCTATCCGCGAAATTTTTCCGTACTCCGTGTGATTCTTGAGCTGGCGCAGCCACCTCACCTGCATCTGGACCCCACCACCACCACCATCACTGCCTTTCGTGGCGCAGGCAGATCGCCACCACTGCTTCACCACAACACGCGATTACTCCGCCGGTGCAAAGCGACGAAGAATCAATCATGGTGGAGGACCACCCAGTGCGCCATATTCTGCCGCGTCTCGAGCCACCGCACCCAGCCACGCGTTGTTCCGAGCTCGCTCATTCCTGATGAGAATCTGCAGGAGGAGTGACGAGCCGATCAGCGTGCCCAGCAGCGCTGCGAGGAACAACCGCAGCGCCACCAGGAACACCTCCTCGCCGAAGGAGCTCGGCTCAATCTCGCCCAAACCGAAGAGGTAGTAGAGCGGCATTGTGTTTGTGCGTTGGAGGAGAGTCGTGCTGCCGTTTCTGTAGGCCAACCCCGGTGTACGGTGAGTGAGGTCCAGGAGAACCGCTCATCGCTCGATCACCGGCGTCTGGAAGCCGAATCCGCGAGCAGTGCCGACAAGGTGCTGGCCCGCGACGTGAGTGCTTGCTGCACCGGCGCCGTGCACGCCGCGCACTATGGCTCTAGGGTCCTCATTGCCCTAGGGCTAGATGCGCGCTGCACTACGCCGCACGCGGAGCAGCGACAAAGAAGAAGCAGCAAGCCTGTCGGTGTACTAGAATAGGGGAACCCTAGTACCCCGAACTTGTGCACGGGCAGTTGCAGCACCCCGCGGCAAGGCTTGTCGGGAGAACGCCAAGATCCTCCGTGGTTCCCTTGGAGCCATTCAAGAACAAAGTATTTAAGCTTAGGAGACAAGGCCCCGGCAAGAGGAGCTTGCCGGGAAGGCCAACCAAGGCACTCCAAGGAACTTGTTGCGACGCGCCACGCGCTCCGGCAAGGCAATAAGGCCCCGGCAAGAGGAGCTTGCCGGGAAGACCAACCAAGGTACCTCGAGGCCCGGCGAGCGACAAGCTTCCGGACCCGACAAGATAACAGCAGCGGCAAGGCGCTTGCCGCGGCAGGTAGCCACTCTGTGCCCACGCTCCAGCGCATGCACCAACGTGTCGCTCTGGGGGCCTCTCCAGGCACGTGTGGCGGGAGGCTGTGCAGCCAGCGGTGCGCAGTGGCATGCGAAGCTGACAAGATCGCCATCGTGGTGAACGGTGGCGCCCCTAACGGTCCTTTCCTGCACTGTTTGGGCGACTCAGATGGGCATTTAATGCCCTTGTCCCCTGCCGTCAGGGTTAGGTAGGGTGCACTATACAAGTAACTGTACCAACCACCTCACTTTTTACATTTGTACCCTTCTCTGCGTTGCCACCTGTCGGAGACCCCTTTAGCGTATAAAAGGAGGCCCATGCGCAACGTAGAGGAGGTTTGGTTCGAAGGGTTCGACACGTTCGCCAGGTTCGCGAGGTTCGACTGGTTCGGAACCCAGAAAAACACTACGCTCTCTCTCTGGAGCAAGAACACCAGATAATCAAACAAGCAGCAGTAGGAGTGTTATCTCTCCGGAGAGCTCCGAAGCTGGGTAAACTGCTCGTGTGCTTCGCCTCGATCTGCTCTTCGTGTGATCTCCGCCCCCCGCTGAACCGAAAGGGGCTCGGTCCGCCGGCCCCATAGGTGTTCGTGGTTCAGTTTCCCCGACATCTTTGGCGCGCCAGGTAGGGGGCGTCAAGATTGTGTGAACCTGATCCAGCGTTCACACGAGCTAGATCTTCATTCCCTTCATCAACATGCCACCGAAGAAGAAGACTTCAGCGGCAGCCGCTCCGTCCACGTCACTTCCGCCACCGTTGGAGCAAACGGGTGGTGGAATGGACGCCGGCGGAAGAATGGACGTCGACGAGGAAGCTTATGATGCTGCCAGGTCCAAGGACAAGGCTGCACAAACCTCGGCGACTGCACATGTTCCGCGCCACTCCCAGGAGGCGCAAGACCAACAGCGCCATGACACTCGCAGTGCCATGCGCATGATAGGCCAAGACCAAGCTGGTGGATCTCGGGGCGCTCAAGACCATCATGCACACCAGCGTGCTGGCACGAGCGGGGCACGGTCGCCTGGACGGGATACTGCTCCTTCTAACATAGTTAGAAGTCCGAGCACGTCCCGCTCCTCGCGTCGTTCGCCACTGCCACCCACCACTCCAGCAGAAGCTTTGGCGCGAGCTCAACTGCTCCTAGATTACCCTCCGACGTCGGACAAGATCGACGAATGGAGGGCCACCATTCACAGTCTCATCGGCTACGCCAACGGCGACACTCCACGGCGGCCAAGCGCGTCGCCGCCGCGGCAGGGTTGCCGGTGGCGACGAAACGGGTGGAGGTGCAACTACCATGCAATCACCACCCCGAAGGCCAAGATCACCGACTCGCCGGATCCACCTCGACAGCGACTCCACCGCATCGTCAGATCCACGAGCTCGTCGCGATCAGCGCCAAGTTCTTCATGATCGACAACAAGAAGACGCTCGAACTCGCATCGAGCGCCGAAGAGAAGCGCGACGTCAATCCGACAAGCGCGCTGGGCCCTCTGTTGACATGCATGCGCCAGGGGAACTAGGCGATCTGCCGTACGCGGTAGGTTGCCCTGCGTTCACTCATGAGCTGCGGCAAGTCCAGTGGCCCAACACGAAGAACTTCAAGCTATATGTACCGGAGAAGTACGACGGCAAGACGCATCCGTCGGAGTTCCTCAGCATC
Organism: Triticum dicoccoides; assembly: GCF_002162155.2. Taxonomy (NCBI): domain Eukaryota; kingdom Viridiplantae; phylum Streptophyta; class Magnoliopsida; order Poales; family Poaceae; genus Triticum; species Triticum dicoccoides. The sequence continues at coordinate 464,454,818 of NC_041392.1, read as the reverse complement.
TACACCATTGCGGTGCAGGCTGCCGGGGGACGGGATGACAAGATCCTTGCCAACTACTTCCCGCTGGTGCTCAAGCCCAACGTCAGATCCTGGCTCATGCACTTGCCGGACAACTCCATATCCTCTTGGGCTGATCTGTGCCATCAGTTTGTCGGCGCCTTCACAGGCGGACACAAGCCTCATGGCCAGGAGAGTGATCTTCATCTGCTTGCCCAGAAGGAAGGAGAGCCCCTGCGCAAGTACATTTAGAGATTCAGCAGTGTGCAGCAAAACATCCCAGACGTCCACCCTGCCGCGGTGATCAGCGCGTTCCATCAGAACGTGCGAAACCGCAGGATGCGGGAGGAAATGGCGATGTGCAAGATCAGGGACGTCAGTGAGTTATATGCACTGGCCGACAAGTGTGCACGTGCTGAGGAAGGGAGGAGACTCCCCGGAGAGAATGTAGGAGCGGGAGGATCTGACAGTGAAGATGCTGCCCCGGCAAGGAAAAACCGGCGGCGGAACAACAGAAGGAGGAAAGGCAAAGAGGTGCTAGTTGTTGAGCAGTCCGGCAACAGTGGTGGCACCAAGAAAGCCAAAGCTGGTGACTCCGGCAAGGAGGTTGCCACGGAGGTGGCAGTCGCCGACAAGCAGGACGGCACCAACAAGCAGTATTGCAAGATCCACCGCACCAAGGGCCATGATCTCCAGAGCTGCAGAAAAGTCGAGCAGCTTGTTGAGCAACATAAAGCTGAATACGAGCGGCGCGACAAGGAGAAGGCCCAGGAAGGTGCTGGGGGATCCGGCAAGAAATGTCCCGGCCGAGGAGGACGCCGCGGCAAGGCCAAGCAGCGGCAAGGAGACAGACCTCCTCGCGGCCGCGACAAGGATGAAGATGACGACGACGATGAGGACATGGATGATGAGGAGACTGATGAGCAGGAGTTCCAGAAAGCCACAGAGGTCCTGTGCGTTGACGGTGGTGCTTCTCTGCATACCTCGCACCGTCAGCTCAAGCAGTGGGTGCGGGAAGTTAATGCAGCAAAACCACCCGTCGAGTCACGCAAGCCTCTGAAATGGTCCAGCACGCCTATCATCTTTGATATTGAGGACCACCTTAATCGCATAACTGCGGTTGGGTGCCTGCCGATGTTGGTTTCACCAACAATCCGCAACCTCAAGGTCACTAAGATGCTAGTTGACGGCGGGGCCGGCTTGAACCTGATCTCCTCCGCGGTGCTCCAGAAACTCCAGATCCCTGACAGCGAGCTCGAAGAGACCGGTACATTTCAAGGAATCAACCCGGGAAGGAGCAAGCCGAAGGGAAAGATCACGTTGCCGGTAACATTTGGCAGCGAGCTGAACTTCAGGACTGAGAGGGTCACGTTTGATGTTGCTGACTTTCCATTACCTTACAATGGAATCCTTGGCCGTCCGGCACTCACCAAGTTCATGGCAGCCTCTCACTATGCGTACAACATACTGAAAATGCCAGGCCCGATAAGTGTCATCTCTGTCCCTGGCGACAAGAAGGATGCTCTTATCTGTGCCGACAAGATCTACCGGGAAGCAGCAGCCGCAGCAGAACGCAAGACACTTGCCGCTGAAGCTCCCGGGGGGAATAAGAAGACCAAGTCCGGCAAGAGCTCTGATGCCCACTCCGGCAAGCGCACCTCTTCGGAGTGCTGCGCTACCGTCGAGGACGCACCATCGAGCTCCACCGGCAAGTGTAAGAAGGCAATGGCAGCTCCACCTGAGACCAAGAAGGTGTCCGCCAAGGAGGACGGCACTGGTGGTACCTTCACCATCAGCACCACTCTTGACCCTAAATAGGAAAGCGCGCTCGCTGCTTTCCTGCGGGCGAATGTCGACGTGTTTTTGTGGCAACCGTCTGATATCCCCGGTGTTCCCAGGAAAGTAATTGAGCACCACCTTGCCGTCTGTCCTCATGTGCGGCCTGTCAAGTAGAAAGTCAGGAAACAGGCAGTGGAGCGCCAAGAATTCATCGCGGAAGAAATCAAGAAGTTGGAAGCAGCAGGCCTTGTCAGAGGAGTGCTCCATCCCACGTGGTTGGCCAATCCTGTTGTCGTGCGCAAGGCTAACGGGAAATGGAGGCTTTGTATTGACTTCAGTGATGTTAATAAAGCTTGTCCCAAAGACCCATTTCCCTTGCTGCGCATTGACCAGATTGTTGACTCCACAGCCGGATGTGATTTGCTTTCATTTCTTAATGCATACTCAGGATACCATCAGATCTTCATGGCAGAAGAGGATGAAGAGAAAACCGCATTTATCACCCCGTGTGGCACGTACTGCTTCGTACGGATGCCTTTTGGTTTGAAGAATGCTGGTTCAACATTCGCAAGGGTAGTCCACCATGCTTTTGAGCTGCAGATGCATAGAAATGTGGAAGCCTACATGGATGACATAGTGGTCAAGAGCAAGAACAGGGCGACCCTGATTCAAGATTTAGACGAGACATTTGCAAATCTGCGCAAGATCAACCTCAAGCTTAACCCCGAGAAGTGCGTGTTTGGAGTCCCTTCCGGCAAGCTTCTCGGGTTCTTCGTGTCTCAGCGGGGAATTGAAGCCAATCCCGACAAGATCAAGGCCGTTGAGCAGATCGAAGCACCAAAGCGCGTCAAGGATGTACGAAGGCTTGCCGGTTGCGTGGCTGCTCTCAGCAGGTTTATCTCTAGATCTGCTGAGCGCGCCCTGCCATTTTTCAAAATTTTGAAAAAGGCAGGTCCAATAAAATGGACTCCGGAGGCGGAGGCTGCACTGCAGGACTTGAAGAGATACCTGTCCTCCACTCCAACACTTGTCGCACCTAAGCCGCAAGAGAAGTTGCTGCTGTATATAGCAGCAACCAATCAAGTGGTTAGTGCTGCGTTAGTGGCGGAGAGGGAGGCAGATGATGAGCCAGCAACCACGGCAGATGCATCCAGCGACAAGCAGGGGGCTTCGCCGACAAGCTCTGGTCCCGACAGAGATGGATCTGCGCAGGAGCATGATAAGATGCAGAAGAGAATGGTGCAGCGTCCAGTTTACTTTGTCAGTTCCCTTCTACAGGGGGCTAGATCAAGGTACTCTGGTGTGTAGAAGTTGCTTTTCGGCCTCCTCATGGCCTCGAGAAAGCTGCGCATTACTTCCAAGCACATGAGATCACAGTCGTCACTCGCTTTCCGCTGAAGAGGATACTGCAAAATCCAGAAGCGACAGGCAGGATTGTCGAGTGGGCGCTGGAACTGTCAAGCTTTGGCCTCAAGTTTGAGAGCACTTCAACTATCCAAAGCAGAGCATTGGCAGAGTTCATAGCAGAATGGACGCCAACACCAGATGAAGAAATTCCAGAGACGAGCATCCCTGTCAAAGAGGCAAGCAAAGAGTGGCTGATGTACTTTGATGGTGCCTTCTCGCTGCAAGGCGCCGGTGTGGGCGTGCTGCTTGTCGCGCCCACTGGAGAGCACCTCAAGTACGTAGTCCAGATGCACTTTCCCAAGGAGCAAGCAACCAACAATACTGCAGAGTATGAAGGATTGCTTGCCGGTCTCAGAATCGTAGCAGACCTTGGGATCAAGAAGCTCATTGTCAGGGGTGACTCACAGCTTGTCGTCCGCCAAGTGAACAAGAACTACCAGAGTCCATTGATGGAAGCATATGTTGATGAAGTGAGGAAGCTAGAAGAGCACTTTGACGGCCTACAGATGGAGCATATCCCAAGAGCTCAGAATGTCGTTGCTGATGGCCTGTCAAAGTGCGCCGCACTAAAGTTACCTGTGGAACCAGGGATCTTTGTGCTCAAGTTGACTCAACCATCCATAACACCATCAACTGGACAAAGCAAGAAGAGGAAGTTGGTTTCCGGTGACTACTTTCGACAGAGCTCCCCGAAGCCGCCGCCAAGAAAGTCCCCAAGATCAACACCAAGGATGTTGAGGAGCAGTCTGCTCCGGCAAGCCTTATGGTTTGTTCCGTTGAAGCAGACGCTCCCGACAAGATTAGCTCCGGCAAGCTTGCCGGGGAACATCAAGCTCCGGCAGGGCCGCAAGTCCTTGCCGTAGAAGCGGATGTTCCCGCAGCAGCAGATGTGCCTTTAGTCCTTGTTGTCGAGCCACAAGCTCCAACATGGGCACAGCAGATTGTCCATTTCCTTCAGACAGGAGAACTTCCCGAAGAGCAAGAAGAAGCGGAAAAAGTAGCCCGGCAGTCAAGTATGTACTAGTTTGTCGATAGCATACTGTACAGAAGAAGACTCAACGGTGTGAAATTGAAGTGTATTTGCCGGGAAGATGGACAAAAGCTATTGGCAGAGATACATGGAGGCATATGTGGCCACCACATTGGCGCAAGAGCACTTGCCGGCAAAGCTTTCCGGCAAGGTTTCTTTTGGCCGACAGCCCTCCAGGATGCAATTGCACAAGTAACCAAGTGTGAAGCGTGCCAGTTCCACTCCAAACAGATACACCAGCCAGCTCAAGCTCTCCAGACGATCCCTTTATCCTGGCCATTTTCGGTCTGGGGGCTCGATATCCTCGGCCCTTTCCCCCGAGCTGTCGGGGGCTTTGAGTACTTGTACGTCGCAATCGACAAGTTCACAAAGTGGCCGGAAGTGCAGCCAGTGAGGAAGGTGACAGCACAGTCAGCAGTCAAGTTCTTCAGGTCAATTGCTTGCCATTTCGGGATCCCTAACAGGATCATCACCGACAACGGCACGCAATTCACGAGCCGCACCTTCATGCAGTACGTCCAAGACCTTGGCGCCAAGGTCTGCTTCGCTTTTGTTGCTCATCCAAGAAGCAACGGTCAAGCAGAGAGGGCAAATGCTGAAGTGCTACGCGGGCTCAAGACCAGAACTTTCGACAGGCTGCACAAGTGCGGAAGAAACTGGATCGAGGAGCTGCCGGTGGTTCTTTGGTCGATCAGAACGACGCCAAATCGAGCCACTGGCCAGACGCCTTTCGCTCTAGTCTATGTAGCAGAGGCAGTTCTCCTCATGGAACTCATATACGGATCGCCTCGAGTGCTCGCTTATGATGAGCTTGAGCAAGAACAGCTGCGACAAGACGATGCGCTGCTCCTTGAGGAAGATCGTCTTCAGGCTGCTGTACGAGCTTCTCAATACCAGCAAGATTTGCACCGCTACCATAGTCGCAAAGTTAAGGCCAGAAGCTTCGAGGAAGGCAACCTTGTTCTTCGGCGCGTTCAGTCCACCAAGAATTCCAACAAGTTGACGCCGAAGTGGGAAGGCCCCTATCGGGTGAAACGAGTCACAAGGCCCGGCGCGGTCCGCCTTGAGACCGAAGATGGCATTCCGGTGAGCAACTCCTGGAACATAGAACATCTTCGTAAGTTTTTCCCGTAGGGCGCGGTTGCCAGAACCCGTTCCGGCAACCACCTTTTGTACAAGTCTTGCCGCTGTTGCATGTAATCCTTTGTACAAAGCCGGGCACAGATCCCGTGCATAAGTAAAACCCCATGTGCTCCGCACAACTTGTCCATTTCATGCATTAGTTTCTTTCTTGCATGTGTTATCTGACACTTTGTGCAGCACCTACATCCGGTAAGCAATAACGAGCCGAAGGGCTCCATATTATTATTTTCTCTTATTTCTTCTTTTCAACAAAGGAAAAGAAGGTTCCCTCGCACACAAGTTTGCCGGGGGGGAAGGAGAAGATTGTGGTATGGACCAGGCGTCATTCAAGCAAAGTTTTGCCTTGCCGGGAAGCAAACGACAGAAAAGCTAAGTTGCCAAAGTTTGAGCAATCAGTTTTTAAATTTTTGAGTTATCTTCCTCGAACGACCCTGCTTTGTATGGAAAACCTGTGCGCGGAGGAACCAACTCGTGGCTAGTTGCGCCCTTACTTTGTTTCAAGTCCGCTCAACAACTTAAGTGTGCTACATCTAGTCGCGACAAGGTTTCTTGTCGGAAGCAGCGCTGCCAGCAGGCTGCTGACGTTCCGCACTCAGCGCTCGCGGCTCGGGTGCCTGCGCCGACAAGTTCCCTAGAAGCGTAGGGTAAAAACATACAAAGGAAGGAATCTAGTAGAGGAAATAACATAGCAATTGATAATAGAATTAAAGTTATATTACAAGATAACTTGTCGCAGCTCTAACATACTATTTTCATAACATGATTAGCAGCGACAAGGGAAAAGAAGAAATGGACGGCCTAGTCTACGCGGTCGCCCTCAACCCTCTTGATCTCGCTCACCTTGTCCATAATGGGTGCGACAAGGGCCTTGAGTGTGTCCCGATCGGCGTCTGGCGGCAAGGACTTGAGGACGTTGGTGAAGCTGAGGCTTGGATTGCGGAAGGCCACCTTCATCAGCACCTTCTGAAGAACCCCGACACAGATTTTGCGCGACTCGTTGGCCAGCTGCTTTGGGATCCTCTCCCGGAGCCGCTGGAGTGCCGTCGCCACGCCCTTGAAGAATAGGCTGAGCTTGGCGCTGGGTTGGAGATTCTCGTCGGAGGGATACCCAAAGTCCTCCATCCCCAGCTGCGCCAGCTCCTCATTGATGACTGCGGCAATATTCACCAGACCCTCGGTCCAGTGCTCCACAGTATCTCTGAATGAGTTCTGGGTAACTGCGATGCTCTCCAGCAGCGCCTTGTCAGCCTTGACCTTCTCCGGCAAGGTCTTCTCCCGCTCCTTAGCGGCCTCCAGCGTCTGCGTCAGCGTGGCCAGCTTCAACTCCAGGTCTGCATTGGAATCCTTGGCGGCGCTGAGCTCCTTGCCCCTCTCAGCGAGAAGACCTTGCAGCTCACCGTGGGCGGCAGCATCCTTCTCACGCTCACGCTTGAGCGCGGCAAGCTCCTCGCAGCTCTTCCCAATGTTGGCCTCCAGCTGCGCCACCTTCTCCTCCAGCTCTTTCTTGGCGGCCTCTGCAATTGCGGCAGCGTCCTTTGCTTCCTTGAGCGCCCCGCCAAGTGCTTGCTCGCGCTCGGCGAGCTCCTCCTCGTAGCTGTCGAGGTTGGCCTTCCGCTGCACCAATTCGCCTTCTCGCGCGGACTGCTTCTCGGCGGCCAGCCTTTGTTCCTCCTCAGCTTCGGCCTTCTCGAGAAGGAAGGCCGTGCGCTCCTCGTCGATTCGCTCCCGCTCTTGTGCCGGGGACCGGAGAGCTTCTTGATTGTGGCCCCGGAGCTCCTCCACGCGCTTCTCCATATCAACTCCCGCCTTCACGACAAGCACTTCCCGGGAAGCCAGCTTGGCCTGCCGTGCGCGGTAGAGTGACAGCAGCTTCCGCAGCAGCTGCTCCTCCTCAGGCTCGCCACTGCTGCTGCTGGGCGCGTCGACCAACGACAGTCCAGCGGAGGCGAGCACCTCCTCATCGAAAGTTTCCCCCTCGACCGGCGCCTTGGAGCTCGACGCCCAGGGTAGCTTGATGAAGATACCGTCGCCGACCTTCAAGTAGGCGCCGGGCTGGGGCTCCTCGAAGCCCGGCCCCGCAGCAGCGGCAGGGGGATCGGCGGTCGGCGCAGCGCCTGGCGCTCCTGCGGCCTCAGGGTCGTCAGTGCGATCGCCCGACCCCTCGCCGGCTTCTGCGGCGGCAGCCTTGGCGGCCTCCTCGCCGGCGGTCTCATCAACACCGGCCCCTTCTTCGTTGGCGGCGGTGTCGTCAGTGCTGCCATGCGCGCCTTCCTCGCCGGCGCCCTCTGTCTCCATTGGCTCAGCAGCAGATGGGTCTGAAGAACGAAGAAGGGAGAAAAATCAATCAAAAATCCAAGAGAAGAAAATCAGAAGAAGAAGAACCCAAGGGAAAGTTTTTGGACAAGTGAATTACCTGTGCCAAGATCTGCAGTTGCGGGCTCGGCCGTCGCAGGATCAACGGTGCTGCCCCTTGCCGGAGAGCGCTCCCTTACCGGGAACTCCTCCCTTGGCGGCGTAGTCGAAGCAGATGGCACTTCGGGACCAGCTTCCGGGCACTCCTGATATGGCTGCTCTGCTCCTACACAAATCAACAAGCAAGATATCAACAAAGGATAAAAGCACTCATGCGCGCCTGACAGCGGAAAGCTAACTATGAACTTACGCTGGGGGCTGCGCTGGGGGCTGCTTTGAGGAGTGGTTGCCGGGTCCGTCAAGGTGGTCTCGGACCCACCCCCTACTGACACGGTGGGGTCATCTTCGATGACAATCACCGCGGCCTTGGCCCTCTTCGCCGCTCTCTGGGCCAGCGTCCTGAAAAGAAAGGAGTCCAGATTGAAGCAAGTCAGATATAAGATAAAAACAGCAAGATTGAAGAACTACAAGAGCGCCAAAGAAACTTACTCTTCTTCCTCCTCGTCGGAGCTGAGCGCGGAAAGATCGAAGTCCGGCTCCCCTCCGGTGCGGCGAGGCGGAGGAGTAGGATCCCTTGCCCGCTTGGCGGGGGCGGTGGCGGTGGCCTGGGAAGATCCCGCTCTAGTTGCCGCTGCTACGTGAGGCGCTCCCGCGGCAACATTGCTTGCCGCGGTAGAGCGTGTCGCACGGTTCGGCGGCTGTTGACCCGGCTGCCGCCCCGCTACGTCCGCGCCCCTGCAAAGACGCCTTCTTGGCGAGGCCGGGGGCTCCGCCTGCGGCAAGCTTTCTGAAGGCTCGGGCTCTTCCTTGCCGGCCTCGCTCGGCTCAGCTTCAGAACCGGCAGGCTCTTCCTCGCCAATGAACTCCGCGCGCTCGGCGAGGTTTGCCGCCTCTGCCGCCTCCGCCTCCTCCATAGTGAACCCGAACGCGCCCGCGGCAGCTGCGGCCACAACCTCTTCCGCCCTAGTGGCGATGCGCTGCAGCTCCTCGTCGGTGGTGTCACGGGTGAGGCTCTTCTGCTCGTCAGCGTGGACCGGCACTTCTTCCAAGTTGTCGAAGAACGCTTGCACGACGTCATCCGCAGGCTCTTGCCAAGTTGGAACGATTCCGTGTGAATCGCACAACGGCATCATGGCGCGGATCCGGTGAAGCGAAGAATTATTGCACAATGGAATGACGCCCCTCGGCAGCATGAATGGGTGCTGGGGATCGTGTTTGAACAACTCCAGGAGCATTGCATCCATCTCCATGACGGTGAAGTTGTAGTTGAGGCCCGGCCGCAGCCTCATGATGTCCGCCGAGTTCTTGAATTCCCAGGCGGGCCTCCCCCTCTCCTGCAGGGGGGCGATGCGGCGGCGGAGGAAATCTGCGCCTACAGCGCCTACAGTGAGCCCGGCAAGCCTGAGGCGAAGGATCCTAGTAATGGCGATCTTCAGCCTCTCGTCTTCCGGGGCCATGTTGCTCCAGTCATTGCCGCGCACTATTGGAGCTTGGCGCACGGCGATGAAGGGCTGTGGATTCTCCTCGACGATCCAGCACCACTCCGCTCTCCACTCCTCCCACTTGCTGCGGAGCTCGCCCTCCAAGTACGCCTCCTTCTTGCTGACTCTCGAGATCCAGGCGATCCCTCCGGCAAGCAGCTCTCCTCTCTCTACCCGAGGTATGAAGAAGTGGCGGAAAAGGGCAACATTGGGGTGGACTCCGACAAAGTTTTCGCACAAATGTGCGAAAACTGCCATGGTCAGAACGGCGTTGGGGGTGAAATCAAGGAGGCGGAAGCTGTAGGTGTTCATGATATCGCAGAAGAACTCCGAGAAGGGCGGGCAGAGCCTGCAATAGAAGAACAGCGCGAAGAATGGGTACCCGTTTGGAGCCAGTTCTGAAGCAGCGGCCGGGAGTACCCTCGTGCGCGGATGCGCCCGCGTCTCCGTCGCCCAAAAGAGGTAGAAGTACTCCCTCAGCTCCTTCACGCCGAGCTGGGGGGAGAAGATCGCCCGCTCCTTCCGCAGCGCCGCGAGCCGCTGCGCCTCGGCCGACTTCACGCCCTTTCCCTTGTCGGCTTTCGGAGCCATGGCGGAGGTGGTGGGGGAGGTCGACGGCGTTGGTGATGCTGGTGGCAATGGGGGGCGGAGCACTGATCTCTCGGCTTCGAGAAGAAGGGGGGGAGCGGCGGAGGTTCGTGAAGATGGAGTAGTAGCAACCAGCGAGGGGGAACGAACTGCCCCTGTTTCCTCTGCTTATAAAGAAGGACGGGGCGGACGTTTCGCCCTTCCGAATAAAGAACCACCCACGATCTCTCCCACGATGCCGCATTCAACGCGTGCCGTTAGGGGAGAGCGCGGTGGATACGGAGGGAGATTCGGCGTGGCCCAGTCCGCGTGTGCCCGTGCCCTGTCTTGGGCCTGGGCCAACAACGCTCAGCACCGTGTCTGGCCCAGGCCCGGGGGCTCCTGTCGGTGTACTAGAATAGGGGAACCCTAGTACCCCGAACTTGTGCACGGGCAGTTGCAGCACCCTGCGGCAAGGCTTGTCGGGAGAACGCCAAGATCCTCCGTGGTTCCCTTGGAGCCATTCAAGAACAAAGTATTTAAGCTCAGGAGACAAGGCCCCGGCAAGAGGAGCTTGCCGGGAAGGCCAACCAAGGCACTCCAAGGAACTTGCCACGACGCGCCACGTGCTCCGGCAAGGCAACAAGGCCCCGGCAAGAGGAGCTTGCCGGGAAGACCAACCAAGGTACCTCGAGGCCCGGCGAGTGACAAGCTTCCGGACCCGACAAGATAACAGCAGCGGCAAGGCGCTTGCCGCGGCAGGCGGCCACTCTGTGCCCACGCTCCAGCGCATCCACCAATGTGTCGCTCTGGGGGCCTCTCCAGGCACGCGTGGCGGGAGGCTGTGCAGCCAGCGGTGCGCAGTGGCATGCGAAGCTGACAAGATCGCCATCATGGCGAACGGTGGCGCCCCTAACGGTCCTTTTCTGCACTGTTTGGGCGACTCAGACGGGCATTTAATGCCCTTGTCCCCTGCTGTCAGGGTTAGGTAGGGTGCACTGTACAAGTAACTGTACCAACCACCTCACTTTTTACATTTGTACCCTTCTCTGCGTTGCCACCTGTCGGAGACCCCTTTAGCGTATAAAAGGAGGCCCATGCGCAATGTAGAGGAGGTTCGGTTCGAAGGGTTCGACATGTTCGCCAGGTTCGCGAGGTTCGACTGGTTCAGAACCCAGAAAAACACTATGCTCTCTCTCTGGAGCAAGAACACCAGATAATCAAACAAGCAGCAGTAGGAGTGTTATCTCTCCGGAGAGCTCTGAAGCTGGGTAAACTACTCGTGTGCTTCGCCTCGATCTGCTCTTCGTGTGATCTCTGCCCCCCGCCGAACCGAAAGGGGCTCGGTCCGCCGGCCCCATAGGTGTTCATGGTTCAGTTTCCCCGACAAAGCCGGAGGTAGAAGAAGGAGGCTGCCAGTGGGCCCTGGGCCCACGTGTCAGCAGGTGAAACCAGTGTTCATTTGGTGCATCTAGCATTTTCTCGGGAGTCTGATCTCGAATGCCCCTAGCAGTGGATACTAGCAGTGGATATATCCAGGTTTTCCATATCCTTCCCCAGGTGTACCAATTATCGGTGCCCCTAACTCGTTTGAATTTAACCAAAGGGCTAAAAATTAACCCAGAGGTTATTCTTTCATTTGTGTTGTAACCCTAGCAATCTCCAGGACGAGATTGTTTTTAAGGGGGGAAGAGTTGTAATAGCCCCAAAATTGGGTTATCAATTTTTGTGCTGTTATTCTCTCCTAGCACTCATTTTCATAATTTTCTCCTGAGTTTGCTGGATGACTCTGAGAAATTTTGTCATTTTCAACCTTTCAAAATCTTGCTCATGTCTTTTTCAGTGGGCAAGACCTCATGTGCATCAGCTCTAACCCTCTCAAACCCTAATTCCATTTTTTTGGAATTTGAATGTGCCCTTTGTGATTATAAAGGAGCTATCATTTCCTTTGATCCTTTGATCCTCCCAATTGTTCCCACAGATCCTCCTAACTTTCTGAACCTTGGATATGCAAAAATATTGCTAAGTCCAATGCAATATTTTTGAATTATGATTTATTCCTTTTCTTGCCTTTCTATGGAATAAAATCCAAAGGCATAGCTAGCCATCTCCTAAATTCATGAGAATTGGTGGAGTTGATACTTATGCCTAATCCAAGCTCTGGCAAGTATATTGGCCATAATTAAATAAGCAAAATTGCCTTTTTCTATTTAATGTCAATATTGCATTTCTGCCATTTTCCAAAGGAACTACTATTTTTATAGCAGGGAAAATTCCCACATAAATTGTGGAGCTTGTCCTTGCTATATATTAACTAGTTCCATCCTAATATCATGTTCCTCGGTTCAAAAATTTGGCACATGATCCAATGCAAGTTTCTGCCTTCTCTGAAATTTTGCAAAGGAAGTTCTTTATTCCTAACTCCAATTGTGCTATAATTTGGAAGGGTGATTAACTATTACAAATCACCTCTGGATACCAAAAATCAGCTCAATCCATCTATCCAATATTCCTTGGCAATTTTTCAAGTGTCTGTTCAGATTTGCTTGTCTATGAAGGAACTACCCTCATAGATGATCAAAATGAGCTGAAACTTTTCAATCAGTCTCTAATGATCATATTATCACACTCCTCCAAGATTCATCTCATTCCATTGAACTATGTGAGCACAGGAGCAATTCTTTGTTTCTGTCCACATTTTCAGTTTGTGAAGCAAGTATATTTTATCTTGCTCCATTATGGCTGATAATTTTCCCAGGCCTTATGCTACCTATATAACCTATCTCCACAAGATTTGGGCTCATTTCTTCTGTCCAATTGCCCTGAGGATTTTTCTGAAGTTTTTGGACAAAAATGATAGCTGTGAAGGAAGTACCATTTTGGCCAGTCCATTTGGTATGAACTTTTTACAGCATCATGGTATGTTCAAATCATCAGGCTTTGCCAAGATTTAGCCTAATCCATCACTCCTAGTGAGTGCTTCGGCATGATTCAGTTTCTGGGTCAGTTTTGGTGGTTGTACAACAACTATGGTAAATAGTTGTCCATTTTACCTCAAAACTCCCAAGACCGTAGTTCTTTCTACCCTAAGCCTCCCAGACATCAAGTTTACCTTTTAACCTCTCTGGTTTACTCTCTAGAGTGTAGTAAAGTTTGCAGCAGTAAACTTGTGGAGCTTGTTTTACTCAGCTCCATTTATCTCTGCCCAATCGTTTACCGTATTTATACTCCACGCTGGAAGGACTACGCGGTAGACATGATCTTATGTCAGTAAAAAAACCAGAGCGCGCCATGCCAATGCTGACCATGAGTGTAACCAGCCAAAATGGTGGTCTAGCCACTGTTGTCGTCAGCATCGCTACCCCGACCGCCTCTGGCCTCGCCATTAATGTCCAGCAGCTCCCCCTCGTCGTCGTCTTCCCTCTGGACCGCTGCCCCCTTCGTTTTCTTCTCTGGCGAGCCGTGCCAACGACCGGAATAGTGTGCTCGTGTGCATCGTCATCTTCCTCCCCGATGTCTTCTTCCTCCGTTCGTCCGCACGTCTTCCTCGTCTCCGTGACTCTCCGGCACTCATGTTGATCCTCCTCATCGCCTTCCTGCTGCTCCCCGTGGGCTTTGGCCGCGCCTGCCGATGTTGTGCCCTCACCGGTGCGCGGACACGTCGCCTGCCGCGTGCCACCTCCTCCCCTCTTTGCCCCAGCTATATATAGCCCGCCCTCGAGCCTTTGGAGATCATCAGCAACCCTCCCCAACCTCTCGCAGCTCTCCCCCTCGCCATGGAGCCTCTCTGGCCTCCTCCCCATCGCCATGGCCGCTGCCTCGGCCTGCTCAAATTCGAGCAATGCCGGGCGCGCCTCTCCCTCTCTCCTCCACCAGCAGCCTCCCCGGAGCCCGTAGACCGTCCCCACTCCCTCCCCTTGCCACCGGAGTGCCCTGTGGCCTCGCCCCTAGAGCCACTACCGCCACTTCGGAGCTCTCCATTGCCCTACTTGCCGTGGCCAGACCCCTCCCCGGTGCTCTCTTCGCCGCGGAATGGACGCTGCACCTCCTCCCGAGCCCACCGGTGGTCCCGGCTCCACCGGGGACGGCCGGAGCTGGCCGGGAAAATCAGTGGAGTTCGCCTCTGTTCCGTCGCAGGCGCCCAAGCTACGGCCGTTGCGACCTCTCCCCGACGCCCGTAGCACCTTGATTGGGTGCGGTGCTCCCTCCCGCATCTGCCGGTGTCCGGAGCTCGGCCGGAGACGACCTGAGTTGCCGGAGCGCGCCCGTGCTCGCTCGGCCCTGGGCTCCTCTGCTCTTCGCGTCGGGAGCTGGAAGAAGAGAAGGAAGGAGGAGAGAGAAGCCTCCCGGGACCCACACGTCATCGACCCAGAGGCCGCCCCCACCCTTGCCACGCTGGATAAGTGGAGGCGTAATCCGGATGGATTACATCTTTGCTTAAGGAAAGTGTATTCTGCCTCTTCTTTGGCTGGGAATACGTTTCCCTTTCTAGAAAACGTATTTTCAGAGAAGACACGTTCTGTTTAAACTACCAGGGACCTGCTTGTAGAAGTATTTTTATAGACTAGTCCCTGAACTTTAAACGTCCGTATCTTTTTACCCGTAACTCCGAATCAGGTGAATCCAAAGCCCACGTCTTGTTTTCGCCGAGCTCTTTCCGTTGGTATCATTTTCATTATGTTTTCACACAGCGAAAATGACCCTTTTGCCCTTGCCCGTAAACAGCCCTCCCCGTGAGAGAACTGTTTCTGGCAAATCTTTCCGCGATCGTTTCCCACTTCTTCCCGGAGTATTTGTCGACCCTCTAGGCAAGCCAGCCTCTTATCATGAGCCCCGAACTTGCATGTTGACTTTGCTTGCACCTTGTGTGTGTGTAGTTGCAGTTGTTTCATATCGTTTTCGTCTGCAGTTATTCCGTTATGCTGTCTTGCATGCTTATGTTTTCATGATATCTTTTGCCATGCTAATTAGAATGTTATCATTATGCCATGTCACTACTCTACTTTATTTACATGTCATCATTATAAAATTATATGAGGATTATGCATCGTTGATATGCTATTGCCATGTTCTTTATGTTATAGTTGTGCACTTGAGCAGTTCGATATTTTGCCATGCATTTGTATGCTGCATGCTCATTGTTGCATCCATGTTAAACATGCTCATGATGATGGAGAAGGAAATAAAATAACTTAATAGTAACAAACCTCCTCCGTCATTGATGGGATCGAGTCATAGTGCCGCCAAATCGAACTTTTTCAGTGTAGCCACATTTGCCTTTATGGGAAGGCCTTAATGCGAGCTATTGTCATGACCTCTCGTTGGTGCCTCCCCCTAGGGAAGGTAATGGGCGTGCTTACCCTAATCAGGTAGGCAGACATAATCTTGTGTGCTCATTGATGAGATTATGGTACCAAGTCCCCGAGTGGGAGTGTCCCCGAGTGGGAGTGTTTTGACCACGACGGTGGTCAGGGTGTCTTTGGTAGACACGGGGCCACCCAGGACCAGCCCGTTGGGGATTGGGTCGGAGTGGCCGGGAGAGTGTCATGGCAGTAGATCGGTTTCGTCGGAATGTCGTTGGTCCACCCGAATGGGATGATGAGGCCATGGGTTCCGTGGTGTGGGTACACTGTGCTACCTCTGCAGAGTGTATAAAGTCTATTGATAGCAACAGTTCGTAGTAGGTCCCACTATTAGGTCTTGGTCGAAATGGAGGATAAACCGAAGTAATTAAGTTGGTAAATAAATATGTGATAACAAAAATATGGTGACTTGGACTATGAGATAGTCGTGAGAAGTCACAACGATGTTTTGGTGGTGATCACCGTTAGGATCATGAGTTATTTTGGTGGTGATCGCCGTAAGGATCACGAGTTATTTTGGTGGTGATCGTCGTAAGGATCATGAGTTACTCTGGTCAGGGCCACGATGGTGGTTTGGCTGTGATTGCCGGAAAGATCACTGTTCGGTTGCGAGGCAACCCGTTGATAAGAGAGTCCGAGGGACTCGGTGTACAAGTTTGGGTACATTGCATGAGCAATATATCATTATTTGCATTTAAAGAACCATGATAGAATAGAAGGTGATTGCATAAAGTTAATATAATATGTCTGCATTGGATATTATTGGTAGTTTACTTTCAGCATAGTTTCATGATGCCATTATGCCATGTTATTGCCATGTTACTAGATGCTATGATTTTGTTCACGCTTAGTTGATTTTCATCATGCCATGTTTAGTAGTTGATATGAGATAGGTTGTTCCATGCGCTCGGTTCTTTCTTTGTCTTCTACTTGTTTGGATGCTATGTATTTGGTTGTCTTGCAAGTATATTCAATGTACTGACCTGGCCTGTCATGCCAGTTTTGTAGGCCGTAACCTTGCCAGTCCTGTGAGTTGTGGAGCCTAGCCAGAGTTGTTATGATGCCAAACCAAGACTTCCGCCGCCATTAAATCGGACTTCCGCTGTCATTTATTAGCCTTGGGGCTATGCCAGATAATTATATTCATCAATGATGTAATCTCATATACATGTCTTTGATGAATATTCTTGTACCTGGAATGCTGTATTATGGACCTGTCGTGCACCAGGTGTTATCCTGGGCTGACGTGCAAAGGCCCCCTGCTCCATGCGGATTGGGGTGCCACAGATACCAAAGCAGAGAAGTGCGGGCCAAGACATATAATGTCAGTGAGCTCATTTTATGCCTCCCAGAGAAGAAGAAGGACAAGCTCAAACCAAAATGGGAGGGCCCCTTCATTATAGATGAAGTTCTCACAGGAGGAGCCTATCGCCTTCGTAATGCATCAGATAATCGCCTAGAGCCGAATCCATGGAATGTTGCTTGGCTCTGAATATTCTACGCGTAAGTTCGGCCATACTTCTTTTTCATTCTTTTCTCTCCTGTTCATTTTTGTTTTTTACTTTCTCGTTTTTATATGATTCCCAAAATGTGTTCAGATAAACTGAATACTTGATGGGTACACATCCTAAAATGCACACACCCCACACTGACCGGGGGGCTTCTTTAACCGAAGCTTATTATTATTCCGAGCCTGGAGCTCACAATATATGTGTCGTTTGCTCTAATATACCCTTTTTGCCATTATATGCACCTCTATGACTTAAGTTCTTGCCAAGCTGGGTTGCCTTGCTCCTGTGCTTATGCCCTACGTTCTTGATTGTTCAGCTAGGGCATAAAGGGAGCACCTCTGCGATTGTTACAACCGGGTCTTCTGGACATGTACCTCAGACGGGTGAAGCCAAAAGTTAGTGTTCTTAAGAGAATAATTGGTCGGCAATCGAACGATGGATTGTTACATTTTTGTAACTCTTCAAACATACAAGACAATTTTTTCCGTATTGCGGACCAAAG
This sequence comes from Triticum dicoccoides, assembly GCF_002162155.2. NCBI lineage: Eukaryota > Viridiplantae > Streptophyta > Magnoliopsida > Poales > Poaceae > Triticum > Triticum dicoccoides. The sequence continues at coordinate 464,437,626 of NC_041392.1, read as the reverse complement.
CCACAGCGCGCATAACTTCAGCACGCCAACCCATGGAAAGGAACCCTTAACGGAACTATTCTCCTTGGAAGATGTTTCTTACATAGGTAATATAACATACATCCCGAACTAAAAAAATCATCTGCTAGAGCACAATGACTGGGTTGCCTGGTTTCCGGACAGAGTGAATGCTTCTTTTCATTCCAAACAGTATCCGGAAACAATCCAACATTTTGGTTCAGAGGTTAAAGCTGAAAGCCTACGATGACAAAAAAATTCACATGTTCGGATAAAGGTATAGGTCGATCATAACATACATTAATACATCAAATCAAATACCTATTCCTTATTTATTCCATCTATAAGACTGTCTAACCTACAGTCTTCCTGCGAATACTTTGCAGCTATCATTACTTGGTCATACACCAAATTCACTGGAATTTCTTTCCCGTCTGGGCCCTGTGGTCCTACTCGGGCCATATGATTGGATCCAGCTTGGTGAATCATGTTTTCACCATGGCCCAGGCTTCTCGTGCGCCTTCACGGTAGGAGGATGTCTTCCATAGCTCAAACCAGCGTCGGTCACCTTTGAACAAGTTTGCCAGGCCCTCCAGACTTTCTGGAGGGGTATCAGATGGCCATAACGCCTTCACCATGCTCCTCATGGCTTTCCGGGCCAGAGCATGTACCACGGACAGTTCCTTCAGCACGTCACCAGGAAATCCAGATACTTCTTCCTCCGGTCCACCAGTTAATAGGCCTGCAGCAACAGAGTCATGACGTTCCGAATTATGAACTAAAGATAAGCCCCTAGGGTGGTTTTCGATAAGAAAGGAAGACATATCGAACATGCCACCCTTTAGTCTCTCTTTTTCTTTCTGCATAGCCGACAACTGAGCCCTTCAGCTCTCTATCTCTTCGGAGGCTTTGTCTTCTTCCTCCTCATGTTTTTCCTCCTTGGAGGTGTTCATTGAGGCCTTTTTCATTTCCGCCAGTTCGACGGTGACAACATTCAGCTACCTTTGGTTATTTTTTCAGGTCCCGGGCCAACGCAGTATTCTTCTCTTTAAGAACCTGCAGGTAGTATCGATCCTTAAATCGGTCTGCTTCATCGCTTCAAGTCTCGGGGGCTACTAGCATATACCTATCAAAATTGCATAAACTTTTACCTGTATATCCTTTGAGAACAACAAAGTGACTCCGGCAAGTCCAACTCGAGCGGCTCGAATGTATGCATCCACCGAGCTGAGTGCGGTAAACTCTTGCTCGGAAAAGGCCGGAGCGCGCATGGGCTCTTCAGTCGACGGTGATTCATCACGCTCTCAACTTCAAAATTCACGACTGACATGTCATCCGAGTACTCATGAGGATTCAGACCTGGCATTGCATTGGTTCTCGTCCTAGTTGACGAGTCTGGCACCAGATTGGCAGACATTCGGCTAACAGGGCGTTTCCCCACTATATGCTGCGTGTTTCTCCTGACATCAAGGATAAAAAGGATATTTTAAACAATCCAGACTCATGCACAGGCATCTATTAAATAGACATACCACTTGGAAGGCTGTGAGGTTTTTGCAGCACTCCCGATCCCCATTCGTATTGAACAACAACCTTGCGTAGAGGCCGCCCTTGAGGAGGTACGGTCTGCCGAGCGTCGATCCTCTTAAAATCCGGTCAGTATAATGGGTAAAGGTGCAAGTAGGGACTTCCTTTTAAAAGAGCCCTCCGAATACTTACGATGGATAAGGGATAGGGGCAGGGGTAGTCAGATGTAATAGCTACTTCCGAGTCTTCAAGGCTCTCTTGGTAAAACATTCTGTCCTCGAATTCTATGTATATATCCGGATCTTCACAAAAACTAGGGTCTTGGTCACGATCGTGATCCTCTGGCTATGGGACGGGGCAGCGAATGTCCTCGGTCATCTTCCTCCATGATTGTTGCATAAATACCAATGGACAAAACTTGGTAAGCATCCCGTGGCAGTAATAAAGCGACACAGGTAGTAGAAATCTTACCCATTTGATCAGGTTGTACATGGAGTAGCCTTCCCTGCAGTTCAAACAGAGGAAGTCTTCCTTTTCGCCCTTGTACAAATCTACCAAGATGATGGCCAGCTCAGCTGGGGTGTCCGGACTCTTGCGTCTGTAGCGGGACGCGTCATCTTCTCTGTTGTAGCACCATAAGGGAGTTACTCTGGATTGGAGAGGTTGGACGCATATTTTTATGGCGATAGCCATAACCTCGATTATCGTGAGCTCGGTATGGGCAAGTAATCTGACCTTGCTGACCAACCTTTTAACTTCCGCACTGTCCTCCTCCTTGGGACTTCAAGGATGCTAGTTGAAGTGCTTCTTTAATGGGGCGCTGGAAAACTCAGGAAGGCCGCGTCAAACCTGGTCCGACAGTGGGACGTCATCCATGTAGAACCACTCTGAAGACCACTGTGGGTATACTTCTTTGGGAGTTCCTATGAGGTATCCGGATCCGGCTATACTCCATACTTCGGCACCGTCCACTTCAAAAATAGAGCCTCCTCGATGGCGGGGAACAAGGAAAAAGAACTTCCTCCATAGTTCAAAATGGGGCTCGATGCCTAAGAACAGTTCACAGAGGGCAACAAAACCCGAGATGTGTAGAATCGAACCTGGGGTGAGGTTGTGAGTTGGATGCCGTAAAATTCCAATAGGCCCCTGAGAAAGGGATGGATTGGAAATCCTAGGCCCCGCAACAGGAATGGGACAAAGCACACCCTCTCCTCCTTATTGGGGTTGGGGAAATTCTCAGCCATCAAATCATTGCCGATTGAGGCCAACCCCGCTCGAACAGGGACTAGATCTGCGAGGGGAAGATAACCCTGTGTCTAGAGTCAGCTCAGCTGAAGATGAAGCACTAAACAACTGTGCCAATCGGCCATGAGGCGCGAAGAGGAGCCTGGGGCACTGGCCATGTTGGAAGGCTTTTTCGTAGCTAATCTTGACGGTTTTCCTTTTGCGCGATGTGAGATGGCATTTGGGGACCTAAATCTCCTTATATAGACATCATCCGAGCGCGATGAGGGGCTTATTTACAAAAAAATCACATACTGTTTGTACTCACCTGGCGCGCGGAAATCGAAGCGGCAACAGGAAGGGGTCATAAAAACGAAACGTAGAGGTCAGAACCGGACTGTCGTTGGTCTGAAGTATAATGAAGAACCCTCCTTGCAAAGCCGAAGACATAAGCCGGATAGTACATCATCATTGAAGGCAAGTTCAGGGGCTACTGAGGGAGACCTGGATTCGGGGGTCCTCAGGTGTCCGTCCTATCCGAGCATGGGCCGGGCTGATGGGCCGTGAAGATAGACCGGAGGATTGTTCCCCGTGTTTGGATAGGACTCCTGGATGCGTGGGGTGCAAGATTGGAAGCCGGATGTATTGTTTCCTTCCCTTATAAACCGCCTCTATACCCCTCTAGTGTATATATAAACTGGAGGGTTTAGTCCATAGGGATGATCAGAATTCATATAGGCTAAACATCTAGCGTTCTAGACATTACAATCTTGAGGTAGATCGATCTCGAGGTAGACCGGACGTAGGGTTTTACGTCCATTAAGAGGGGCTGAACCTAGGTAAACATCGTGTTCCCTGTGTCCCTTGTTACCTTCGATCCCCAGACACACAGTTCGGGACCCCCTACCCCAGATCGGCCGGTTTTGACACCGACAGACGGTGCTATGGTTGTCAAAAATGAAAGAGGGAAGGAAGGGGGGTCTACTCTGGAGATCACCACATGCTCATGGGAGAATCGGGATGACCGGGGTGGCCTAACGGCGACTTGCGCAACGATGGTGTTCGGTGGCCGTGCATAGAGAAGACGGCTCGATGGCGGCGATGCGGTGTGCCCCGGCATAAGCTAGTCCTCGTAGTCGACGATGCATCGGACAACAGTCCTCCAGGGCATAAAGTCATGGCAAACGGTGGTCGGTGGCCATGGGATCGACGAAGATGACGACGACCACGAGCTTAGCCTCATTCGGGTCGTCGAATACGAGCGAGGGAGAGGGCGATTTGGGGCTAGGGTTATAGAGGGGGAGGGAGGGGTGGAGGAGCACTTGAAGGCAAGGGGAAGGCCACGGATGGCCGCCATGCAAGGCTCGGCCGGCCATGGTGCCTCGGATGGCCTCCACGCCTCTGTTCTGTGAACAGAGGAGAGGGGAGACTCCAAGTGTGTTGGGCCGCACTATAGCTTAGCAGGACTAAGTGCACATTAGGTCTCCCATATTTTCCCTTTTATTTCCTATAAAATACTCACCACTGTTTTGCATTTAGTTTATGCAGCAAACGATTTTCCTATGACTGAAACTTGGCACATAAATCAAGCACAACATTTTGGGGTGGCACAAAAAGTTTGGGGCCAAATTGAAATCATTTAAATTATCATTGCATTTAAAAGGGGTAAATGGTGTGTCATTGGTCCATTGTTTAATATCCATAGGCATTTTAAACACTTCAAAAAAAGTAAGTTACTGTATGACAATTATGTAGTGTATATTTCCAACCTAAGGAACTTTTTTTAATTTATTTTTTTATAAAATTATAATTCGACTTGGCATTTGCATTTGGACTTGAGTTTGGTTAGAAACAAAATAAGTATTAGTAAAATAATTATGATGACATAACATCATTAGGCATGAGATTACTGTAGCATGACATCAAGGGTGTTACAATAATAATGTTAGAAATAATATTGGAAGTGGGCTTGGAAGAGCATCAACTTTATGTAAAAATAATCCCACATATTTGGGGAGTGTTCAGTCTTACGAAATTTTTGATAAAAGTGGGTTTGGATAGGCCATGACTTTAGTGATGTTAATTCCACTATCTTGGAAGATTATGAGACTTTTATGCATGTGGATCAGGAAGAGAAAACTATGTATGATAGCTATATTGTTGAATTTGATTATGATCTTACTTGTAATTATTATGAGAGAGGGAAATATTGTTGTACAAATTTTTATGTTACGAAATTACCTCTCGTTATGTTGGGATTGTCGATGTTTTATTCCTCTCCTTTGCATATGCTAGATGTTTCTTGTCTTGATAATTTGTTTGCTTATAAAATTCCTACGCATAGTAAGTATGTTAGACTTAAATGTGTTTTTCACATGCTACATAAGATCTTCTCTTCGTGTTTCAATTACTATATTTCATGTGAGCATCATTGAAATCTCAAGCCTATCTTAATGGCTATAAAGAAAGAGCTTCTTGGGAGGCAACCCAATGAATAAAATAAAATTTTCACTTTTTTCTGTTCCTTTGTGTTTAAACAATCATGCTACTAATATGATTGTGTTTTTATGTTTAGTTAGTGTTTGTGCCAAGTTAAGCCTTTAGGATCATGTTGGGTGATAGTTGATTGATCCTATTGGAAAACAGAAACTTTAGCATCGAGTAGCAGAATTATTAAAATTAACTGGAGCGTGATAATATTCTGAATTTTTTTGCACATGATTGATATACAAATTTCCTATGTTTTCCTAATTTTTCAGAATTTTGGGATTTACAGAATTTTGGTTAAAGTACAGATTACTACAGACCGTTCTGTTTTTGATAGAATCTGTTTTCATTGCATTGTGTGCTTATTTTGATGAATCTATGGATTGTATCGGGGGGTATAAGCCATGGTAAAGTTAGAATATAGTAGTTATAATGCAATAATAAAATATGAATGTGTTTGCGACAGTACTTAAAGTGGTGATTTGCTTTACTACACTAATGGATCTCATGAAGGTTTTGTTAAGTTTTGCGTGATTGAAGTTTTCATGTTTTGGGTGAGATCATGACGGATGGAGGAATAAGGAGTGAAAATAGCCTAAGCTTGGTGATGCACATGCCACCCAAGGTAATATTCAAGGAGTAGCAAGCAACAAAGCTTGGGGATGCCCTGGAAGGCATCCCCTCTTTCTTCCAACGACCATCGGTAATTTTACTTGGAGCTATATTTTTATTCGTCACATATCATGAGTTTTGCTTGGAGTGTCTTGTATTATATGATTCTTTGCATAAAACTATGGCCACCGAGTCAGCCTTAAAGTAGAAGAAGAATTATAATGGCCCTCGAGTGGACCACTATTTTCCCAAGAGAAGCCTCTAGTGACAACTAGAGGCCCTTGGGTCTATTTCCTATCATATTAAAACAAAAAATACCTTGTTGCAATTTTGTTTTTTAGTTAGATATATTTATCAAATATCATACTCCCTCCATTCCAAAATATAGTGCGCCCACGCTTCCCGAGGTTCAACTTTGATCGTAAATTTAACCAACGAGATCAACTGCGGTAGGACAAAAAATTATATAATTGAAAACTTCTTTTGAATATGAATTCGCTGATATAATTTTTGCTCCCGCCGCAATCGGTCTTGATAGTTAAATTTACGGTCAAACTTGAAGCACGAGGATAGAGGAAGCACTACATTATGGAATGGAGGGAGTACAATTTAATCCATCTCAATACCGTTGAGGGATTGACAACCCCTTCACGTGTTGGGTTGCAAGTATTTGTTGTTTGTGTACAGGTGTTGTTTACATGGTGTTGCTTGGTTCTCCTACTGGATTGATAACATTTGTTTCATAACTGAGGGAAATACTAACTTTGCTATGCTGCATCATCCTCTCCTCTTTGGGGAAATACCAATGCAGATTACAAGAAATCACCAAGCAAGAAGAAGGTGGGGATCTCTCTCCCTCTCCCCCGATGGTGTCGGAACGCTGCTGGGGGAACCATCGTGTGACGGCGATCTACTCCAAAAACTCTGTCATCTTTATCAACATCTCCATCACCTTCCCTGATCTATATTCAGTGGTCCACTCTCCCGCAACCCGTTGTACCCCCTACATGAACATGGTGCTCTATGCTGCACATCATTATCCAATGATGTGTTGCCATCCTATGATCTTTGAGTAGATTCTTTTTATCCTATGGGTAATTGGTGAATTGCTATGATTGGTTTGAATTGCTTGTGGTTATGTTGTTATCCTTTGGTGCCCATCATAGGATCGTGCGCATCGATCACACCATAGGTCTAGTTGTATGTTGATAGGACTATGCATTGGAGGGCAAGAGTGCAAAAACTTCTTCCTACCATAGAAATTGATTCATACGGGATTGAAGGGGTGCCAATATATCGTAATTCTATAGTTTGGTTTTACCTTCATGAACTTTAGTAGTTGCAGATGTTTGCTAATAGTTCCAATCATAAGTGCATAGAATTCCAAGTAAGGGATGACATGCTAGCAGTGCCCTCTCCCACATAAAAACTTGATATCGGTCTAGTAACCTAGCCAATTGCTTAGGGACAATTTCGCAAATCCTGCCACCACATTTCCACACTCGCTATGTTAACTTTATTGTTCTTTTATTAAAGCATCACCTAATTCTTATTTCCAGGATCTGTATTATCTTTCAAACCTATCCCATTACACCTACAAATTAGTTTATTACTTGTTCTAGGTAAAGCAAACGTTAGTGTGTGTAGAGTTGTATCAGTGGTCGATAGAACTTGAATATAAATTATACCTTTAGCTCCTCGTTGGGTTCTACATTCTTATCAAAAAGGCTATAAATAACCCCATATACTTGTGGGTTATCAAGACCTTTTTCTAGCGTTATTGCCAAAGAGCAATAGCATGGGGTGAATATTCTCATGTGCGCTTGTTGGTTTTATCTCTAAGTTGATTTTATTTCTTGTTCTAAGTTGTTTATATCTTTAGTTCTGGATATGGAACACGAAACACTAAAAAATTAGTTGTACTTGCTACTCAAGGAGATGGGGAAACTCCTAAAACCCTCGACGCCGGTTATGTCGAAAATTTTAAATACTACTTTGATAATCCTAATAAATCACCATTTAACTTGATAATGGGAGATACTTTGGATCACAGGGAATACTTTAGGGATTATCGCTTGTCTCAAAAAGGGAAATACATATGGGATCAAATTAGAATGTTATGTTGGTATGCTTGGAATATGTGCTCTATGTATGATTATACTTGTTGCTCTAAAATGAAGGCTCCACACCTTTGCTGCCAATAAGAATTTAATGATAATTAAACGTTGGCTTCTTATGCTAATGTTGTATATAATTACTATGATGTGGAATAAATAGAAGAATTTGTTGCTTTTAAGGGTGCTTATGAAATTGGATCTTTGTTTGTAAAGTAATGGTGACACTCTTTACAGATATGAAAATTATGCTATACTTAAATATTGCTATGAAAATTATAAATACAATGCCAATATTAATGAACTTATTAACAAAGTCTCCGTTGTCCAAGAAGATATTAGTATTTTGAAAGAATCTATGGAAGAAGAAATTGATGAAATTATGAGCTCATTAGATGAAAATGATGAGGAGGAGAGCGAAGAACAAAAGGAGGAGGAGTAGATTGATCACCTTTTCCCATCTTCTGATGAGAGTAACTCTTTAAATCATACATTGTTTAAGTTCCCTTTGTGCTTACGGAAGGATGAATGTTATGACCCCTTTGACTCATTTGAAATATCCCTCTTTGATGAACTTGATGGTTGCTATGCTTCTGGCCATGATGCCAATATGAATTATGCTTATGGAGATGAACTTGCTATAGTTCTTTATGTTAAGCATGAAATTGTTGCTATTGCACCCACACATGATAGTCCTATTCTATTTTTGAATTCTCCCAACTACACTATATCGGAGAAGTTTGCACTCATTAAGGATTATATGGATGGGTTGCATTCTACTACTACACATGATGATTTTCATGGATATAATATGCATTTGCTTGCTGCTCCTAGTTGCAATTATGATAATATAGAAACCACATCTCTACCTCTCCATGTTTCCAATACGATAAAATCGCAAGAAACTACTTATGCTATGCACTAGTCATTACTTTGTGTCCATGAATTGTTATTTATGACATGCAGATGCATAGGGAGAGAGATTTAGATTCCGTTGTTCTATGCTATATGTTGCTTTGTGTTCACTACTAAATTATAAATCATTTTTAATTAAAATTGGCTTTGATATACTTTGGGATCTAGGTTGATCAATTACGTGAGCACTTTATGCCTAGCTTAATGGCTTCAAAGAAAGCGCTGCCTGGGAGACAACCCGGAAGTTTTAGAGAGTCATTTTATTTTGTTGTGTGCTTCTAAAATATTTAAAAACAAAAAATACAGAGGGAAACCTAAAACGTTTTCAAAAATAGAAGCGATTGGGAAGTTACGCATTAAAGAAGTGAGGGTCGACCTTGAACACTTGTGTTCATCCTCATGGAAACAATGTAGAATTTTTCATGGAATTTTCTCACAAAAGTAATTATACCCTTGTAAAAATCTGATGTATTATAAAAGTAATGTGCCAAGATTTACCTTCAGGGTGTTTAATTTGCTTGTTTGGTGTGTCTTGTGCAAAAGCAAAAACTTTTGTTGTCTTGTTTGAATTTTGATATTTTACTAGAATGTGAAAAATTCTAAAGTTTTTACGTAGTACTGCTATGCAAAAATTTATTACATCTTAATTTTTCAAAATTCTTGGAGTTACAGAAGTATATTTACCATCTACATCTTTATAGATTGTCCTATTTTTACAAATTGCTGTTATAGTTTCTTTATCTACTTATCTTTGCAATTTTGCCAAGCCCCATTGATGTGGGAGCAATAGAATTGTGTTAGCATACAGTAATAAATGTTGGATTATATTTATAAATATTGTTACAGCAAGACATGATGGGATTTGATGTTATATTTACTAACCCCTCTAATAAAAGTTTGGTTAAGTTTTGTGTGGATGAAGTGTTCGAAGGCCGAGTACATATTTGTATGAGAAGAATAGGGAGAGGCGAGAGTTCAAGCTTGGGGGTTCCCAAGGTGCTCCAAGTAAATATTCAAGGAGACTCAAGCATCTAAGCTTGGAGATGCCTCAGAAGGCATCCCATCTTTCTTCTTCGACAATTATCGAAATGTCTTAGTTTTTGTTTTGTTCACATGACATGCGTAAATTCTTGAAGCGTCTTTTGTGCAAGTTTATCCTTTTCTTTTTATGCAGCATGCTGGTATGAGATAGTCCTTGGTTGATTTATAGAATGATCTTTTCACTTCACATATATCTTTTGAGTATGGCTCTATAGAATGCTTTGTGTGCTTCACTTATATTTTTTGAAGTTTGGATGCTCGCTTCTCTATATTGGGAACACCGTTATTTCTAGAATGCTCTTTTGCTTCACTTATACTTGTTAGAGCTTTGTAGAGTCTTTTTTTAGAAAGAATTAAACTCTCGTGGTTCACTTATATCTATTTAGAGAGTTAACAGGAATTGGTCATTCACATGGTTAGTCATAAAATCCTGCATAAAACTTGTAGATCACTCACTATGGTATGTTTGATTCCTTGCAATAGTTTTGCAATATTAAGATGGTAATATGTGGGTGACTATTGGATGATTCTAGTTTAGTGAAAATATTGATGATAAAGTTCGTGATTCTTGAAGCATGCATGTATAGCCTTCGGTTTTGTAACCAAGTTGGAGCATAATTTATAATTGATTTAAATCATTTGTGTTGTTCGGATCGGGGGCGTGCGATGGTTAAATCCTCCCAACCTCCCCCTCGGGGCATGCGAGTAGTACTTTCCGTCGAGGGCTTTGAAAATTTTAAAATAAGTATATGAGTTTTTTATGACTAATGTGAGTAGTTTGTGGACTTAAGCACTCCCATCTATCCATATTTTGCTAGCCTCTACGGTACCATGCATTGCCCGTTCTCACCTCGAGACTTGGTGCAAACTTCACCGATGCATCCAAATCCTATGATATGATATTCTCTATCACACAAAAGCCTCATTATACCCTTCCTCAAGCAGCCACCATAGCTACATATCATGGCATTTCCATAGCCATTCCGAGATATATGGTCATGCAACTTCCATTGTTACTATTCATTACATGAGTTGAGTTCATTGTTATATTGCTTTGCATGATCATATATAGTTGACATGATATTTGTAGCGCAACCACCATTCATCATTGTTAAACATTTTATGCTCGATCATTGCACATCCTGGTACACTGCCAGAGGCATTCATATGTAGTCCTATTATTCAGTTTATCGAGTTGTAAGTAGATAGAAGTATGATGATCATCATTATTAGAGCATTGCCCTAGTGAGGAAAGGAATGGTGTAGACTAATGAGTCCTCAAAAAAGTGGGGATGAGGTCCATGAGATTGTTCTAAAAAAAGTGGTCAAAAAGAGCCCATGAAAAAAGAAAAAAAAGAGAACAAAAAAGAACAAAAAATGAGATAAAAAGAGAGAAGGGGCATGCTACTATCCTTTTTCCACACTTGTGCTTCAAAGTAGCACTATGTTCTTCATATAAAGAGTCTCCATGATTTGTAATCTTCATATACTAGTGGTTATTTAACATTATAAAACATGGCTTGTATGTTCCAATGACGAGCTTCCTTAAATGCTCGAGGTTTTCATGAGCAAGCAAGTTGGATGCACACCCACTTAGTATCATAGGAAGCTTTCGTACACTTATATTTCTAGTGCATATGTTGCATGACAATCCCTACTCCTCGCATCAATATTGATTGTAAGGCCCCTCCATTGCCTAACAATCCGCCGAGTCGATGTGAGACTTTCTCCACTTTTTGTCTTCTTATAAACCCCTAACATCATTCTCTTTGCCATCCAGAGTGATAAGTCCATGGATCATGCTCGTATTGAGTAAAGTTGAAAAGGCTGAAGTGAGAAAAGATATGATACAATTGCTTGGATTGGCACTGGAGTGCCTAATTTATACTTTATGCTAGGAAGACTAAGCATGCTGAGCTATATGATTTTGTAGGGATAGCGTTCTTTAGCATTCTTTATTTTGAAGGGTGTGATTGGTTGTTAGTATGCCTGAGTATTGATGTCCTTATATCAAATGATAGAGTATTGCCTTCAATCAATAGTATCCTAATATTCATGACATGATTAGATTATTTGGTCAAGATTATGCTAGGTTGCATTCCACACCAAAAATTATTATTATTATCATTTACCTACTTGAGGATGAGCAAGCTTTAAGATTTGGGATGCTGATACACCTCCATCATATCTATATTTTTTTATTGTTTCATGCCAATACTTTACTACTGCCACATACTTTTGGCAACAATTTATGTGATTTTCTTGGACTAACATATTGATCCAGTGCGCAGTGTCAGTTCCTGTTCGTTTCATGTTTTTTATTTCACAGAGAATTCATATCAAACGAAGTCCAAACATGGTAAAAATTTATGAAGATTTTTTTGGAATATATGTGATTTTAGGAAAAAGAATCAACACAAGACGATGCTCGGGGGCCCCACAAGACAACAGGGTAGGGTCACTGATGGGGTCACCCTAATGTCTTGTGGTCACTGATGGGGTCACCTACTACTGCTAGGGTCAAGTACCTGATATCTAAGGCCCACCTAGGGGGGCACACCAACATTGATAAGTCCCTGGACCATAAGCGCATTCAAATGTGTTTAACCGGATATCCACTCGGATGCACCGACGACACTCAAACATCTCCTCTCCAGTCGGCCCGGACACCACCACCTGGACAAGGAAGGCAAAGGGGCGGCGTGGGAGTTGCAATGGTCGAGTAGTCTTAAGTTGAGCTTTAAGAGCATAGTCATGACTACCGTTACTTGTAACTACCATAGTTGTCCCTATTTACACTTGTAATTGTCGTAGTTATAGCCATTAAACACCCTTGTAATGTGGGAGTAAAGGAGGCTGCGGCGCACTCTATATAAGTCGTCATCCTCCTCCTAGCCAAGGGTTCAACACTCCTTGTAATCACATACCTCAAGATAAAACAAGCCTCCGGGCATGAGACGTAGGGCTACTACCTCCACCGAGAGGGGCCTGAACTCATATAGATCGAGTGTCACACCTGCGCCATAGCTAGGTTCTGCCCTCTTTTGTACCCCTAATACTCATTGTTAGGATCGTAACCCCGATAGTCACCTCGTAGGTTGGTTGGAGCCCTTCTTTCATGGCAAGAAAGATAATTTCCAGAGAAAATCCCCTTAAAATTTTAGCCCAATTGGAGTTACGAGTCTCTGGGAATATAAGAAATAGTGAAGGGCTTCGAAAAGAGATGCAAAACAAAAGTGAAACACACACACACACGCACATAGAGAGAGAGAGAGAGAGATCCAATCTCGGAAGGCCTCCTATACTCTGGGAGCCATGGCGGCTAAGGACCAGAGGGGAAACTATCCTCTAGGTGGAAAGCAAGAAGAAGGAGGAGGGATCTCTCCCCCTCTCTCCCGGTGAGCCGGAACGTCACCAGGGCAACCATCGTGTGATGTGTTGCCATCCTATGATGTTTGAGTAGATTCTTTTTGTCCTATGGGTGATTGGTGAATAGCTATGATTGGTTTAAATTGCTTATGGTTATGTTGATGTCCTTTGGTGCCCATCATATGAACGCGCATGTGGATCATACCATAGGGCTAGTTGTATGTTGATAGGACTATGCATAAGCGCAATAGTGACCGAAACTTCTTCCTACCATAGAAATTGATTCATACGGGATTGATTCATATGATTGGGTTTTACCTTAATGTACTTTAGTAGTTGTGGATGCTTGCTAATAGTTCCAATCATAAGTGCATAGAACTTTGAGTAAGGGACGACATGCTAGCAGCGACCTCTGCCACATAAAACTTGCTATCGTTCTAGTAACTTAGCCAATTGCTTAGGAACAATTCCGCAAATCCTATCACGACATTTCCACACTGGCTATATTGAGTCTATTGTTCCTTTATTAAAACAACACCTAATTTTTATTTCCACGTCCTTTATTATCTTGCAAAACTATCTCATTACGCCCACAAAGTATTTTATTACTTGTTCTAGGTAAAGCAAACGTTGGTGTGCATAGAGTTGTATTGGTGGCTGATAGAACTTGAAGAGAATATAAATTCTACCTTTAGATCCTTGTTGGGTTCGACACTCTTATTTAGCGAAAAAGGCTACAAACGATCCCCTATACTTGTGGGTTATCAGGGTTCCCGTTGTAGGTGATACTAGATCATCTCTAGCTGTCACCTCAACCCCTCTTATACATCCGGGAGGACGGTCTAGGCACTGACGGGTCAAAAAGCGACCCATATGGGCTCCACATATTGGCCCTAAACACCCATGCTGATTGGCACCCCTCATATCCAGCCCAAATCTGCGGCAGATATGGGGGTGTCAAGCATGCCTAGACATGTCCTCCACGTCAGATCCAGCCCACCCTACTATTGGAAATATGCCCTAGAGGCAATAATAAATTAGTTATTATTATATTTCCTTGTTCATGATAATCGTTTATTATCCATGCTAGAATTGTATTGATAGGAAACTCAGATACATGTGTGGATACATAGACAACGCCATGTCCCTGGTAAGCCTCTAGTTGACTAGCTCGTTGATCAATAGATGGTTACGGTTTCCTAACCATGGACATTGGATGTCATTGATAACGCGATCACATCATTAGGAGAATGATGTGGTGGACAAGACCCAATCCTAAGCCTAGCACAAGATCGTGTAGTTCGTATGCTAAAGCTTTTCTAATGTCAAGTATCATTTCCTTAGACCATGAGATTGTGCAACTCCCGGATACTGTAGGAATGCTTTGGGTGTACCAAACGTCACAACGTAACTGGGTGGCTATAAAGGTGCACTGCGGGTATCTCCGAAAGTGTCTGTTGGGTTGGCATGAATCGAGACTGGGATTTGTCACTCCGTGTAACGGAGAGGTATCTCTGGGCCCACTCGGTAGGACATCATCATAATGTGAACGATGTGACCAAGGAGTTGATAACGGGATGATTTGTTACGGAACGAGTAAAGAGACTTGCCGGTAACGAGATTGAGCGAGGTATCGAGATACCGACGATCGAATCTCAGGCAAGTATCGCACCGATAGACAAAGGGAATTGTATACGGGATTGATTGAATCCTTGACATCGTGGTTCATCCGATGAGATCATCGTGGAGCATGTGGGAGCCAACATGGGTATCCAGATCCCGCTGTTGCTTATTGACCGGAGAGTTGTCTCGGCCATGTCTGCATGACTCCCGAGCCCGTAGGGTCTACACACTTAAGGTTCGATGACGCTAGGGTTATAGGGAAAGTATATATGCGGTTACCGAATGTTGTTTGGAGTCCCGGATGAGATCCCGGCGGAATGGTCCAGAGGTAAAGATTTATATATGGGAAGTCCCGTTTTGGTCACCGGAAAAGTTTCAGGTGCTATCGGTAACGTACCGGGACCACCGGGAGGGTCCCGGGGGTCCACCAGGTGGGGCCACCAGCCCCAGAAGGTTGCGTGGGCCAAGTGTGGGAGGGGACCAGCCCCAGGTGGGCTGGTGCGCCCCCCACCAAGGCCCAAGGCGCATGGAGAGTGGGAAGGGGGCAAACCCTAGGTCCAGATGGGCCTTAAAGGCCCACCCTGGGGCGCCCCCCTCTCTTCCCCCTTGGCCGCACCCTAGATGGGTTTTGGGGGCTGCCACCACCCCTAGGGATGGAACCCTAGATGGGGGCGCAGCCCCTCCCCTTCCCCTATGTATACTTGAGTATGGGGCTGCCCAACAAATGATTTAGATCTCCCTCTTGGCGCAGCCCTACCTCTCTCCCTCCTCGTCTCTCGTAGTGCTTGGCGAAGCCCTGCTGGAGTCCCGCGCTCCTCCACCATCACCACGCCGTCGTGCTGCTGTTGGATGGAGTCTTCCCCAGCATCTCCCTCTCTCCTTGCTGGATCAAGGCGTGGGAGACGCCACCGGGCTGTACGTGTGTTGAACTCGGAGGTGCCGTTGTTCGGTGCTTAGATCGGAATCGACCATGATCTGAATCGCTGCATGTACGACTCCACCAACCACCTTCTTGCAACACTTCCGCTTAGCGATCTACAAGGGTATGTAGATGCACTCCCCTTCCCCTCGTTGCTAGATTACTCCATAGATTGATCTTAGTGATGCGTAGAAAATTTTAAATTTCTGCTATGATCCCCAACAATGGCATCGTGAGCTAGGTCTATGCGTAGATTCTATGCACGAGTAGAACACAAAGTAGTTGTGGGCGACGATTTTGTCAATTTGCTTGCCGTTACTAGTCTTATCTTGATTCGGCGGCATTGTGGGATGAAGCGGCCCGGACCGACCTTACACGTACTCTTACGTGAGACAGGTTCCACCGACTGACATGCACTAGTTGCATAAGGTGGCTAGCAGGTGTCTGTCTCTCCCACTTTAGTTGGATCGGATTCAATGAAAAGGGTCCTTATGAAGAGTAAATACCAATTGGCATATCACCATTGTGGTTTTGCGTAGGTAAGAAACGTTCTTGCTAGAAACCCATAGCAGCCACGTAAAACATGCAACAACAATTAGAGGACGTCTAACTTGTTTTTGCAGGGTATGCTATGTGATGTGATATGGCTAAAAGGATGTGATGAATGATATATGTGATGAATGATATATGTGATGTATGAGATTGATCATGTTCTTGTAATAGGAATCACGACTTGCATGTCGATGAGTATGACAACCGGCAGGAGCCATAGGAGTTGTCTTAATTTATTTATGACCTGCATGTCAATGAAAATGCCATGTAATTACTTTACTTTATTGCTAACCGTTAGCCATGGTAGTAGAAGTAATAGTTGGCGAGGCAACTTCATGAAGACACGATGATGGAGGTCATGATGATGGAGATCATGGTGTCATGCCGGTGACGATGGTGTTCATGCCGCGCCTCGAAGATGGAGATCAAAGGCGCAAGATGATATTGGCCATATCATGTCACTTTATGATTTGCATGTGATGTTTGTCATGTTTACATCTTATTTGCTTAGAATGACGGTAGCATAAATAAGATGATCCCTCGCAATAATTTCAAGAAAGTGTTCCCCCTAACTGTGCATCGTTGCTAAGGTCCGTTGTTCCGAAGCACCACGTGATGATCGGGTGTGATAGGTTCTAACGTTCGCATACAATGGGTGTAAGCCAGATTTACACACGCAATACACTTAGGTTAACTTGACGAGCCTAGCATGTACAGACATGGCCTCAGAACACGGAAGACCGAAAGGTCGAACATGAGTCGTATAGTGGATACGATCAACATGAAGATGTTCACCGATGATGACTAGTCCGTCTCACGTGATGATCGGACACGGCCTAGTTGACTCGGATCATGTATCACTTAGATGACTAGAGGGATGTCTATCTAAGTGGGAGTTCATTGAATAATTTTATTAGATGAACTTAATTATCATGAATATAGTTAAAAGGTCTTTTCAAATTATGTCATAGCTCACGCTTTGGTTCTATTGTTTTAGATATGTTCCTAGAGAAAATTTAGTTGAGAGTTGATAGTAGCAATTATGCGGACTGGGTCCGTGAACTGAGGATTGTCCTCATTGCTGCACAGAAGGGCTATGTCCTTAATGCACCGCTCAGTGCGTTGAACCTCGAGCGTCCTCTGTAGATGTTGGGAAACATCTGACATACATGTTTTGATGACTACGTGATAGTTCAGTGCGTAATGCTAACGGTTTAGAATTGTGGCACCAAAGATGTTTTTGAAACGTCGCAAAACATATGAGATGTTCCAAAGACTGAAATTGGAATTTCAGACTAGTGCCCACATCAAGAGGTATGAGACCTCTGACAAGTTTCTTAAGCCTGCAAACTAAGGGAGAAAAAACCTCAATCGTTGAGCATGTGCTCAGATTGTCTGAGTACTGCAATCGCTTGAATCGAGTGGGAGTTAATATTCCAGATGAGAAAGTGATGGTTCTCCATAGTGACTGCCACCAAGCTATTGGAGCTTCGTGATGAACTATAACATATCAGGGGTAGACATGATGGTCCTTGAGCAACTCGCGATGTTTGACACCGCAAAAGTAGAAATCAAGTAGGAGCATCAATTGTTGATGGTTAAAACACTAGTTTCAAGAAGGGAAAGGGAAAGAAGGGATACTTCATGAGACGGGAAATCAGATGCTGCTCTAGTGAATAAACCCAAGGTTGAACCAAACCCGAGACTAAGTGCTTCTATAATGAGGGGAACGGTCACTGAAGCTGAAATACCCTAGATACTTGGTAGATGAGAAGGCTGGCAAGGTCGACAGAAGTATTTTGGATATACGTCAAATTATTGTGTACTTTACTAGTACTCCTAGTAGCACCAGGGTAATAAATACCGGTTCTGTTGCTAATTGTTAGTAACTCGAAATAAAAGGCTGCGGAGACTAGCTAAAGGTGAGATGATGATATGTGTTGGAAGTGTTTCCAAGGTTGATGTGATCAAACATCGCACGCTCCCTCTACCATCGAGATTGGTGTTAAACCGAAATAATTGTTATTTGGTGTTTGCGTTGAGCATAGACATGCTTGGATTATGTTTATCGCCACACGGTTATTCATTTAAGGAGAATAATGGTTACTTTGTTTATTTGAATAATACCTTCAATGGTCTTGCACCTAAAATGAATGGTTTATTGAATCTCGATCGTAGTGATACACATGTTCATGCCAAAAGATATAAGATAGTAATGGTAGTACCGTGTACTTGGGGCACTGCCATTTGAGTCATGTTGGTATAAAACGCATGAAGAAGCTCCATGTTGATGGATCTTTGGTCTCACTCATTTTGAAAAGATTGAGACATGCGGACCGTGTCTATTGGTAGATATGCATGAAGAAACTCCATGCAGATGGATCGTTTGGACTCACTTGATTTTGAATCACTTGAGACATGCAAATCATACCACATGGGCAAGATGACTGAAAGGCCTCGTTTTTAGTAAGATGGAACAAGAAAGCAACTTGTTGGAAGTAATACATTTTGATGTGTGCAGTCCAATGAGTGTTGAGGCATGCACTGGATATCGTTATGTTCTTACTTCATAGATGATTTGAGTAGACACTGAGTATATTTACTTGATGAAACACAAGTCTGAATTATTGAAAGGTTCAAGTAATTTCGGAGTGAAGTTGAAGATCGTCGTGACAAGAGGATTAAATGTCTATGATATGATCATAGAGATGAATATCTGAGTTACGAGTTTGGCACACAATTAAGACATTATGGAAATTGTTTCACGACTAATACCGCCTGGACCACCATAGTGTGATGGTGTGTCCGAACATCACAACTGCACCCTATTGGATATGGTGCATACCATGATGTCTCTTATCGAATTACCATTATCGTTTATGGGTTAGGTATTAGAGACAACCGCACTCACTATAAATAGGGCACCACACATTTCCGTTGAGACGACACCGTATGAACTATGGTTTAGAAAAACCCTAAGCTGTCGTTTCTTAAAAGTTTGGGGCTGCGATGCTTATGTGAAAAAGTTTCAGGCTGATAAGCTCGAACCCAAAGCGGATAAATGCATCTTCATAGAATACCTAAAACAGTTGGGTATACCTCCTATTTCAGATCTGGAAGCAAAAGTGATTGTTTCTAGAAACGGGTCCTTTCTCGAGGAAAAGTTTCTCTCGAAAGAATTGAGTGGGAGGATGGTGGAGACTTGATGAGGTTATTGAACCGTCACTTCAACTAGTGTGGAGCAGGGGACAAGAAGTTGTTCCTGTGGCACCTACACCGATTGAAGTGGAAGCTTATGATAGTGATCATGAAACTTTGGATCAAGTCACTACCAAACCTCATAGGTCGACAAGGATGCATACTACTTCAGAGTGGTACGTAATCCTGTCTTGGAAGTCATGTTGCTAGACAACAATGAACCTACGAGCTATGGAGAAGCGATGGTGGGCCCGGATTCTGACGAATGGCTCGAGGCCATAAAATCCGAGAGAGGATCCATGTATAAAAACAAAGTATAGACTTTGAAAAGAACTACTTGATGGTCGTAAGGTTGTTGGGTGCAGATGGATTTTAAAAGGAAGACGGACAATGATGGTAAGTGTCACCATTAAGAAAGCTCGACTTGTCGTTAAGATGTTTCCCGACAAGTTCAAGGAGTTGACTACGATGAGACTTTCTCACTCGTAGCGATGCTAAGAGTCTGTTGGAATTATGTTAGCAGTTACTGCATTATTTATGAAATCTTGCAGATAGGATGTCAAAACATTGTTTCCTAGACGTTTTTTTTTTGAGGAAAGGTTCTATGTGATACAACTAGAAGGTTTTGTCAATCCTGAAAGATCCTAACAAGTATGCAAAGCTCCAGAAATCCTTCTAAGGACTGGAGTAAGCAGAATTGGAATGTACGCTTTGATGAGATGATCAAAGATTTTGGGTTTATACAAAGTTTATGAGAAACTTGTATTTCCAAAGAAGTGAGTGGGAGCACTATAGAATTTTTGATGAGTATATGTTGTTCACATATTGTTGATCAGAAATGATGTAGAATTTCTGGAAAGCATGCAGGGTTATTTGAAAAGTGTTTTTCAATGGAAAACCTGGATTAAGCTACTTGAACATTGAGCATCAAGATCTATAAGGATAGATCAAAATCGCTTAATAGTACTTTCAAACGAACACATACCATGACAAAATTTTGAAGGAGTTCAAAAATAGACCGGCAAAGAAGGAGTTCTTGGCTGTGTTATAAGGTATGAGTATTGAGTAAAACTCAAGACCTGACCACGGCAGAATAGAGAGAAAGGACGAAGGTCGTCCCCTATGCTTTAGATGTAGGCTCTAAAGTATGCAATGTTGTGTACCACACCTAAAGTGTGCTAAGCCATGAGTCAGTCAAGGGGTACAAGTGTGATCTAGGAATTGATCACAGGACAACAGTCAAGGTTATCCTTAGTAACTAGTGGACTAAGGAATTTTCTCGATTATGGAGGTGGTAAAAGAGTTCGTCGTAAAGGGTTACGTCGATGCAAACTTTGACACTAATCTGGATGACTCTGAGTAGTAAACCGGATTCGTATAGTAGAACAGTTATTTGGAATAGCTCCAAGTAGCGCGTGGTAGCTGCATCTACAAGATGACATAGAGATTTGTAAAGCACACATGGATCTGAAAGGTTCAGAATCATTGACTAATAAACCTCTCTGACAAGCAAGATATGAACAAACCCCATGGGTGTTGGATTCATTGAAATCACATAGTGATGTGAACTAGATTATTGACTCTAGTGCAAGTGGGAGGCTGTTGGAAATATGCCCTAGAGGCAATAATAAATTAGTTATTATTATATTTACTTGTTCATGATAATCATTTATTATCCATGATAGAATTGTATTGATAGGAAACTCAGATACATGTGTGGATACATAGACAACGCCATGTCCCTAGTAAGCCTCTAGCTGACTAGCTCGTTGATCAATAGATGGTTACGGTTTCCTGACCATGGACATTGGATGTCATTGATAACGGGATCACATCATTAGGAGAATGATGTGATGGACAAGACCCAATCCTAAGCCTAGCACAAGATCATGTAGTTCGTATGCTAAAGCTTTTCTAATGTCAAGTATCATTTCCTTAGACCATGAGATTGTGCAACTCCCGGATACTGTAGGAATGCTTTGGGTGTACCAAACGTCACAACGTAACTGGGTGGCTATAAAGGTGCACTGCGGGTATCTCCGAAAGTGTCTGTTGGGTTGGCACGAATCGAGACTGGGATTTGTCACTCCGTGTAACTGAGAGGTATCTCTGGGCCCACTCGGTAGGACATCATCATAATGTGCACAATGTGACCAAGGAGTTGATCACGGGATGATGTGTTACGGAACGAGTAAAGAGATTTGCCGGTAACGAGATTGAACGAGGTATCGGGATACCGACGATCGAATCTCGGGCAAGTATCATACCGATAGACAAAGGGAATTGTATACGGGATTGATTGAATCCTTGACATTGTGGTTCATCCGATGAGATCATCGTGGAGCATGTGGGAGCCAACATGGGTATCCAGATACCGCTGTTGGTTATTGACCGGAGAGTTGTCTCGGCCATGTCTGCATGACTCTCGAGCCCGTAGGGTCTACACACTTAAGGTTCGATGACGCTAGGGTCATAGGGAAAGTATGTACGCGGTCACCGAATGTTGTTCGGAGTCCTAGATGAGATCCCGGACGTCACGAGGAGTTCCGGAATGGTCCAGAGGTAAAGATTTATATATGGGATTCCCGTTTTGGTCATAGAAAAAGTTTCGGGTGCTATCGGTAACATACCGGGACCACCGGGAGGGTCCCGGGGGTCCACCAGGTGGGGCCACCAGCCCCAGAAGATTGTGTGGGCCAAGTGTGGGAGGGGACCAACCCCAGGTGGGCTGGTGCACCCCCCCCCCACCAAGGCCCAAGGCGCATGGATAGTGGGAAGGGGGCAAACCCTAGGTCCAGATGGGCCTTAAGGCCCACCCTGGGGCGCCCCCCTCTCTTCCCCCCTTGGCCGCACCCTAGATGGGTTTTGGGGGCTGCCGCCACCCCTAGGGATGGAACCCTAGATGGGGGCGCAGCCCCTCCCCTTCCCCTATATATACTTGAGGTATGGGACTGCCCAACAGATGATTTAGATCTCCCTCTTGGCGCAGCCCTACCTCTCTCCCTCCTTGTCTCTCGTAGTTCTTGGTGAAGTCCTGCTGGAGTCCTGGGCTCCTCCACCATCACCACACCGTCGTGCTACTGCTGGACGGAGTCTTCCCCAACCTCTCCCTCTCTCCTTGCTGGATCAAGGCACGGGAGACGTCACCGGGCTGTACGTGTGTTGAACGCGGAGGCGCCGTTGTTCGGTGCTTAGATTGGAATCGACCGCGATCTGAATCGATGTGTGTACGACTCCACCAACCGCGTTCTTGCAACACTTCCGCTTAGCGATCTAAAAGGGTATGTAGATTCACTCCCCTTCCCCTCGTTGCTAGATAACTCCATAGATTGATCTTGGTGATGCGTAGAAAATTTTAAATTTCTGCTACGATCGCCAACACCTACCCCATATATATTTGTTCCCATTCGCTCCCCGGACCAAACTCTAGGCACTCCCCTCCGCTCGATCCCAAGATCCCTTCCAGTGCTCCCCGACCCTCTCCGGCATGGCGGGCCATGGACCTGAGACCTCCTAACTATGACCTCATCCCAGTCGGGGCGGAGGAGGAGATGGCCATCCGCATTGCACTCCTCCATGCTCGCGAGGAGAACACCCGACATCGGTTGGACTCGATCTGGTGGACTCCATAGCATCCGCCCTAATGGCGCTTGGATTTGGCGCATGGCGCATCAGCGCTGCCTCCCTGGAGGTGGTGTCGTCCATGTCTGAATACCATGGCAGATGTGCAACCCTTTGTTAGCGCGCCAACTCGGAGGCCCTCCAGTGCCTGTCTGCTGAGGCTATGGCGCAAAGTGCCCATCGTGCAAGACAGAGGGGGCGGGAGACTGTGATAAACGTCGATGAGGCAGAGTTGCATTCTCCAGCGTTGGTAGGGGTCTCACGCTGCAACCGTGTCATGGTGGACATTTCAGGCTCCAACCATGATGGATCCATCATCGACCTCACATCGACCAACAACATGCATGCCACGGGCTCAGACGAGGAAGAGTAGGGCATGGGAGACGGCAGCGCCTCGAGTCCCATGAGCGGATGCGTGTCCCATGTCCTACTATACCTCATCGCCGACCGCACCAACCTCCGAGGGGAGCAGCCGGCCGCTGGACATCGGCACGACGGAGTCAAGATAGCTCCTCTCAAGATTAGGTTCACGTTGCATGTTCTTGTATGGATTTGAGGATTCATATTTGAGGTATCTGATTTTGTAAATAATAATTTGAGGTGTGACCAATCATTGTCCGCGAACGCGCCCGAACGTGTTTATGGGCATTTGAGGGGTCGGGTTTTGTGTATCCGGCTCTAGATGCTCTTATACAATGCAATAAGGAGATGCTTAGTAAAATAAACATAGTTTTTCTCAAGCACTGATGCTTAGATTTACATGTGATGTGCCTAAGTCGGGTGTTCGCCGAAGTGGGTCATTGGCCGGAGTGGGCCGTCTGCCGGAGCAATTGAGGCAGCTCATGGCGACTTGACAGAGGGTAAGTGAGCTACAGCGCACCGGGGAAGGGTGCAACAGTGGGAAAGGCTGACCCTCCATCTATTTAGGTGGCGCCGGAGGAAGGGGCGACGAGCAAGAGGGCTAGCGGGGATCGGCGACAACGGTTGGCTTGGAAGGAACGCTAGTTTCTATCATGAGCGGACACGAACGACAGGGAGACGAGCCAATTACTTTTTCCACGCGGAGACGAGGGGGCTGGGCAATGGCATTTTGCATGTAATATTTCCAAAGAACATTGGCATTGTGATATACCCTTTCACTTTTAAGTGAGCTTCTGCCGGAAGTTGCCCTTCACCCAGCTTTTTCTATTATGAAGGAGATCCCGGTGAAAATAAGTTAAGCCCATTACTTCAAAACGAGTTTTTTTAGCTTCTGGCTTATTTTGACAATAAGCTCCTAGAAGCTACAAAAGAACTGGCCCTAAGCGTCTACTCTCTACAAGAAAAAAGATGTGCTTGCAGAAAAACTAGGTTAGTTCTCTAAGTGCCTCCACTAAGCACCTTGCATTCTACCATAACTTAATTGTATAAAGCTACCATAAATGAGTCTAGATTAACAAATTCATACTAATTTTCAATTTTGTTCACAAATTAGTGTCGGTTTGGGGTATGTATATTACAAATTGATACTAATTTTCAATTTTGTTTGCAAATCAGTATCGGTTTGGGGTACGGTTGTTACACAATGCGCTGATCCTTGTTTAATCGTGTTTTCACTACTGGCAAAAAGCTTATAGAGGGACACAAATTACTGGAGGACGAGGGAAGATACCTGCCACTAATTTTTTTTGAAAAAATAGCAGTGGTAACATAAGATGTCGCCGTCCACTGCTATGTGGACAGCAGTGGCGGGCACAAATCAGACGCCACAAATTGTCAAGTTTTACAAATCTAGCCATGGGATAAAAGCATTTGTGGTGGAGAAAAAGTTTGCCCGCCACAACAATATCTCGCTGCCTTGTATTTGTTTTTCAAAATTCCCAAATATTAGCAATGGCGGGCATAATAGAGCACCCGCCATATATATATAGTAAGTAACAAAAATGCTTGACAAAATATAATTTTTACTAAAGTCAGAATAGTCTCAAATTTGAGCATGGGACTTCCAGTGGTGTGTATTGAACATAGATTTTTTTTTTCATGTAGAAGTGACGTAAAAAATAGTTTTGTGTGGAAGGCGGTGGTTCCTGATACTTCAGAGGATAGTGTTCATTTTATACATAAGTGCATCAAGTTTTCCTCGTAACTCCCTCAAATTTTGTGACACCCTGCAGGGGTACTATGAAGATACCATGCCAAGTTTTATTCCTTTCCGAGCTTGTTTCAACGTTATGTTAAATCGAAGAGCGTTCTGCCATTTTTATTTTTTTATTGCCTAGAAATCAGTTGATGCTTCAAAAATAGCAAACCAAGTCAAACGTGGAAATTTGAGCATGCGACTTTGAATGGTGTGTATTGAACATAGCAAAAGATTGAAGTGGAAGTGATGTAGAAAAAATTAGTTGTCCGTGGAAGGCAGTAGTTTTCGCCCAAAAGTCTGATACTTTGCCGGTTAGTTTTCAGTTTGTTACGAAGTTCATCAAGTTTTTGCCATAACATGCTCAAAAATTTACCGCACCCTACATCAGGATTATGACACCATGCCAAGTTTTCATCCCTTTCCGAGTTCGTTTGCATGTTATGTCGAACCAAAGGCGTTTTGCCTTTTTATGGCCAAAAAATCAGGTAATGCTACGAAAATAGCAAAGCAAATAAAAGAGTGGTAAAAATTTGAGCATGGGACTTCGACTGGTGTGTATTGAACATAGAAAAAAATTAAGTGGAAGTGACGTACAAAAATTTAGTTGTCTGTGGATGCAGTGGTTTTTGTTCGAAAGCCTGATACTTCCACGCCCTAAAAATTTTACCACGCCCTACAGGGGTATTGTGAAGACACAATGCCAAGTTTCATCCCTTTCCGAGCTCGTTTGCACGATATGTTGAAGTGAAGAGCATTGTGCTCTTTTTTATGGCCGAAAAATCAGTTAATGCTAGAAACATAGCAAACCAACTCAAAAGGTGGCCAAATTTGATCATGCGATTTCCAATGGCAAGTTTAAAGTTTAAAGTAAAAATGATGTAGAAAAATTGAGTTATTTGTGTTAGGCGGTGGTTTCCGTTCGAAACTCTGATACTTCGCCGGGGAGTCTTCAGTTTATAATGAACCAATGGCAAGTTTCATCCTCTTATGAGTTCATTTGCATGTTTCTAATTTTTTGCCAAAGTACATCATAGGAAAGTGCCATGGTACACACTTTCGTTTGCTCGAAAGTTATGTGGGAGAAAACGTGCATTGCCATGTTGCCACCGCTTTGAGACTCACGCGAAGGATTGATGCACTAGAAAGTGTTCCCTCAAACACAACTTTTAGGGAACGCTTGTTCAATAATTTTAAATTAAAACTAAAATTTGGAAGAATTTTGGAGAATTGCCAGCAGGACAACCTCCACTAAGCCACCTGAATAGCCGTGAAAGGCTTCCTAAAAGAGACCTTAGGGCATCTCCAATGCCGATTCGCAAATTCCTCTAGTATATGTTCGTTTTTGTGTTCGGACGTGGTCCGCAGACATGATACGGGAGGGAGTCATCCAACGCTAATTACAAAGTATTCGAGTGGGAGGAGAAAAGGTAGGTGGGTACCATGCACGTGATGGACTATTTGTGGTGTGGTGTCCAGTTGGGTGGAGAGAAAAAGGAGAGAGAGACCATGCATGTGAAAAAAGAGAAAAGAGAGGAGGACCACAAAGAGGCTTTTAGTTGGTCAAATGGATGTTCGGACTCCGATATATCTTCTCATGTTTGTTTGGACTTGTTAGAAAACAGACGATCGGACCACTTCGCGAACCGATGCAGGACCACATTGAATTGCAAAAGTTAACAGAAGTGTTTGGTCAAACATATACCGGAGTTTTGTGGGTCTTCCTTATAGATGCCCTTATTTCAGGTTTATACAACCGGCACACCACAGACAAGTTCTGTAAGCATGTGTGTATATGTTGGCAGGACTCCTCATGCACTATCCATCGTATGTGTGTAATCTGGAGTACTAATTGATGCAATTAAGCGAATCAACTTGTGGTTGAGTTGGTTAGGTGAACAGTGGTATTCCCAACCCATCAGAGTTTAAATTCTGGTGCTCGCATTATTTCTGGATTTATTTCAGGATTTCCGGCGATGCGCTTTCAGTGGGAGAAGACGTTCCCGTCGACGACGAGGCGCCTATGGTGACTTCGTAAATCTCAAGATGATATGCCGGCTTAGTCTCTTGAAGATGCTCATAGGGGTAGGGTATGCGTGTGTACGTTCATAAGGATGAGTATATGCGCATGTATATGAACGCTTGTGTTTGTACTTATGCTAAAAAAATGATGCAATTAAGACCGCCTCAAACAGGATTATATCGACGGGAGCACAGTGTACGGTCCATATTAGGAAACTCCGTGGGGGTGGGGGCTCAATACGGTAAACTACGGGCAGCGCGCGTTGCTGTATGCCAGGTACCAACAACAGGTGTACGGAATATCGTACTTGCGTCGTATTATTCGTTATACCAACTTGCGCATTTTTATAACTGCACCCGTACCGTGCACGGACTGCAACCTCCATCACATCCATTTTTGTTAATTTCTTTCGTGATCATCTAAAAAATATCTGTCGTGATCTCTGCTATTCGTTATGCGAATGCGCAGATTAATAACTGCAACCGTACCGTGCACAGATTGCAGCCTCCAAATCCCTTTTTTTTTCTTAATTTCTTTAATGATCCCTGCATGGATCTCAGCCTAATATCTGTTCTTAATCTGCAAAATTTGTCTCTGGGATTTCATTTGAGTTCTGTGATTTTATTTATGAATTGTTTACAAGGATAATGGCATTAAAGAAAAAATAATTCGGTACTCGTACAGAAGAATATTCATATTACGCATTTCGGAAACGTCACCACAAACATTTTTTGAACAGTACCTTATGTTCGAGTAGTAATGCAGTCCGATCTGAGATGTTGGTTAGAGTGACTAAATACGCCTAATAGCAAGCAAAATTCGCAAGTCGGAGGCAATTATTCATTATACACGAAAAAAAACATTGTACTGTCAATGAGTTTATAAAGTCAGCCGGATCATCAAGTGCAATTGTGCAATTGGATCGCAACTAAAAGTTGGTTCGTATAGGATGTACACTTTGTACAAAAAGTACATCGAACAAACTTATAACATGCTAATGGTACAAACTAATTCCGACACTGTACTTGTCAGAAAATAAATTGGCAAGTTAATTATAGGGGATAAGATGCAGAAACTTGGGTTGCTCTTAGCTGTACGCACGTATGTATTTAATATGTACTTCGTTCGGTACATCCGTACATACATATACACTTGCTCGGTTCCATCCCCCATTCATAGATGCATCACATGGCACAAGTGGTTAGCTTATGCATCACTTGCACCTCTGGATTTCGATCTTTTCGTTTTTTAGTAACTGATGAGTGCATTCCCTCAGAAGTAAATTCTATCTAAAATCAAGAATTCCGTAGGCCCTTCTGACAACTAATCCCAAAGCAATTATGCACGATTTGACAATTCAACAAGATTTTTTGAAAAAAAGGACAATCAAGCAGGATTTGACATGAGCTAATTGCAAGGGTAATTAAGCACGATTTGACAGGAGGCGGAGACCAATTCTAAGGCTAGTCATAGTGGGAGTAACTTAGCGAGTAACATAACGCATTTTAAGAATTTTTTGCTTATATGGCAAGTAGTTAATGAGAAGTAGTAACATAATATGTTACTGCAACATAGCGTTTTCCAATACAAGATGAGTCTACAAGATAATAAATGAAGCCGTCTATGACACTACTACTATGTTATTTTGCACTATAAAGATAGTAACTTAGACTAGTGTCATATGCATGACACTAGTATAAGTTACTCCCCACTATGACCAGCCTAAAGCTCGGTCAGAGGAGTGTAAAGCTTCCCAACACATTCAGGAGTAAATGACGCTATGTTCTCCGAACCCTGGTGGGAACGAACCCTCGGGGGACAAACAAAGAAGCGAACTTCGCGCTGAGCCACCCACCAGCGCGACCCAAAAAAAATGTTATCCTTA
Source organism: Triticum dicoccoides (assembly GCF_002162155.2). Classification (NCBI taxonomy): domain Eukaryota; kingdom Viridiplantae; phylum Streptophyta; class Magnoliopsida; order Poales; family Poaceae; genus Triticum; species Triticum dicoccoides. Next base: position 464,408,403 of record NC_041392.1, on the reverse strand, counting down.
ATTAGGCCTTGTACAATGGGAGATGCTTAGACAGATGCTTAGAAAAATAAACCGGGTTTTCTGAAGCACCGGTGAAACGTCTATCCTGTACAAATAGGCACCGGTGCTTAAAAAAAGTCTGATTTATTTCTCTAAGCACCTCCCATAAGCACCTTCCACTGTACAAGGTCTTAACAACAAACTTCATTGCATACTCATCGAAGAAAAAGATAAAACGTGGTGGGGTCTAAACTGTTGGGAAACCGGGTCACCTCAAGGGGTGGCGGCGGCCGCGTGCGCGGGCTAGCCCCTTCCGGTTCCACACTTTACGTTAAGTGTGTATTTATCCCTGTTAGATAGTTAGATAGAGTTATGTGCGTGTATCTTTCAAACTCCACTATCTCTTCTTCTGTCCGACTCTTCCTCTCGATGTAATCTTCTCTCCCTCTCGTGTACGACTTCTGGAGGAATCCTAGCGATCTCCCAAACTTGTAAGCCACGACAACTACTCAATATATACAGCGGCCTGAGACCAAAGGATTCAACGCTTCTCCAATCTTTACATGTCATCAGAACCAATCCTCACGCATCTAGCTAATCGAGAGAAAGCCGCCGAGCCCGAGAGGAAATCAATCTAGCGCCGCAGGAAAGAACCTATGGTAGGCACCGCCGCTTTCACCACCGCTGCTACCGCTGCGTCCACTACCTCCGCTCTCATCGCGTCCACCATGAGTTCGCTAACCACCCAATTCGCTGGTTCATCTTCGTCCACCTTCAGCAGTACCGCTAGCTCCCTCGGGCCACCTCCGTCAGAGAAACTGACGAGGTCCAACTTCCTGCTTTGGAAGGCCATTGTGCTGCCTCAAATCAAAGGGGCGCAGATGGACGGTTGTCTCGGCCACGGACATGAGGTTCTTGACTGTTGGCATAGATATGATGAGAACTATGTACCAGAAGAACGCCATGTTTTGGCTGCACTAAGGGAACAAGAAGGAGAGACCGTTTGGTATGCTGATTCTGGAGCAACCGATCACATTACTAGTGAGCTTGAGAAACTCGCAACTCGTGAACGCTACTACAGCAATGATCAAGTGAACACTGCTGCAAACGGTGGAGGTATGGATATACATCATATTGGTCAAGCTTTCATTAATTCCCCTACTTCTAAACGTGATCTTATTCTAAAAGATGTGCTTCATGTCCCACAAGCTAATAAAAATCTTGCTTCCATGTCTCGTTTAACATATGATAAAGATGTCTTCTTTGAGACTCATCTTAAATATTTTCTCATTAAGGATCGAGCAACGAGGGAGCTCCTCCATCACGGTAGATGCATTGGAGGTCTCTACCCCATCACATCCGGAGCCTTTAGTCGAAAGCATCATCGTCAAGTTCGCTCCGTCGTCAAGCCTTCTTTAGCAAGGTGGCATCAAAGATTAGGTCATCCTTCGTCTATTATAGTTGAGCAAGTATTTAATAAAGACAATCTTCCATTGTCAAGTAGAGAAAATTCAGAGTCTGTTTGTGAGGCATGTCAATGTGCCAAGAGTCATCGACTTCCTTATCCTAAACCAACTAGTGTTTCTCATGCTCCTCTAGAACTTATATTCAGTGATGTATGGGGTCATGCAAGAGATTCTTTTGGAAGAAAGAAATATTATGTTAGCTTTATTGATGATTATAGCAAGTTCACTTGGATATATTTGCTTAAACACAAATCTGAAGTTTTTGCTATATTTCAAGAATTTCAAAAACTTGTTGAACTTCACTTTGACAGGAAAATCCTTACAGTCCAAAGTGACTGGGGTAGTGAGTACGAGAAACTCAACTCATTCTTTCGCAGTTTAGGCATAGAGCATCATGTATCTTGCCCACATGCACATCAACAAAACGGTTCTGCAGAACGCAAACACCGTCACATTGTCGAAGTAGGATTATCTCTACTTGCTAATGCTTCTATGTCCCTTAAATATTGGGATGAGGCTTTTATTGCTGCCACATATCTTATCAATCGCCTTCCTAGCAAAGTCATTGGAAATTCAACTCCTTTGGAGCGTCTGTTTCGTCAAAAACCAGATTACACATCTCTCAAAATATTTGGGTGTGCTTGTTATCCCAATCTCCGTCCTTATAATCGTCACAAACTTGAGTTTCGGTCTACTCAATGTGTTTTCATTGGATACAATACTCTCCATAAAGGTTACAAATGCCTAGATGTCTCAACAGGATGCATCTATATTTCTCGTGATGTTGTTTTTGATGAAACCATCTTTCCTTTTGATCAACTCCATCCTAATGCAGGCGCTCTTCTTCGTGAAGAAATATCACTTCTTTCTGAGCCTTTGACTTCTCTTGATCACGGGGGCGAATTAATTGAAACTGATCATGAGATGTTACAAGAAAATGCAGGTTTTAATGAGACAAACGAAGTTTCTGGCTGTGATTTTATGTGTGCAGATGTGGATGAAACGGGCGCTGAAATCCTTGGCGATTCGCTACAGAACCGCGCAGCCTCTAGCAGCGCGCAATCCCAGGAGGATCTCACGATGCGTGCAGCGACTGCGCCTGCAGCCACCAGCCAACTGCCACGCGTGGGCGGGCCGGTGCTGTGGGCGACAGGCCGACATCTACGGGGCCCATCAACAGTACCCACTGCCTCACACCCGAGCGGGCCTCTCCTGACGCTACCACGCGGAGCCCGCTTATTGGCTTCTCCGGTGCGAGGGGAATCTTCTCGGGTGAGCTGGCTGCCTCAGATCTGGAGCAGCAGGGTAGCGGGTCAGCTTCGGTTGATGAGCCCGGATCTTCTGCAGCCGAGCCTTTTATCCCAGGATCTCCTGTGTCGGCACCATATGTTCCACAAAATACAAGTGATGCACAAATAATTTATGTACCAATGTCCTCTGCTCATGTCACTGAAGGCTCTCACTGTACCACCAGATCACAGTCCGGAATATTCAAGCATAAGGAATACAAGGATGGTACGATAAGGTATGACAATCGCAAACGTGCATTTCTTACTAGTACTGGTGAACCAGGTAATTTAAGTGATGCACTTGCACACAAGGAATGGTAAAAAGCTATGGATAGTGAATATCAAGACCTTATGAAAAATAAAACGTGGCGTTTAGTTCCACCAGGAAAAGGCAAAAATGTGATTGATTGCAAGTGGGTCTATAAAATTAAAAGAAAGGCGGATGGAAGCATAGATAGATACAAGGCTAGGTTGGTTGCAAAGGGATTCAAACAAAGATTTGGAATTGACTATGAGGATACTTTCAGTCCTGTTGTTAAAGCAACTACTATTAGACTTGTATTATCTATTGCTGTTTTTAGAGGTTGGAGTCTACGACAGCTAGATGTTTAGAACACGTTTCTTCATGGTGTTCTTGAGGAAGAAGTGTTCATGCAGCAACCACCAGGGTATGAAAACAAAAGCACGCCACATTATGTTTGCAAATTGGATAAAGCTTTATATGGATTAAAACAGGCCCCTAGAGCCTGGTACTCAAGGTTGAGCACAAAGTTACAATAGCTTGGTTTTACTCCATCAAAGGCAGACGCCTCTCTATTCTTCTATAACAGAGGCAATACAACAATATTTGTTCTTGTGTATGTTGATGATATAATTGTTGCTAGTTCCAGTCCAGATGCTACCACTTGCCTACTTCAGGATCTCCATATGGATTTTGCATTGAAAGACTTGGGCAATCTTCATTATTTCCTTGGCTTTGAAGTAAAACAGGTGAAAGATGGAATACTTCTGACACGGGAAAAATATACTACTGATATCATCAAAAGGATGGGACTGGAACACTATAACCTGTAAGTACACCGCTCTCAACTTCAGAAAAACTCTCGGTTGAGGGAGGAGATGCACTTGGTCCAGAGGATGCAACAAATTACAGAAGTGTTTTTGGTGCATTACAATACTTGACTTTAACTCGTCCAGATATCTCATATTATGTTAATAAAGTATGTCAGTATTTGCATGCTCCTAGTACAGTTCATTGGACAGCAGTTAAAAGGATTGTGAGGTATCTTAAGTTTACATTGGGACTTGGAATTAAAATTACTAAGTCATCATCCATGTTGGTGAGTGCATATTCTGATGCAGATTGGGCAGGGTGTGCTGATGATAGAAGGTCCACAGGTGGATTTGCTGTATTTCTGGGATCAAATCTTATATCATGGAGTGCAAGAAAACAGGCTAATGTCTCCAGATCCAGCACTGAAGCAGAATATAAAGCTCTAGCAAATGCAACTGCTGAAATCATGTGGATCCAGACTCTTCTTTGTGAACTGGGAATAAAGATTCCACAAGCTGCAAGGTTATGGTGTGACAACATTGGTGCAACCTATCTTTCAGCGAATCCTGTTTTTCATGCACGGACAAAACATATAGAAGTTGATTTCCATTTTGTCAGAGAAAGAGTGGCTCGCAAGCTACTTGACACCAGGTTTATTCCCATAGGAGATCAACTTGCTGATGGCTTTACCAAACCGCTTACCACGAGGAGGTTGAATGAGTTTAAGTACAATCTAAATCTAGACAAGTGTTCATAGGTTTAGATTGAGGGAGGATGTTAGATAGTTAGATAGAGTTATGTGCGTGTATCTTTCAAACTCCTCTATCTCTTCTTCTGTCTGACTCTTCCTCTCGATGTAATCTTTCCTCCCTCTCGTGTATGACTTCTGGAGGAATCCTAGCGATCTCCCAAACTTGTAAGCCACGGCAACTACTCAATATATACAGCGGCCCGAGACCAAAGGGTTCAACGCTTCTCCAATCTTTACAATCCCTTGATCCTTTACCCCTATATAAAGAAATGAGGAGCAATCATTGTAATGATTGATCATTGATAAATAAAGATAGTCTCCTCCATATTTCTTTGTGTCATCTACTTTTGCGTGTTCGACTACTTCGTCTACGACGCTCGCTCTCGCTCCGCAACCTCGGACCGGGCTCACCGGCGGAGTTGCGGAACATGTTCTCAACATGTTTCGCTCCACCAACTCTCCATCAAACCTGCGTCAAGCCTGCATCAAGCAGGATTTCGTCGATCCCGCTGAGGTATAAGATCCGATCTCCACTTTTGCAAAAATGGATTCCTCTCGTTACTACGATTCCGTTTTTGCGATTAGTTTATTTTTCGGATTTAATCCACCTATGGTGTGGATTTTCCTCCCAAGAACCGAGCTGACGAATATGTTGCCGAGCAATGTTGATGTTCTTGGATCAAGAGGAACTTGTTGACTGCACTATAGGGAGTCGGTACAGATCGTGACGCAGATGATCGCGGTACCGCCACAAAAACACCAGATGTGCCATGCACCGTCATGATTCCGGATGAACGCGACGAAGATCTGCATCCCGAGGCCGGCGTCCAGATGACACCGTGCCAAGCCATCAACAGCTTCGCCATAGCCTTGCTGGCCCCGCGCCGTAGCCATCTGCCGACCGCGACCCTGCTGGTCATGCGCGCCACGTCGCGTCCTGTTGACGCCGCCGCCGCACCCATCCCGTTGGCCGGCTTGGCAGCCGCCGCCGTCACGAGCCGTGGCTGCATCACGTGCTCTGGCCGCAGCCACCGCGCAGCGTCCCGTGCTAGTTGCGCGCCACCGCGCCCCACTGACCGCCGGCGCCGCCGCGGCTGCTGCCCGCCCCGATGGCCGGCCTGGCCCCCGCCCCTGCAGCATGCTGCCGCCCACCCTGCTGGTCGGCCTGGCCCCCGCCCCCGCAGCATGCTGCCGCCCACCCTGCTGGCCGGCCTGGCCCCCGCCCCCGCAGCATGCTGCCGCCCGCCCTGCTGGCCGGCCTGGCAGCCCGCCGTGCTGGCGTGGACGCCGCCGCCGCGCGCCGTGCTGGCGTGGCCGCCGCCGCGGTGTGACGGGCTGGCCACAACAGCCGTTGCCGTCCTGCCCACTCGGGCGCTAGGAACCCTAGCGCGCCCCGAGTGGGCCGGCCAGACGCTGGCTACTGGGACCAGATGGGCCGCGGCTTGGGATCCTCTTATAAAAAAATAATGAGCACCTAGTCGGCGCACGCTGCAACATGGGATTTTTACGTTTTAGCCCCTGCAGTACCGTAGATTTATGCGACTATATTCCTGTTGTAATATTTTGCGTATAAGTCCCTAGAACTGTCTGTTTTCGCTGAAAATGTGTATTTGGGCTTAAAAATGCCTCGGGAATTCAATTTTTGGGCTAGTTTTCACATACTAGATGCGCTTAACATGCTATCTTTTGTAACATGATATTATTGTATGATTTTACTACTGTAGATTAATTGTTTAGCACTCTTAATCATTTAGTAAGTCATATAATAGCATGTTTTAAATATTGGAACGTCATTTTATTGAATAAGTTAATCAACATCGCATTTATGCAAAAGATTACCTACTGTAATCTCATGATTTTTGCATAAATTGCAGATGGCCGGAATCGTTAACAAGGAGTTTGCTGAGTTGGCCCAGACGGGGCTGAACTACCTGCCATTGGCCTCAGACTGTGAGATCTTTCTCCAGGGCAAAACCCTCCTAAGGGCGATCGGTAAGGGGACCCAACTGGCCCCCACTGATCCCAAGTTCGAAATTGAGAATGCCCAGGCTCTGTATTTTCTCCATCATCACCTGTCACCTACTCTGAAAGACGAGTATATGGCTGAGCGGAGTTCTTTTGGCCTTTGGACCGATCTTAAGCAGCGGTTCGAGCGGCTGAAGTACACTGTTAAGCCACGTGCAGAGGCAGAGTGGATCCGTCTGAGGTTTGCAGACTTCAAGATGGTTGGGGAGTACAATTCAGCTCTGCACCGGATTTGTACGACTCTACAGATGTGTGGTACTGAGATTACCGACACTCAGAAGATTGAGAAAATCCTATCCACTTTCCACCCTGACGCGGTCCTGTCCGCACGGAACTACCACCAGGGCAACTACATGAGGTATTCAGTGTTGATTGACGTCCTCTAGGTGGCAGAGGCGGAGGACGAGGTTTTGAAAAAGAACTTTGTCGCACAACCACTTGGGGGGAGTTCTCGCCAGGAGGTGAATGCTCTCAAAGTCCACAAGCCTCAACAGAAGAAGAGGGGCCGCAAGGGCAAGAAGAAGGGCCCTCAACCCCCACCCCAGCTAAGCAGCAAATGCCGGACAAGGGGGGAGTCGGTGTCAAAACCGGCGGATCTCGGGTAGGGGGTCCCGAACTGTGCGTCTAAGGCAGATGGTAACAGGAGGCAGGGGACACGATGTTTTACCTAGGTTCGGGCCCTCTTGATGGAGGTAAAACCCTATGTCTTGCTTGATTAATATTGATGATATGGGTAGTACAAGAGTAGATCTACCACGAGATCAAGGAGGCTAAACCCTAGAAGCTAGCCTATGGTATGATTGTTGTTCGTCCTACGGACTAAAACCCTCCGATTTATATAAACACCGGAGAGGGCTAGGGTTACACAGAGTCGGTTACAATGGTAGGAGATCTACATATCCGTATCGCCAACCTTGCCTTCAACGCCAAGGAAAGTCCCTTCCGGACACGAGACGAAGTCTTCAATCTTTTATCTTCATAGTCCAGGAGTTTGACCGAAGGTATAGTCCGGCTATCCGGACACCCCCTAATCCAGGACTCCCTCAGTAGCCCCTGAACCAGGCTTCAATGACGACGAGTCCGGCGCGGAGATTGTCTTCGGCATTGCAAGGAGGGTTCCTCCTCCAGGTACTTCATAGAAGATTTTGAACACAAAGGTAGTGTCCGGCTCTGCAAAATAAGCTTCCACATATTGCCATAGAGAGAATAATATTTACACAAATCTAATCTACTGACGTATTTCGTAGCATGACATCACACCACGGCCAAGTCTTTATTCGAATCATTTTACTGTCTCACCTCAGCGCGTTTACCGAGGCGGTTTCCTTGGCACGTCTTGTCAAAGCAGAGATCGTGTCCCCTTATTCCGGGATTCTCATCAATATGGGTGTGGGTAAGCCAACCACACCATTGATTACGGCGCTTGGGAGATAAGCGAGTTTTACCAGGCTGGTGGGGACGCATAGTCGCGTCCGCCCATATAAGGGGATAAGGATCCACCTTTTCATCCACGCCTTCTTCCTCCTTTGCCTATCCATTTTTGCGCACTCGAAATCCAGCGCCCAAGTCCGCACACCCCACCTCAACCTTCTCCAGCCATGTCCGGAGCGGGAGGCAAGTGGATGGTCTCCTCCGCCACGGAGGGACACATCAAAAAACTGAGGAAGGCCGGATACTTGTCTAACGACATTATGCACCGGCTTCCCAAAGAGGGGCAGCTCATCCCCACCCCTAGGCCCCATGAGAGGGTGGTGTTTCTCCCCCATTTCCTCCGCGGACTGGGCTTCCCTCTCCACCCATTTGTCCGGGGGATCATGTTCTACTATGGCCTAGATTTCCACGATCTGGCCCCGAACTTTGTCCTCAACATCTCGGCGTTTATCGTCGTGTGCGAGGCCTTCTTTTGCATTCGCCACCATTTCGGCCTATGGCTCAAGAATTTCAATGTCAAGCCGAAGGTGGTGCGCGGCACCCAGGCGGAGTGCGGAGGCGCCATGGTGGGCAAGATGCCCAACGTCCTATGGCTCGAGGGCTCCTTCGTGGAGACCCTAAAGGGGTGGCAATCGGGGTGGTTTTACATCACCGAGCCGCGCGACCCTGAATGGGTCGCAGCCCCCGAGTTCCGATCCGTACCCCCTACACGGCCCACCTCCTGGAAAGAGATGGGCATGTCGTGTGGTACAAAAGGAGAGCTGACCGGACTCCAAACATGCGTCCAAACCCTGGTGGACATGAAGCTCAAACTTGTCAACGTAGTCCAAGTTATGCTCATCCGCCGGATCCTCCTGTGTCAACAACGGGCTTTCAACTTGTGGGAGTTCGACCCAGCGCAGCACCGAACTCTGAGGAGGCTCTTCGACACAACGTACGAAGATGCCTGGAAGGTGCTTTTCAAGGGCGCCGAGGCCCCCGCATCCGCTACCGAGGATCACGGATTCAGCACACGGCGTCACACTGGGGCGGTAAGCCATTTTTACCTTTTACAGGGTATTAGTTTTTCCTAGTTTGACTCCATGCGGGATCTAAGCTCCCTTACCTTTGACAGGATTGGCAGGAGATGTCCGGACATATCAACTGTCCGGCTCCTTTGCCCGAAGGCCCAGCGGACGCTCGCTTGGCGAAGCTACTGGTTCCGGCAACCTATGTGGTGCCGGAGAAGAAGGCCAAGAAGAAGGCCACGGGGACTCAAAAGAGTGCCCGACGCCTGAAGGTGTCGGATTCATCATCCGATGACTCCAAGACGCACTCCTCCCGTGAAGACGAGGAGGAGGAAGAAAAGACCTCTCCCCCTCCAGCGGGGGAAGGGAAGAAAAGGAAGGCCGCCCCAACTGGGGAGGCCGAAGGGTCCAAGAAGGGGAAGACGCTTCCTCCGGACTACTCCACCAACGCCGACGACGGCGAAGAGGAGTGGCCGCACAGGGCCAAGCCCCTGGCGAGATCGTAAGTATTCGGACACCAAAGCAATTCATAGTGTTCCTTTCTTGCACAGCTCCTCCTTATGCCGAATATGACTATGCAGTCCGCCCAAGGCCGGACTCGATGAGTCGTCGAGTGGCTCCCTGGATTCGTCGGATGTGAATTCGCTTTCGACAGCTACCTCCCCCCACCCTACGGACGATGCCGAGGTGGCATCCCAACAAGTTCCAAGCCAGGAGGAGGTGGTCCTGGAGGCGCCGCAAGGCGACCTCCCGGACTCCAAGCGTAAAGGGGATAGAACCCCCAAGGGCTCCAAGTCCGGCCTTGAGCCGGACACCGCGCCGGAACCTTCAACGGTTCCGGAATCCGGTAGGCAGCCTCCTTCCAAGAGGAGCAAGCCTACCGAGCCGGTGACCTCCGTCCAACCGGAGGCACCGGACAATTTGCTGGAGGTGCTTAACGGTGCCTCCATAGACGAGGAGCACCGCACTATTATGAGTGCGGTGTTCCAGAAGGTTCAATCCGCCAAGAGCGGACTGATTGAAGCCTGTGCCAGCCTTCTAACAGGCTTTGAGGTAAGTAAAGAATATGTAAAAATATTACCGCATAGACAGTAGCCCCTGATGCTCTGTTCGGCGTTCGGAAAGAAAAGCCGAATAGAGGATCTAATAACATTCGCAGGAGTCTAACATAATCAAGTCAATATGTGTATGTAGGCTTCGCTGCTGGCCTCCGCCGCACAGACTGCGGAGGTGGATACGCTGAAGCAAAACCTCGCGCGGTCCGAGAACGAGCTCGGCCATGCCAAGAGGCAACTCGAGGAGAAGGATGGTAAGTAATACCTTGCGCAAGTATATAGAGAAGATGTGGTTGCAAAAAATGACAGGATCAACGTGCTATTATAGGGGCCACGACCAAGGTGGCAACCCTTAAGAAAGCGATGTCTGAGGCCAAAAACAGAGTGGCCATGGAGCGCACCGAGAGAGGGAAGCAGGAGGCGCGGGTGGAGGGGGTGCAGAAAGAGCTCCAGGCTCTCATGAAAAAACACGAGAGTTTGGAGCTTGACTCAAAGAGGCAAGCGTCCGAGCTTGCGGCAGCGCTCGAAAGCACGAAGTCTGCCAAGGATGAAGCCCAGAAAGCCCTCCAAGAAATTGAAGCGATGAAGAAGATAGCGGTGGGTAAGGCATTCATTATGCAAAGCAAGCACGTGAAAGTGAATTACTTGTTACTTACCCGAGTCCGGCGCTCTCCAGGAGCATTCGCAGATTTGCCCCGCAGTGCGTCTGATGCCGCCGCCTACTATCGAGCTGAGGAGGGGAGCTCGATGGAGAAGGTGTTCTAGTCTCAGTATGCTGAGGCCGGACACCTGGTGCCTTTGAGCGACCAGCTGAAGCAAATGGTCGAGCTCCACAAGGTGGCCGAACAGGCCATAAAGGGCCTCATAGTTCGGCTTTGGCCTGGAGTGGCTCTGCCTGGGAGCTACTTCAGGCTGGTGAGGCGGCTGGTGGATGCCTGTCCACGGCTTGAAGTAATCAAGCGCTCCGTCTGCATCGAAGGTGCCCGTAGGGCGCTTGCCCGTGCTAAAGTGCACTGGGGCAAGATGGATGCGGAGAAGCTGGTGAAGGATGGGCCGCCGCCGGGCAAGGAGCATCGCGTCCCAGAAGCGTATTATGAGGGCGTCCTGAAGGGTGCCCGCCTTATAGCGGATGAATGCTCCAAAGATGTAATTTTTGAGTAAACTCGCATTTGTTATCCTGTACGCTGAAAACTTGTTCATATGCGCTAAGCAATGCTTTTGAATTTAAAATATTACCTTATGTGCGGCCGTTTATCAAATTTGAGAGATGGCGAGTCGTCGGCTTCTGCCCCCATGCCACGAGTGCTGGGGTGTTCGGGATAAACATGAGCGCTCTTTTTCTCATTCTTGGGTCCTTCGAGGGAGGTGCTCAACACAACGAACAAGGCAATCAGACTATAATGCTTGAACACTCTCACTTAGCCATAGAATTCTATAATTTTAAATTTCAGCGAAGCCCTTAGTGTTCGGAAGACCGAGTTCGGGGCGCTATCCACGCCTAGGCCGGACAAAGCCGACTCCTCGCTCTAAGCGGCATAAGTCTTTAGGGACTCAAAAACCTCTCGAACAGCGACCAGCTCTCGCCTCATCATGACGGTCAGTTTTAGCTTTCTCTACTGAGGTGCTTAGCCTAGCTCAACTAGGGCACAATCGCAGTAGTTCTCCTAGTGCTACCTTAGCCAATATAACGGAACGTAAGGTACCAAAACATAGGAGCCGGGCAAACCCAACTATCGACCCAAGACATGATTCGGAGCCGATGCATATAATGCTATAAGTTCGGGGTGCCGCACTTGTGAAAGTGTTCGGACTTCTCACACCGTATTGTGTGTACTTAAGCCCCTGGCGTATTGGCCGTACCAAAGTGTACGGGTGCAACATGTCATTAATGGACATATATTCATAAAAAATATTAATGCAATAATAGACGGAAGCTATGCATTGTTTATTTAAAAAAGTTGCGATCAAAGCAAAACAATACAAATAGTGCAATAAGCAAAAGATGGGACTATTTAACATGTCTATTCCAGGGGCGAGCTGCGGAATGGTATGTGAAACAGGTATACTGCTCGTTATAGAGACCACCTTAGAGTTCCATAATGTGGTGTAGTTTTCTGCTCCCCTGGTTTTTGTATCATTTGTGCGACAATTGTACCGCCGGACAAGCCTTCCGAAGAATGGAGTCCTGAAAATAAGAGAAAATTAAGAAATCAGTGGCCCCTAGTGCGGTTTAAGCCGCGTTTCGGGCATGCCATGATGGTGCCCCTCCCCCTGTGCCCATGGTATCTCCAGAGCGTAGTTATGTACGCGCAACACTGGTTTTGCAAGTTCCCGAGGGCTGCGGTTGGGGCCGCATTGCTACTCTTGCTCGGAACGTGCCAGGCGGTCTTGTTGTAGGTTACTTCGGGCGCGCTTGACGGTGTCCAGACGTTTAATGGCCGGACTGGAGAATTGCCTTGAGAGGCTGCTTTGTACTTCCACTGCGATAGCCGTCGTATGCTCCTCCGTTCGGAGAGAGCGTTCGGTGTTTCCATTGACCATGATGACTCCTCGAGGGCCTGACATCTTGAGCTTGAGGTATGCGTAGTGCGGCACCGCATTGAACTTGGCAAATGCAGTTCGCCCGAGCAGTGCATGATAGCCACTGCAGAACGGGACTATGTCGAAGATTAACTCCTCGCTTCGGAAATTATCCGGAGATCCGAAGACCACTTCAAGTGTAACTGAGCCTGTACAGTTGGCCTCTACACCTGGTATGACGCCTTTAAAGGCCATTTTAGTGGGTTTAATCCTCGAGGGATCGATGCCCATTTTCCGCACTGTATCCTGGTAAAGCAGGTTCAGGCTGCTGCCGTTGTCCATAAGGACTCTAGTGAGATGAAATCCGTCAATAATTGGGTCTAGAACCAATGCGGCGAATCCGCCATGACGGATGCTAGTGGGGTGGTCCCTTCGATCAGAAGTGATCGGGCAGGAAGACCATGGGTTGAACTTTGGGGCGACTGGCTCCATCGCCTATACGTCCCTTAGCGCACGCTTCCACTCCCTCTTGGGGATGTGGGTTGCGTATATCATGTTCACCGTCCGCACTGGTGGGGGAAAACCTTTCTGTCCACTATTGTTCGGCGGCCGGGGCTCCTCCTCGTCATCGCTATGCAGCCCCTTGTCTCTGCTTTCGGCATTTAACTTGCCTGCCTGCTTGAACACCCAACAATCCCTATTGGTGTGATTGGCTGGTTTTTCGGGGGTGCCATGTATCTGGCATGAGCGGTCGAGTATTCGGTCCAAACTGGACGGGCCTGGAGTATTTCTTTTGAATGCCTTTTTCCGTTGACCGGGTTTAGAGCCTCTAAATCCGGCATTAACTGTCGTATCCTCAGCATTGTCGCCGTTAATGCGGCGCTTTTGCTTGTTGCGACGCGACCTGCCACTGCTATCCTTGGTATCCGAATTACCAGGGCTCCTGGTCATGTTATTGTTGTGAGCTAGCCAGCTATCTTCTCCCGCGCAAAAGCGGGTCATAAGTGTCGTGAGGGCTGCCATAGATTTCGGCTTTTCCTGTCCTAGGTGCCGTGCAAGCCACTCGTTGCGGATGTTATGCTTGAAGGCTGCTAGGGCCTCTGCGTCCGGACAGTCGACGATTTGATTTTTCTTGGTTAGGAACCGTGTCCAGAATTGTGTGGCCGATTCCTTTGGCTGCTGAATTATGTGGCTAAGGTCATCGGCATCTGGTGGTCGCACATAAGTGCCCTGGAAATTGTTGAGGAATGCCGTTTCCAGGTCCTCCCAACAACCAATTGATTCTGATGGCAAGTTGTTAAGCCAATGTCGAGCTGGTCCTTTAAGCTTGAGTGGGAGGTATTTGATGGCGTGTAGGTCATCACCGCGGGCCATGTGGATATGAAGGAGATAGTCCTCGATCCATACCGCAGGATCTGTTGTGCCATCGTATGATTCGATGTTCACGGGTTTGAAACCCTCGGGGATTTGATGATGCATTACTTCATCTGTGAAGCATAGTGGGTGTGCGGCGCCTCTGTATTGGGCTATATCACGATGCAGCTCAAACGAGCTTTGTCTACTGTGTTCGGCCCGGCCGGATTTACTGTATCCGGAGTGATGATTACTGTCTCGTGCCGTGGGGCGCCCACGCGATCCGTAGATCGATCTTGTTTGCCTTGTCCTCCAATATATCTTGCAGGTCTGGCGCGTTTTCACGTGCCTTAGTATTTTTTGAGCGGCGCCGGGGTGCGGCTAGAGTGGAGGGCCGAGAGGCCTCTCTGTCGCGGCCACAGGGTGGCCGATCGGCCGCATCATGCGCTGGTGATGTAGGTTTAGGTGCTTCCTCCTCTAATCGGGGTAGCAACCTGTGCTTTGGGTAGCTCTTGGAGGGGCGTTCAAGTTCATACTCTTCGGCCGCAAGGACTTCAGTCCATCTGTCGGCTAGCAAATCTTGATCAGCTCTAAGTTGTTGCTGTTTTTTCTTGAGGCTGCTCGCCGTGGCCATAAGCCTGCGTTTGAAACGCTCTTGTTCGGCGGGATCCTCCGGCACGACAAATTCGTCATCGTCGAGGCTTGCCTCGTCTTCGGAGGGAGGCATATAATTATCGTCCTCGACCTCTCTGTCTGCCGCTCTCTCATGAGGGCTGGCTTCTCCATCCTCCTCTGCTGAATCTTGTTGGAGGTGGTTGTCTTCGGCATTGTCCGGGGTGTTATTATCTCCCATGCCGGAATCACCGTTTTTGCTTTGGCGGGATTTAGAGCGGCGCCGCTGACGTCGGCGCTTAGGCTGCTTCTTGGAGGGGTCATCCTCCGCTGTTCCATCACCATTACCTTCTTTTGGGGTGTCCACCATGTATATATCATACGACGAGGTGGCTTTCCAAGGCCCTATAGGCGTTGGTTCTTGATCGTCTCCTGCATCGGCGTCCATACCGTCGATGTCTTCGGAGTCGAAGTCGAGCATGTCGGTTAAATCATCGACAGTGGCTACGAAGTGGGTGGTGGGTGGGCTTTGAATTTCTTCATCATCTGCATCCCAACCTTGCTGACCATAGTCCGGCCAGGGCTCTCCTGATAAAGAGAGAGACTTTGGTGAATTCAGAATATCGCCAAAGGGCGAGTGCTGAAAGATGTCCACGGCGGTGAACTCCATGATCGGCGCCCAATCGGGTTCGATCAGTAGGGGCGCGGAGGGCTCGGAGTCTGGAGAGGAGTCCGGATCCTTGGAGTCACGGGCTTCGCAGAGAATAGGGCTGGTGTTCGGCTCGATGGCCGTAGAGATTGCAGCCCCCGAGGCGGTGTCCAACCACCCATCCTCGATTGGCGCAATCAGCTCCGAATTAAGGGTCGGAGCTGATGCAGGTGCGGCCTCCAGGGCACTGTTCGGCGGCAGAGCTAGATCATGCCCATTGTGACAGTGCGGCGCGCTCGGCTGCGGCTCGAATCCGTCGAAGATCAAGTCTCCGCGGAGGTCGGCCGTGTAGCTCAAACTTCCAAATCTGACCTGATGGCCAGGGGCATAGCTTTCGATCTACTCCAGATGACCAAGCGAATTGGCCTGCAGTGCAAAGCCGCCGAATACGAAGATCTGTCCGGGGAGAAAGGTCTCACCCTGGATCGCATTGCTGTTGATGATCGGAGAAGCCATCGGGCCTAAAAGTGACGACACAGAGGAACTCTCAATGAAAGCACCAATGTCGGTGTCAAAACCAGCGGATCTCGGGTAGGAGGTCCCGAACTGTGCGTCTAAGGCGGATGGTAACAGGAGGCAGGGGACACGATGTTTTACCCAGGTTCGGGCCCTCTTGATGGAGGTAAAACCCTATGTCCTGCTTGATTAATATTGATGATATGGGTAGTACAAGAGTAGATCTACCATGAGATCTAGGAGGCTAAACCCTAGAAGCTAGCCTATGGTATGATTGTTGTTCGTCCTACAGACTAAAACCCTCTGATTTATATAGACACCGGAGAGGGCTAGGGTTACACAGAGTCGGTTACAATGGTAGGAGATCTACATATCCGTATCGCCAACCTTGCCTTCCACGCCAAGGAAAGTCCCTTCCGGACACGGGAAGAAGTCTTCAATCTTGTATCTTCATAGTCCAGGAGTCCGGCCGAAGGTATAGTCCGGCTATCCGGACACCCCTAATCCAGGACTCCCTCAGGGGGGCAGAGGCCTCAGGACTGCTTCAGGTGTGGCTTGGTGGAGCATTTCTCCCGCCAGTGTCGCGCGCCACGGGAGGTCGTTGATGCATACAAGGCTCAGAAGGTGCGTGGGACGCACCTCGCCTTGGTTCAGGAGGGAGCACCACCGGTGCCCATGGCGGCACCCGTGATGATCTCTACGCCCCCTGCTGCGCCCATTGATACGTCTCCAACATATCTATAATTTTTTATTGCTCCATGCTATATTATCTACTGTTTTGAGCAATATTGGGCTTTATTATCCACTTTTATATTACTTTTGGGACGAACCTATTAACCGGAGGCCCAGCCCAGATTTGCTATTTTATGCCTATTTCAGTGTTTTGAAGAAAAGGAATATTAGACGAAGTCAAAACGGAACGAAATCAACTAGAGAAGTTATTTTTGGAACGAAATCCACCCGATGGACTTGGGCCCCACGTCAAGGAAGGAAGGAGAAGCTCACGAGGGTAGGGGCGCGCCCACCCCCCTGGGGTGCGCCCCCTGCCTCGTGGGGCCCTCGTGGCTCCCCTGATGTGCTTCTTCCGCCTATATAACTCCATATACCCTAAAACTTCCAGAACGGAGATTAGATCGGGAGTTCCGCCGCCAGAAGCCTCCGTAGCCACCAAAAACCAATCTAGACCCGTTCCGGCACCCTGCAAGAGGGGGCAATCCCTCGCCGGTGGTCATCTTCATCATCCCAGTGCTCTCCATGACGAGGAGCGAGTAGTTCCCGCTCGGGGCTGAGGGTATATACCAGTAGTTATGTGTTTGATCTCTCTCTCTCTCTCTCTCTCTCGTGTTCTTGATTTGGAACAATCTTGATGTATCGTGAGCTTTGCTATTATACTTGGATCCTATGATGTTTCTTCCCCTCTCTAATCTCTTGTAATGAATTGAGTTTCCCCTTTGAAGTTATCTTATCGGATTGAGTCTTTAAAGATTTGAGAACACTTGATGTATGTCTTGCCGTGGATATCTGTGGTGACAATGAGATATCACGTGATTCACTTGATGTATGTTTTGGTGATCAACTTGCGGGTTCTGCCCATGAACCTATGCATAGGGGTTGGCACACGTTTTCGTCGTGATTCTCTGGTAGAAACTTTGGGGCACTCTTTGAGGTCCTTTGTGTTGGTTGAATAGATGAATCTGAGATTGTGTGATGCATATCATATAATCATGCCCACGGATACTTGAGGTGACATTGGAGTATCTAGGTGACATTAGGGTTTTGGTTGATTTGTATCTTAAGGTGTTATTCTAGTATGAACTCTAGGGCTATTTGTGACACTTATAGGAATAGCCCAACGGATTGATTGGAAAGAATAACTTTGAGGTGGTTTAGTACCCTACCATAATCTCTTCGTTCGTTCTCCGCTATTAGTGACTTTGGAGTGACTCTTTGTTGCATGTTGAGGGATAGTTATGTGATCCAATTATGTTATTATTGTTGAGAAGACTTGCACTAGTGAAAGTATGAACCCTAGGCCTTGTTTCAACGCATTACAATACCGTTTACGCTCATTTTTATCATTAGTTACCTTGCTGTTTTTATATTTTCAGATTACAAAAACCTTTATCTACCATCCATATACCACTTGTTTCACCATCTCTTGGCCGAACTAGTGCATCTATACAATTTACCATTGTATTGGGTGTGTTGGGGACACAAGAGACTCTTTGTTATTTGGTTGCAGGGTTGCTTGAGAGAGACCATCTTCATCCTACGCCTCCTACAGATTGATAAACCTTAGGTCATCCACTTGAGGAAAATTTGCTACTGTCCTACAAACCTCTGCACTTGGAGGCCCAACAACGTCTAAAAGAAGAAGGTTGTGTAGTAGACATCAAGCTCTTTTCTGGCGCCGTTGCCGGGGAGGTTAGCGCTTGAAGGTATATCTTTAGATACTGCAATCGAGTCTTTTAGTTTCTTGTTTTTATCACTAGTTTAGTTTATAAAAGAAAACTATAAAAAATGGAATTAAGTTTGTCTCATACGCTTCATCTTTTTAATATATTTTGTGAGTATGATGGAAAGGAAAATTGTGCTCAAGTGCTAGAAGAATAAATCTATAAAATGTTTGGCACTAAATCTTTGAATGTTGAGCATGATTGCAATGTTGTTAGTACGAATTCTTTGAATATCCATGATACTAATGATGATTGCACTAGTGATGATGTCTCCTATAAACATGTCAATTTTTGTGGAGTGCATTGGGTTTGTAAGTACACACCAAATAGGGAAGATAGATATTGCATGAGGCATAAGTACTTAGAAACTAAATTGTTGCAAGAAAGGCTAGATGATTGTGCTGAAAATTTAAATTTTCTTGGCCGTACTTTTGGACTTTGCAATGAAAGTGGTCATTTATCTATCCGATGCAAATTGTTTCATGATCTAATCATGTCCAAAAATTGTGATGACTTGATTTCCCTTGCACACTATAATGAACTTAGTTTGCTTATGGGATATGAAGAAATGAAACGTATAACTAACTATCTTCCGGAATTTTCCCATTATAAACTTCTTGGTTTTGATCTAGAGGAAATTTATATGTATTGTGCGGTGAATTGCATTGAAAATCCTTATATTGCTAATTACATAAAGAAAAGAAAACAAATAGAAGATGAAGAGAATACTAATGAACGGGAAGAGACTTCCCAATACCCTCCTATTATTTCTTATGATGAATTAGGTAACAAGGAGGAGCCTCCTATTCAACCAATCTCATTAATAAGGAGCTCCAAAAAGAGGATTGAACCCACACATGATGTGGTGAAGAAGAAGAAAAGAAAAAGGAAGAGAGGTAAAAAGATATCCTTCTCAAATAATGTTGCTCCTATTACTATTGTGCCTCATGAAAATATAATTGTGGAAGATAATGATACTTCTTACGATCTTGAAAATCTTTTTGGCACTTGCTTGGAAGAATATGATAATTGCTATACTATTGGTGCTATCCATACTATTAATTGTGAGAGTGATTATGCTTATGATATGAAAAGTCCCAAGCTTGGGGAAGCTATGTTTGATGAGGATGACATATTTGAGAATATATTTGCTGCAATTAATGTTTGTCCCAAGCTTGGGGAAGCTATGATTAATGAAGATGATATTTTTAGTCTCCCAAGTTTTGATATGCAAGTTTATAATGATGATAGCATGCCCCTACTTATGATGATTATTATGATGACACGTATGCTTTAAAGAATAATGATAACCATGAAACTTGTCATCTTGATCTTTATTTTCAATCACATGATAGTTATTTTGTTGTGTTCACTCCCACTATTATTCATGAGAAGAAATTTGCTTGTGTGGAGAGTAGTAAATTTTCTATGCTTGTAGATCATGAAAAGAATGCTTTAGGTGCTGGTTATATTGTTGAATTCATTCATGATGCTACTGAAAATTATTATGAGGGAGGAATATATGCTTGTAGGAATTGCAATAATATCAAGTTTCCTCTCTATGTGCTTAAAGTTTTGAAGTTATGCTTGTTTTACCTTCCTATGCAAGTTGATTCTTGTTCCCATAAGTTGTTTGCTCACAAAATCCTTATGCATAGGAAGTATATTATACTTAAATGTTCTAGTCATATTCTTCATGATGCTCTCTTTATGTTTCAATTCTTATCCTTTATATGAGCATCATTGAAATCATCATGCCTAGCTAGGGGCGTTAAACGATAGCGCTTGTTGGGAGGCAACCCAACTTTATTTTTGTTCCTTGATTTTTGTTCCTGTTTAGTAATAAATAATTCATCTAGCCTCTGTTTATATGTGGTTTTATTCTTTTAATTAGTGTTTGTGCCAAGTAGAACCTTTGGGAAGACTTGGGGAAAGTCTTGTTGATCATGCTGTAAAAAACAGAAACTTTAGCGCTCACGAGAACTGCTGCCATTTTTATTTGGAGAGTGATATTTAGTTAATTCTTTTTGAATATGATTAATAGACAAATTACTCATGTCAAGCAATTTATTTTAGAATTTTATGAGTTCCAGAAGTATACGTTTGATCCAGATTACTACAGACTGTTCTGTTTTTGACAGATTCTGTTTTTCATGTGTTGTTTACTTATTTTGATGAATCTATGGCTAGTAAAATAGTTTATAAACCATAGAGAAGTTGGAATAAAGTAGGTTTAACAAAAATATAAATAAAGAATGAGTTCATTACAGTACATTGAAGTGGTGATTTATTTTCTTACTAACGGAGCTTACGAGTTTTCTGTTAAGTTTTGTGTTGTGAAGTTTTCAAGTTTTGGGTAAAGATTCGATGGACTATGGAATAAGGAGTGGCAAGATCCTAATCTTGGGGATGCCCAAGGCACCCCAAGTTAATATTCAAGTACAACCAAGAGCCTAAGCTTGGGGATGCCCCGGAAGGCATCCCCTCTTTCGTCTTTGTTCATCGGTAACTTTACTTGGAGCTATATTTTTATTCGCCACATGATATGTGTTTTGCTTGGAGCGTCAATTTATTTTGTTAGTATTTTCTTTCTGTTATTTAGAACAATGTTTTGCATCTTTTATTTCAATAAAAGTGGCATTAATAGCCTTTACTATGCCTATGTTAGAAGTCCACATGTTGCTGTTTGAAAACAGAAAGTTTACCGCTGTTGCAATAATTCCCTAGAAAAGTTAGAATGTGATAAAATGTTGAAACCTTTTACATATTAAGATATGATAAATTTACTACAGTAGGAATTTTATTTCATAATTTTGGAGCTAGGGAAGTATGGATGTTGCAGCATTCTTTACAGACTATCCTGTTTAGGCAGATTGCTGTTATGTTTGCATTGTTTGCATATGTTTGCTTCTTTAATGATTCTATTTGAGGATAGGAATATTAAATATGCAGAGGCGTTTAGTATGCAATGTTGAATAATAATTTTAGTGATTTGCTACAGTAGAGTATGATAATGTTTTGGCAATGGTTTATACTAACTTATCTCACGAGTCCTTGTTGAGTTTTGTGTGGATGAAGCTTTTGAGATTTAGGGAGACCATGATATAAGAGGAATTAAGGAGAAACAAAAGCCTAAGATTTGGGATTCCCAAGGCACCCCAAGATAATATTTCAAGAAGTCTCAAGCGTCTAAGCTTGGGGATGCCCTGGTTGGCATCCCACCTTTCTTCTTCAATAACTATCGGTTAGTATCGGTTGATCCTAAGTTTTTGCTTCTTCACATGATGTTTGCTATTCTTAGATGTCATTTTATTTTGATTTGCTTGCTGTTTGAATAAATTACCAAGATCTGAAATTATTAAATGTTAGAGAGTCTTCACATAGTTGCATAATTATTCGACTACTCATTGATCTTCACTTATATCTTTCGGAGTAGTTTGTCATTTGCTCTAGTGCTTCACTTATATCCTTCTAGAGCATGATGGTGGTTTTATTTTATAGAAATAGATGAACTCTCATGCTTCACTTAGATTATTTTGAGAGTCTTAAATAGCATGGTAATTTGCTTAAAATCCTAATATGCTAGGTATTCAAGAATAATAAAATTCTCTTATGAGTGTGTTGAATACTATGACAAGTTTGATACTTGATAATTGTTTTGAGATATGGAGATGGTGATATTAGAGTCATGCTAGTTGAGTGGTTATGAATTTGAGAAATACTTGTGTTGAAGTTTGTGAATTCCCGTAGCATGCACGTATGGTGAACTGTTATGTGATGAAGTCGGAGCATGATTTATTTATCGATTGTCTTCCTTATGAGTGGCGGTCGGGGACGAGCGATGGTCTTTTCCTACCAATCTATCCCCCTAGGAGCATGCGTGTAGTACTTTGTTTCGATAACTAATAGATTCTTGCAATAAGTATGTGAGTTCTTTATGACTAATGTTGAGTCCATGGATTATACGCACTCTCACCCTTCCACCATTGCTAGCCTCTCTAGTACCGCGCAACTTTCGCCAGTACCATAAACCCACCATACACCTTCCTCAAAACAGCCACCATACCTACCTATTATGGCATTTCCATAGCCATTCTGAGATATATTGCCATGCAACTTTCCACCATTTCATTATTATGACACGCTTCATCATTGTCATATTGCTTTGCATGATCATGTAGTTGACATCGTATTTGTGGCAAGGCCACCGTTCATAATTCTTTCATACTTGTCACTCTTGATTCATTGCATATCTCGGTACACCGCCGGAGGCATTCATATAGAGTCATCTTTGTTCTAGTATCGAGTTGTATCATCGAGTTGTAAATAAATAGAAGTGTGATGATCATCATTCAATAGAGCATTGTCCCCCAAAAAAGAGAAAGGCCATAAAAAAAGAAAGGCGAAATAAAAATAATAAAAATAAAAAGTAAAAAGTAAAAAATAAATAAAAGGGACAATGCTACTATCCTTTTACCGCACTTGTGCTTCAAAGTAGCACCATGATCTTCATGATAGAGAGTCTCCTATGTTGTCACTTTCATATACTAGTGGGAATCTTTCATTATAGAACTTGGCTTGTATATTCCAATGATGGGCTTCCTCAAAATGCCCTAGGTCTTCGTGAGCAAGCGAGTTGGATGCACACCCACTAGTTTCTTTTGTTGAGCTTCCATATACTTATAGCTCTAGTGCATCCGTTGCATGGCAATCCCTACTCACTCACATTGATATCTATTGATGGGCATCTCCATAGCCCGTTGATATGCCTAGTCGATGTGAGACTATCTTCTCCCGTTTTTCCTCTCCACAACCACCATTCTATTCCACCTATAGTGCTATGTCCATGGCTCACGCTCATGTATTGCGTGAAGATTGAAAAAGTTTGAGAACATTAAAAGTATGAAACAATTGCTTGGCTTGTCATCGGGGTTGTGCATGATTTGAATATTTTGGGTGCTGAAGATAGAGCATAGCCAGACTATATGATTTTGTAGGGATAACTTTCTTTAGCCATGTTATTTTGAGAAAACATAATTGCTTTGTTAGTATGCCTGAAGTATTATTATTTTCTATGTCAATATGAACTTTTGTCTTGAATCTTATGGATCTGAATATTAATGCCACAATTAAGAAGAATTACATTGAAATTATGCCAACTAGCATTCCATATCAAAAATTATCTTTTTATCATTTACCTACTCGAGGACGAGTAGGAATTAAGCTTGGGGATGCTTGATACGTCTCCAACGTATCTATAATTTTTGATTGCTCCATGCTATATTATCTACTATTTTGAGCAATATTGGGCTTTATTATCCACTTTTATATTACTTTCGGGACTAACCTATTAATCGGAGGCCCAGCCCAGATTTGCTGTTTTATGCCTATTTCAGTGTTTTGAAGAAACGGAATATGATACGGAGTCGAAATGGAACAAAATCAACTAGAGAAGTTATTTTTGGAACGAAAGCCACCCGATGGACTTGGAACCCACGTCAAGGAAGGAAGGAGGAGCTCACGAGGGTAGGGGCGCGCCCCCTGCCTCGTGGGGCCCTCGTGGCTCCCTTGACATGCTTCTTCTGCCTATATAACTCCATATACCCTAAAACTTCCAGAACAGAGATTAGATCGGGAGTTCCCCCGCCAGAAGCCTCCTTAGCCACCAAAAACCAATCTAGACCCATTCCGGCACCCTGCCGGAGGGGGCAATCCCTCTCCGGTGGTCATCTTCATCATCCCAGTGCCATGACGAGGAGGGAGTAGTTCCCCCTCGGGGCTGAGGGTATGTACCAGTAGCTATGTGTTTGATCTCTCTCTCTCTCTCTCATGTTCTTGATTGGCACGATCTTGATGTATCGCGAGCTTTGCTATTATACTTGGATCCTATGATGTTTCTTCCCCCCTCTACTCTCTTGTAATGAATTGAGTTTCCCCTTTGAAGTTATCTTATTGGATTGAGTCTTTAAAGATTTGAGAACACTTGATGTATGTCTTGCCATGGATATCTGTGGTGACAATGGGATATCACGTGATTCACTTGATGTATGTTTTGGTGATCAACTTGCGGGTTCCGCCCATGAACCTATGCATAGGGGTTGGCACACGTTTTCGTCATGATTCTCTGGTAGAAACTTTGGGGCACTCTTTGAGGTCCTTTGTGTTGGTTGAATAGATGAATATGAGATTGTGTGATGCATATCGTATAATCATGCCCACGGATACTTGAGGTGACATTGGAGTATCTAGGTGACATTATGGTTTTGGTTGATTTGTATCTTAAGGTGTTATTCTAGTACGAACTCTAGGGCTGTTTGTGACACTTATAGGAATAGCCCAACGGATTGATTGGAAAGAATAACTTTGAGGTGGTTTCGTACCCTACCATAATCTCTTTGTTCGTTCTCCGCTATTAGTGACTTTGGAGTGACTCTTTATTGCATGTTTAGGGATTGTTATGTGATCCAATTATGTTATTATTGTTGAGAGGACTTGCACTAGTGAAAGTATGAACCCTAGGCCTTGTTTCAACGCATTGCAATACCGTTTACGCTCATTTTTATCATTAGTTACCTTGCTGTTTTTATATTTTCAGATTACAAAAACCTTTATCTACCATCCATATACCACTTGTTTCACCATCTCTTGGCCGAACTAGTGCACCTATACAATTTACCATTGTATTGGGTGTGTTGGGGACACAAGAGACTCTTTGTTATTTGGTTGCAGGGTTGCTTGAGAGAGACCATCTTCATCCTACGCCTCCTACGGATTGATAAACCTTAGGTCATCCACTTGAGGGAAATTTTCTACTGTCCTACAAACCTCTGCACTTGGAGGCCCAACAACGTCTACAAGAAGAAGGTTGTGTAGTAGACATCACCCATCGCGGCGACCCCCGTGGTGCCCATCGCGGCGGCTTTGGCGGTCTCTAGTGACGCCAACATTGCCATGGAGGTTGACCACATGGTCGCCTCGGCGGTGCCACAACTAGATGTTGATGCTGCCTCCAAGATGATTTCTAAGGAGGATCAGCTCACTAGTATGGAGATTGCGGCTGAGGTCAATGGCTTCTTCACTGAGTCTAATTAGCATACCTCTTTGGTTATCATGATTCTGTGATTTGATACAATAAATTCGATTTGGTTGTAAGCTCTATGAGAGCATAAACTTATTCTTTACTTTGGTGATTGGATGACATTTATTCATTTATTCCATTATTTATACATGATAGTATGTTATGTTCTGGAATGTGTGCATTTATTATTAATGTAGCGTCTTCCTCATTACATTAATTATATGTCATATTTTAGAACACGTGTGGCGCCCGAATGGAGGAAACGTGCCTTGCCGATAGCGCAACTACACATACCATCTTACGAGAAACTAAGTACTTTGAGTCTATTAAAAAATCTCCAGGAAGTATTATAACAATCGCCGGCTGCGGTCCGCACACAGTTGGCTCCGGACGAGCCACTATTATACTTCCTATGGGAACAACTTTGATCATTAATGATGCGTTGTTGTACTCGGAGTCGACTCATACTCTTTTGAGCTTTAGAGACATCCGCGCCAATGGTTTTCATATTTAGACCGATGATGAGAACAACAAGGAGTGCCTACTTATCACAAAGCGGCATGCAAATGGTAAACATGTTCTTGAAAGGCTTCCTTCGTTTGGCACAGGGCTATACTACACTAAAATAGTAGCACCGCCCGTGTACACTACCCTCGAGACCATTTTTAGAAGCTCTGAACTCTTCTGCCTCTGGCACATAGGTTAGGCCACCCCGAACTTAGGATGATGAGAAATATAATAAACAACTCGCATGGTCATAATGTTAACATGAAGAACTTCCCGAATCCCGATGATTTCATGTGCTCCGCATGCGCTAAGGGGAAGTTAGTCATTAGGCCATCGCCCCTCAAGGTCAGGGATGAAATCCCCGAGTTCTTGGAACGTATCCAAGGGGACATATGCGGTCCAATTCATCCCCTCACGGGGCCGTTTTGGTACTTCATGGTGGTCATTGATGCTTCCTCTAAATGGCCCAATGTTTGCCTGCTGTCAACACGGAACCATGCCTTTGCAAAGTTGATCTCTCAGATCATACAAATGAGGAATACTTTCCTTGATTATGGTATAAAGTCTATTCGAATGGACAATGCCGGAGAATTTACTTCAAAGGCGTTCGATGATTATTGCATGGCAATGGGAATCAAAGTTGAGCACTCGGTACCGCTTGTTCATACACAAAATGGACTTGCCGAGGAATAGATTAAAAGAATTAAATTCATTGCCCGACCGCTCCTTCAGGGTTGTAATTTACCAACTACATGTTGGGACCACGCAGTGTTACACGCGGCCAATCTCATCAACATTCGACCGTCGGCCTACAACATCCACTCTCCTGTTCAGCTTGCGCAAGGGTCGGCACCGAAAATTTCCCACCTTTGTAGGTTCGGTTGCCAGGTATATGTACCATTACCACCACCTCAACGATCGGCGATGGGCCCGCTCCGTAAGTCGGGGATATACGTTGGTTATGAGACTTTGTCCATAATCAGGTATCTGGACCCCATGATAGGTGACTGTCACACGGCTCGTTCTGCTGATTGCATTTTTGACGAGGATTTTTTTCCCGAGTTTAGGGGGAGAGAATCAACCCCTTGATGCTAAAAGTCAAGAAATCACATGGCAAGACACGGGGATCTACCCTCATGACCCGCGCACTACTGAGACTGAGAGAGAAGTCCAAAAGATAATCGCTTTGCAGTCTTTAGCAAATCAACTGCCTGACCACTTTAGTGACTTAAAGACTGTGACAAAATCGCATGTGCACGCGCGCAATGCACCGGAAAGGGTTGAAATACCGAAGAAAAATGATGGTATACCCGCTCCCGTCCAAAGGCCTAAAAGGACGAGAAATCCGGCTTCTCAAATCCCAAGTACTCGGGGACGCCCGACGAAAATGGATAAGAGAGATTTATTACAGCCTGTCGCCAAAGTACCCCAAAGTGAAACGGGGAGCCAGTCGAGACCTGGCACAAGTATGGAAAATTTAGTGTATGAAATTCTGGACTTCAACTTTCCCATAGGGGAAACACCCAGCGGAGATGTGTGCGCACACGTCGGCACGGGAAATCTAAAGGACCTTGCTCCCATAATGGGAAATTTGGTAGAGCAAGTGTTAGCGCCGGATGCGCTCTATGACGAAATGGCCATAAATAATATTTATACGGGGGAGTCCCTGAACCGAGAAACGATGATTGTCGACATTAGCTTTGCTACGAAAATTGCCTCAATCATAGATCTTGACCCTGAGCCTAACACACTCGCTGATTGCAAGAAAAGGTCGGATTGGAAAGATTGGCAGCAGGAAATTACTGCCGAATTATTATCTCTCAACAAAAGGAAGGTGTTCGGACCAGTTTGTCGAACTCCTCCCCACATTCGCCTTGTTGACCATAGGTGGGTTTTGTTCGAAAGAGAGATGAAAATAATAAGGTAGTACGATACAAAGCAAGATTCGTCGCTCAGGGTTCACTCAACGACTAGGTGTTGATTTTGAGGAGACTTATTCCCCGGTCATGGATGGAGTTACCTTTAGATACTTGATCTCGATGGAAGTAAACATGGGCTTGAAAATGAAACTAATGGATGTTGTCACTGCTTACCTGTATGGTAACTTGGATTCAAACATATACATGAAGGTTCCAGAAGGTATCCCTGTTCCGAACCATGATAGAGCAAACAGGGGTCTATACAGTGTTCAACTTCAAAAGGCACTGTACGGACTCAGACAGTCTGGTAGAATGTGGTACAATCGCTTAAGTGATTTCCTTCATGAGAAGGGCTACACGAGCAATAAAGATTTCCCATGTGTTTTTATACGGCGATCCCATGATGGATTCTGTATAATCTCGGTGTACGTGGATGATTTAAACATAATCGGTATGCTTGAGGGTATTAAGGAAGCGAGTTCCTACCTGATGTTGGAATTCAAGATGAAGGATTTGGGTAAAACCAAGTTTTGTCTAGGTCTGCAACTTGAACATTCCCCTGATGGGATTCTAGTGCACCAGTCGGCCTACACCCAGAAGGTGTTGGAGAGATTTGGATTTGATAAGGCATATCCTTCTAAGACCCCGATGGTCGGAAGATCTTTACAGCCACACAAGGACCCGTTCAGGCCAAAGGAAGAGGGGGAGGAAACTCTAGGACTAGAGTTTCCTTACCTGAGTGCAGTTGGAGCACTCATGTACCGCACAAAGTGTACACGGCCAGACATTGCGTTCGCGTCAGTTCGCTTGCTTGGTACAGTTCTGAACCTACCAAGAGGCATTGGAAAGGTGTCAAGGACGTCTTCCGTTACCTACAAGGGACCAAAGATCTTGGCCTGTTTTATAAAAGAAGAAATCAAGACCTATCTATTATAGGCTATGCCGATGCTGGGTACCTATCGGACCCGCACGATTGCAAATCGCAGACTGGATATGTTTTCCTTTGTGGTGGAACTGCGTTTTCCTGGAAATCGCCCAAGAAAACTCTTGTGTCGACTTCCATGAACCACTCGGAAATCATGGCACTATTCGAAGCGTCAAAAGAGTGTGTATTGCTTCGGCGGATGATCGACCACATTCAACACGCATGTGGGCTGAACACCATACAAACCCCTACCATTATCTATGAGGATAATACTGCTTGTGTTGCACAAGTCTAGCTGGGTTATGTGAAGAGTAACCTCACAAAGCATATTAGTCCCAAGTTCTTCTATGCACATGATCTGCAGCAGTTGAACGAGGTGAGAGTTTTGCATACTAAGTCCTCTGACAATCTTGCTGATATGCTAACTAAATCATTACGGGCGTCAACCTTAGAGAGGTGTGTGCGTGGAATCGGTATGATGAGACTTACAGAGATGCAAGGTTCAGGGGGAGAAACTTCACAAACTCGTCGTTAAAATATCGATCCTGATGATCGAGTACTCAACTTGATGGTTGAGTGGATTGTACTCTTTTCCCTTGAGTGAGTTTTCCTGATGTTTCTCACACGAGGCTTTTAACGAGGAAATTCATGCAATACAACAACGTATACTATGTGCTCTTTCTCCATATTTTTCTCACTGGGTTTTTCGGAGTTTTGAGGCATGGATATACGGATAATTACCCAAGGGGAAGTGTTGGGAAACCGGGTCACCTCGAGGGGTGGCGGCGGCCGCGTGCGTATCGCACGGGCTAGCCCCTTCCGGTTCCACACTTTATGTTAAGTGGGTATTTATCCCTTGATCCTTTACCCCTATATAAAGAGACGAGGAGAAATCATTGTAATGATTGATCATTGATTAATAAAGATAGTCTCCTCCATATTTCTCTGTGTCATCTACTTTTGCATGTTCAACTACTTCGTCTATGACACTCGCTCTGGCTCCGCAACCTCGGACCGGACTCGCCGGCGGAGTTGCGGAGCATAAACCAATGAAGGGACATGTCAAACTCAATGTTGATGCAGCTTTTGACACCGATTAACTCCAAGGGGCAGTTGGTGCAGTCATTAGAGATGACAAGGGTAACTTCGTTGCAGCAACAAATCATAAGATTGAATTATTCTTATATGTTTTTATGGCTGAAGCTATGACTATAAGATATGGACTAAATTTAGCACAAATTGTTGGTTGGAATAGGTTGGTTATCAACTCGGATAATATTGATGTGATTAGTATGATGCAAGACGGTGGGTCCTTTACTGGTGCCGCGACTTCAAATTTCGAAGATTGCTATCACATGTCCATTGATCTTTCCCATGTAATTAATGAACACTGCCCTGGAGAGGCGAATGTTGTAGCACATGATCTAGTTGTAGAGCAAGATTTTCTATCCCTTGGACTTGGTTAGATGATGCTCCATAAGATTTTATCTCTCTCCCTATCAACGATGTAACCGTGGTGTCCAATGAATAAAGTGGAATAATGTCCGGACTCTCGGCCTTCTTATGTCGCCGCCTCACGGGCGACACGAGAGGCGACAACCCTACAGGCCAGCGCCTCGACGTCCTCCCGCCTTACCCTCCGTCGCCACCTGTGGTTGGCGTTGGGCTAAGCCCATGTGTTGGCCGACAATGGCGGGGGGTTATTCCTCCTTCTCCCGGATCGTATGGCAGCGAGGGCGTTGGATCCATGGGGGTGCGGCCTCTTCCTCGATCCATGGCGGCACGGCGGCTTCCGGCCGCATTTCTAGGTAGCACGCATGGAGTTTGGCAGAGCGTGGCATGGAGACCCGCTAGGTGTGTCTAGAGGATGGAGGAGGGGCTCACCGTGGCCGGTGGTGGCGGCGGCGGTCGACCGAGATCAAGTGTTGGCGGTGGCGATGATGACGTATGGCCCATATCCGGCCATGGTGGTGGTGGCGTCCATCTGCCGGGGGTGACGGGCCAGGTGGTGGGTCCTTGCGGCGTCGATGCGATGGATCTTGGGAACCTGTTCCCGTGATCGTCGCAGGACGCACGCGCGGCCGGAGCTTCTTCCGACATCGATGGCGTTTCATGCGAGATCGTGACGGCTATTGTCATTGTATAGGCGACGACAATGGCTAGCGTGATGGTGGGTCCTTCCTGTAGTGCCCAAAATCAGGGTGGCGGCCCCTCTTCATTAATGGTGGAGGACTGAGTGGTTGTGTGGGCGACCCGGAGTCTAGATCTCAAGGTGGTGATGGTCTTTCTGAGGCTGGTGACAGTATGGGACGTCCCCTCCATCAATAGATCACTACTAGGGGAAACCTTATACACAGAAACTTACCAGTAGCGTGGGACAAAATGAAGCGCTACTACAATTTACCACTAGCGCATGTTATCCAAACGCGCCGCAGCTAAGATCATAGCAGTAGCGCGTCTAACTGTAGACGCGCTACTCCTACAATTCCCCTTACTATTCTCGCCAGGCTACCTATAGTAGTAGCGTGCCTAAGGAAAGCGCGTTGCTTCTAAGATTGTTGTAGCAGCGTGTTTCACGCAGGAAGCGCTACTACTAAGGAAAGGAAAATAAAATGAAAAACATATAGAAAAGTAAATAAAAATGAAAGAAATAGAAAAAGGGGAAGGAAAAATAGAAAATGTGAATGAAAATAAATGAAAAATAAAAATAAAGGAGAAATGCGTAGCAGCAGCGGGCTTTATGGACACGTGCTATAGCTAATGTAGCAGTAGCGCTTTCCGTGGAACGTGCTGCTGCTACTTTCCACTTAACCAACTGTTCTTATTCCCCACGCCCACTTCCCCCAAATTTGACACGCGTGCGTCTGCTGTCGCTCTCGTCATCGCCCGGCCGCCGCGCGCTCTCCCGTCGCCCTCCGCACGCCATCGATGCGCCCTCGACCCTGACCTCGATGCCCCCTACATCGCCGCCCTCCGCGTGCGCCCGCCCCGACCGCGACCCCGTCCCCGACCTCGACGCCGTGTGCCCCTCTCCTTAACTCCGCCAGCGCACGAGGTGAGCATGCCCTCCTCCTCCTCCCCTACCTCTGCCTAGCTAGGGTTCTTAGGGTTAAATTTCAGAGTTCATCTAATTAGTTAGGGTTCATCAAATTAGATGCTAATTATGGCAGTAGTTGTTAAATAGAATTAGTTTTAGAGTTCATCAAATTAGTTAGGGTTTAATTTTCAAGTTCATCAAATTGGTTAGGGTTAAATTTTAGAGTTCATCAAATTAGTTAGGGTTCATTAAATTTTAGAGTTCATCAAATTAGTCAGGGTTAAATTTTAGACTTCATCTAACTAGTTTTGTTACTGTTTTTTAGTAAGTGTTTAATAGAATTAGTAAGAAAATTAATATAACTAGTTGAACTTGTTTATTTATAGTAAGTGCTTAATTGAACTAGTTGAGTTAATACAACTATTTTATTTTTACTACGAAAATTAATAGAACTAGTTTCCTTTTTTAATTAAAGCAATTATTCCCGCATCGACGTCGACGATGCCTATCCCGCATCCTCGTCGTCGAGTCGGTGGAGGACACCTGCGTCACCAGATGGGCCATGTCCGGGACTGGGCTCCACCGGGGTGGTACTGGGAGGTGCTACCTATCGGGGGGCGCAGGTTGGTGAGGAGTCAGCCCGTCGTTGACCCGAACCTTCTTTGGTGGCGGTCGCGTGGGCCAGTGACGGTCCAGAGGCTTCAGGACACCACGGAGGTGGTGCATCACCGTGTCAGAGAGGAGGACGCGCACGTCCGTCGCTACTTGTTTGCGTTGGAGCACAGGTTCTCCAATACCTGGCAGGTTCTCTAGGGATCTCATTGGAGCTATGATCCTTTGATGGTTCCTTCTCAGTGGGTGTCCACCGCCCATGCCGATACCCGTCGTGCACTAGGGTTTTAGTTGTATTAGTGATGTTATATGCATGATACTATTCGGGATGTATTAGTGATAATATTCGATGATGTACGGAAGCATGAGATGATTTACTTTTGCTTATTGAATTCATGCTAATTTGAATACTTATTTATTTTACGATTTGGTTTTGCTTATTGAATTCTCATGTCAATATGAGTTCTATAAGATATTTTGAAATGTATATCTTGTGTTTCTCAAATTGGATATGTGCTTTCCCAAGTGGCTGGTCATGTTTGCAGGTTACACCTCCGAGTGGCCTATGTTTTGCCGGAGTGTTGATTCATTTCCGTTCCGGCAAATTTCAGGCACTCGATATGTCCTATTTTAGCAAAGGTCATGCCGGATTTTTCCGTGAATTTTGGCATGACTTGTGCCAGAATATGTAGGAAATATTGAGTGCCCCGGATTTGTGTGTTGAGTATCCTGGTAGTTGCCTTTGATCGATTTTCAATTAATGTTTCAACTATGAACATAGGAAATGTCTGACGAGGAAAAGTATTTCGGTATTGCGAATACTGCGAAGACGAGCGCGGCCTGTGCGATAGAATCTTCCTAGATTATGATAGGCACTTCAGTATCAAGCTGGACGAGAACTTCGAAGTGGATACAGTAAGTCACAATGACAAGTCTTTTTTCGTAATTAAGCATGACATCTGCTTCATTTGCTTCAACTTATAATTTTTTTACTATTCTACTAGCATATCCCCTGCCATGCAAGTGTTTTTGTCTTGGATAAGATAGGTTTCAGTCCTATGAAAACTACTATGGAGGTAAAGAGAGTTTACTTGAAGACCGAGCAATCGAGTGCCCCGGATTTGTGTGTTGAGTATCCTGATAGTTGCCTTCGATCAATTTTCAATTAATGTTTCAACTATGAACATAGGAAATGTCTGACGACCAAAAGGATTTCGGTATTTGTGAATACTGTGAAGACGAGCGCGGCCTGTGCGACAGAATCTTCCTAGATGATGATAGGCGCTTCAGCATCAAGCTGGACGAGAACTTTGAAGTGGATACAATAAGTCACAACGACAAGTCTTTTTTCGTAATTAAGCATGACATCTGCTTCATTTGCTTCAACTTATAATTATTTTTTTACTATTCTACTAGTGTATCCCCTGCCATGCAAGAGTTTTTGTTTTGGATAAGATAAGTTTCAGTCCTATGAAAACTACTATGGAGGTAAAGAGAGTTTACTTGAAGACCGAGCATGGTTATACATTCCACACAAAATTATACAACGCAGACACCTACACCTATTTTGAATGCAAAACTTGGCAAGCACTATGCAAGGCTTATGCATTTGAGCCTGATATGGTTATCACCTTTGATATTCATCCCGAAGATGATATTGAAGGTAATATCGACATCTGGGTCGATGTGCAGACGCCTCCAGTTATACCATTATGTGAGTTTCTCAACCATATTTATGTCTTCGATATTGTTTATTCAAAAATAGTTGACCACTAATTTTTATTGACAGCTTATTTCCATTCAAGCAAACATGTCCGACGCTTGGTAGACATGACCGTCCACTGTCCCGAGGCTGAACTAAACTGCGAGGAGATAGGTCATTATGTTTCATGGCTTGATGATCTTCATACTGTCAAGATAAATTATTTTCCTGGACTTAAAAATCTTAGTACTCAAAACTTGCGATCAATAGTGTTCGTACTGAACTATGGTAACATCTATTTAGGAAAGATGGTAAGATTTTTACTATTTGTCCTTAGTGCATGTTTTGCATACATTATTTTTTAAGCTAAATTTCATTGCTAAGTATGTTACTATACGATGTTCTTCAACAGGGACTCCCGATGAAATTTGTGCCTCATTGGATCGAGACTAAAGGTCCCATGAGAATTGTTAGCGTACGACCAAGATATCCTACAATGTACTTTAGTGCATTCATGATTTCTAATAGCGAGGAATGCTTAATAGTGAATGAGTGGAGCAAAATTGTGAACGATCACAGAGAAGTACTAGGGGGCAGCAATCAGAAGCACAGCCCATGATTAGGAGACAGGTTCATCTGCATGCTCCAACTTGATGAAGCAGGAGTGCTACACATGTTTTATGTTATTTTACTTGAGAGAGAGCAGCAGGAGTGATTAGCTAGCTAGAAATGAGTTATGATGATTAAATAGCTAGTGTTGGTGGTAATGACTATGATGATTATTATTAGCTAGTGTTGGTGGTGATTAGATAGCTACCGCAACTAGTGTTGGTGGTGATTAGCTAGCTAGAATGAGTTTGAAGATGATGATATGTGCTACACTATGACTATGATGATTAAATATCTACTGTTGGTGGTAATGACTATGATGATGGTTAAATGGCTTGTGTTGGGGGATTAGATTCAAGTGGAGACAACATGTGGTGCACATCGAAAGTACTACTAGTCCAAACTAGATCAAGTTTCGATTAGTAGTATACTTTTGACATGCACTATATGTTCCCTCCACTTGAACCTAATCCACCTTCATTTGACACACTGTTATGGACATATTGATATAACAACCTCATAATTGGTATTGTACCAAAATTTGTATAACGGCGTATAAATACACTAAAAATTAAAAAATGAGAAAAAGAATACTAGTAGCGATGGAGAGTAAACACGCTACTACTAGCTATATTAGCAGTAGTGCTGGAGTGAGCAAACGTTGCTGCTATATGTCTTAGCAGCAGCGCGTGTAGCACATGCTACTGCTAATGAATAGATGTAGCGTCTTATCAATAGCGCGTCCTCCCGCGCTACTGGTAGGCAAAATACCCGCGCTACTGCTAGGGTTTTTCCTAGTAGTGGATTGGGTTCGATGCATCCTTGCAAGTGAAACATGTGCCTCTTTCGGAGTTGTCGGGCAAAGCTTGCCGACGAGAGGTGAAGCCATCCTGTATGCACTACCGGTGGATGCTACGCATGACGTCTTATGCGGAGATGTCAAGTCGTTCCTGCTACCTGCAGGTGATGCACGGTGGCTCTAGTGGAGGTGTCATGTTTAGTCTATTGTTGTTGGATCGAAGGTGGTGCGACAGTAGTGGAAAGCAAGCGGTATGAGACGTCCTTGAGCATAATTTGTTTGGTGCCAAATATTGGCATGCCAATGTTTTGCATTGTGAAAAATATTGCCTACTAATTGGTTGCTTACCGAGTTACCTTTCCTATGTCACACAAAGTTGCCAATATTTGGCAAGTCTTCATACTGCCAACATTTGGCTTCCGTTATCTTCTCCAGAGGTATCCGGCTATCTAGGCGCCGGTAGGCGGATAAGGACGGATGGTACATATGGCTTCAACGACGAGTTTATGCACTCCGGTGGAAACACAAGATCTCTGATTGGGCTATGTCAACGCGCGCATGCGTCGTGTCCTTGTTGAAGGTGGTCGATTGAAGCTTGGCTTTGCGGATGAGAATCCGGAGTTCAACCTTGTGGTGGATTCGCCATCATCGTCGCACGTGCATTAATTCCTTCTTGAAGGCATAGCCTAGGAGTTGTGTATTTTTCCTTTCTGATATGTCTTGTAACATAGGTTAGTGGCTATCGGGGGAGTTACTGTCGCGAGGTATGCGGCCTCATGGTTTGTTTTCCACTTTATTTCTGGTTGAGGTTGTTCGGCTATTGGATTTTGCATTATTAATAATATATAGCTGCATGCATCGTTTTGATACAGAGACCAGAGGTTATTCTCCTTTCCAAAAAACGTGTCAAATAAACCATGTCACTAATAGTATCAAAACGAAAGGGCCAAAAAAGGTCTAACTAATACTTCCACCCCTACTTTATTAACTAAAAACATATAAAAAGTTGCCATCATCTTTAGACTAAAATTCCTGGAAATCTAAGATTTTATTTGTATATAAAAATGGCTAAAAGTAATTAAATGTATAGCAAATAAACTTATCATGACTACTTGTTAAACCTACTAAAAAATACCTATAGGGACATAGCCATGGTAAAATACAAATGCAGAAACCTACAGGAAATGAACATGCTAATGATAAAATGGCCATAAATAATAAATTTAGTATGCTCAAAATAATAATAACTTCCTCAATAATAATAATAATAGCTAAAAAAGAATAATACTCCCTCTGGTCCTAATTAATTGACGCAACTCTAGTACAACTTTATACTGAAGTTATACTAGAGTTGCGTCTATTAATTAGTATCGGGAATAATAATAATAATAATAATAATAATAATAGTAAAGAGTCATGTCTGTGTTGTATATAATAAAATTGCCATGCTATATATATAAAAACTACCACACCTCCAACATTTATATGTATAGAGATAACATGTAAATTTATTCAAACAGTTAATGTATCACATGAGCATGAACCTCATAAGGATAACACAAAGAAAAAATCCCATTATCTAAAAAGATAAAAACCATTAAAAAACTAACAAAGTACAATGACCTACATAAATCATGGCAACCATGTGCAAAAATGTATATGGACAATCATGTAAATAGTGTAACATGGAAAATCAAAGAAATATTGATATCTACAACATGGAAATATAGAGAAGTTTGTTACCCTCGCATGGACAATTGTTGAAAAAATGTTTCTAAACATCATGGAAAATTACAGGAAAATTGTAAAAAGTCATTATACGTGCCTGATGTATTGTAGTTTTTGTATGTTTCATGTCACTATATTATTTTTTATATGATATTTTATTTGAACTAACCTACTAATAATTGCAAGACATGCACAATTATGTATGTAGTAAATTCAATAAACTATTAAAAAAATTCAAGGTCCGGTTATATTTGAAGTTATTGCAAATTTGTCCCTGTAGGATGAGTACTTAAACATCGTCACATGGACCCTTGAAGATGGAGCCACACAAAGAAAATCAATACATGGAAGTTATTATCCACATAACAACGAAACCTCAGCACTTGGAATCACCCAATTTGAAACCTTTATGCACCCTACATGCCCAATATAATATTTACAAAAACTACCATGTCTGAAAATGCAAAAATGGGGTGACAATATTATGCAATTGAACATAGTTTGATTCCCGGGACTCATGAGAAGATAGGGAAGGATTTGGAGGGTTCCTTAAATTCTAGTCTCACCTCCGTTTATATAATAGCGAACTCTACAAAAAAAATTACTTGTCAGGTGACCATTACAATTTATTCTAATTTTGCCGTGAGTTTGGAAAATTATTTTTCTAAAATTTCCATTTAACCAGTACAAGCCATTTTTGGAAATATTGTCATGTGTAGGGAACTTGGGACACAAAATTTCTACTTTTAAAATGCCAATATATTTTCCCCTTAATTTTCCATGTAACTAGTACAATAATGTTCTAAAAAATGGTGCTCCCACCCACCCACCCTACACGCCGGCGATCTCCACACACCTGCAGTGATTTGGTGATTGGCTCTGATCATCTTCTTCGGTGCCCTTTGATCTTTATTCACATCCCCTTTGTGATGGGTTCTTCTTTTGGATCTACTCTTGGCCTGGATTTCTCCAAGGGTAGAGATTTTGCTAATGAGATCTATAATGCCTCGGGCCTTACAGTTCATCCTATGGAGAATTTGTGTTCATTTACCCTATGTGACGACCCAAGACAGACGCTTCAGAAGCCTTCCATGTTTTCCGTTGTTCGTCATGTGATTTGTTTTGCTTCTTGCATTCATCATTGCATATTTTGCATGGCATCATGTCATATTGCACCTCTTCCTAAAACTCAATCAATTAAATTGTATGGATCTTCGATTCATTTAAATCGAGGGATATTCACTATGGTGATTTCTCTTTAAAACATATTCTCCCAATATTTTAGGGAGCTAAGAAATTATATTCCATTGTTTTGGAATCACGCATGAACACTAAATCCCTCATCTAGTTGAACCCAAGCACTAGGTTCCTTCTTTCAATTTGCCCATTCATTGCAAGCGACATTTTTCTATCACATAAAATGTTCTTTCTTTTCCTATAATTTTTGGACCATGCCACTTACCTCCCTGCCAAATCTCATCTATTTCCGAGTTGTTTTGGTTGTGTTAGAAAAATGCGTCAAGTTTGAATTAATTCGAACTTGGACTATCTTTTCTACCTCTACAAATTACCAAAGCATTTTATTCAAATATCTCAGAAACCTAAGATCCCAGGGATATTTTTATATACTCCATACTCTTCTCCTTACTCTCTGATCTTTTCTTGTAACTTTTGTTTTTTTAAACAGTATATAAGAATAAGAGGGAGAGAGAAGAAAGCTAGCTGGGCCTCCCAACTGCCGCGCCAGCCGCAACCTGCAGCTTGGCCGGCCCATTTGGCCCAAGGTCTCCCCAGCCCACCAAATCCTTCTAACCCGCTGCTCCTTCCCTTCGTCCGCCTCCAGCGCCACACGCGCACGCAGCCACACTCTCCTCTCGATCTCTCTCCCTCACCCTCTCCCTTTCATCCTCCCTCCAGCACCGCCAGGAGAGGAGTCCATCGCGCTCGACCCCGCTCTCCTTCTCGATTCCCCTCATGCTCCTCCGGATAGCACCCGCGCCTGCGCCAGATGCCCTTCACGCGAGCCTCCTCTGCGCCGCCGTCTCGCCATGGCGCCCGGACCGGCCTCCCGCGCACGCATAGAGGATGGCGCCCTTGCCTTGTCCCCGGCCGCCTCTCCCCTGCTCCTTCCGCGATGCCTGCCGCCGCCCCAAGCTCCTCCACCGGTCGCCTCATAGTCCAGGTTCCGCTACCCTGCGCCTTTCCTGGTGGATCCGCCTCAAGTTCATCGCAGGAGCTCCACGTTGGCCTCTCCCTCCCCCGCGACTAGCACCCATGACCTCCGCTAGCAAGCCACCACCACAGATGCCCGACGCCCATTCTCCCCTTTCATTGGTGCCTTGTTGCACTACCTTGGCCGTGGCATGCTGCTGGCAGTTTTGACGTTGCCAAGACCATCGGACCAGGACCGCCTCCGTGTTTTCTTTCACCAAGTACCACAACGTATGGCACCCGAACAACCACCACAATGGCGCCGAGTTCTGCCACCGACGACCATTTTGGATACGCCAACACCTGGATCGCCAAGTACTACGACATCAAGTACCCCTACACACGGATACACCAAGGTTGACTACGCTCGACAATGTGACAAGTACCTCTACCATTGACTCGAACACCTACAGATGTGTAAAACTACCGTTGCCTGAAGAACAGTGGGTCACCAGACTCGTGGTCGACTATCGCGAGTACCCCTAACGTCCTCGAGTACCACTACTTCCGTCTACATCCCATCGAACACGAACCGTCCCGAATGAACGCTTCGAAGGTATAACTGCCGGAACGACGCCCATGAACTAAATGCATGTGTTGGATGAGATGAACTCCATGTTTGCACCATGCCCGTTTGTTTCATGCACGTCCCCGTTTGCCATACCGTCGACCCGTGGTAACCCGGTAACCGGGATCACCCCACCATCTCTAGCATGTTCCACATCCGCATACTTCTCTTTTGTATCTGTATCTAAATCGAGTTACCGGAACCGGAATGTTGCCGTGACACCATTTCCGTTGTCATTGTTGTGGCACCCCTTTCGTTTCCACCACGAAGACAAACGCTTCATATCATGTTCATGTCAACTTTTAACAAAAATTGCATAAAACTTGCATATATCATCCGCATCATGATAACAACATTTAAAATGGTTAAAATTGTTGTTTGCATTAAAATTGCTAAATGCATATGAGGTTTTTCCGGACTTGTTTATTTGTTGTTTCTAGCCTCATTTAAAATGCCTAACAATGTATTTCACTCATGTTTCACCTCTTGCCATGTTTAGCATCATTTAATATTGTTGGGTACATAAACGAGAGTGAACTAAATGTTTGAATGTGGTGTTTCGTCAATATGCAACTCGCTGCATATTGAGCCCCACTTAAATTGTAGTTTTGTTTGTGCACTATGCTTTGCCATGCCATGCATATTTAAACCGGACATGCATCATACTTGCTTGTGCATCATGCCATGCTTATGCCTGTGTGTTTACCATGTTGTTTTTTTCTTTCTTGTTTGCTCCTCTCATTAGTTCCCGTAACGTTACAATTGTGAGGATCCGTTCGACTATGTTGGTTCATCTTCTTCATGGACACGTTCTTCTTCCTTGCGGGATCTCAGGCCAGATGACCATACCCTTGAAATCACTTCTATCTTTGGTTGCTAGTTGTTCTCTCTACCGCTATGTCGCACTACCTACCACTTGTTATATCATGCCTCTCATATTGCCATGTCAAGCCTCTAACCCACCTTCCTAGCAAACTATTGTTTGGCTAAGTTACCGCTTTTGCTCAGCCCCTCTTATAGCTTTGTTAATTGTAGGTGAAGCTGAAGTTTGTTCCATGTTGGAACATGGATTTGTTGGGATATCACACTATCTCTTATTTTAATTAATGCATCTATACACTTGGTAAAGGGTGGAAAGCTCGACCTTATGCCTGGTGTTTTGTTCCACTCTTGCCGCTCTAGTTACCGTCATACCGGTGGTATGTTCCTTGATTTTGCGCCCCTTACACGGTTGGGTGTTATGGGAACCCCTTGATAGTTTGCTATGAATAAAACTCCTCCAGCAAGGCCCAACCTTGGTTTTACATTTGCCACCTAAGTCTTTTCCCTTGGGTTCTGCAGACTCAAGAGTCATCTTTATTTTAAACCCCCGGGCCAGTGATCCTCTGAGTGTTGGTCCAACTAGGTGAAGTCCGGCGCCCCCTGGCCAACCAGGGTCTATGCCAACCCGACGTCTTTCCCATCCGATGTGCCCTGAGAACGAGATACGTACAACTCCTATCGGGATTTGTCGGCACATCGGGTGGCTTTGCTGGTCTTGTTTTACCATTATGAAAATGTCTTGTAACCGGGATTCCGAGACTGATCGGGTCTTTCCGGGAGAAGGGATATCCTTCGTTGACCGTGAGAGCTTGTGATGGGCTAAGTTGGGACACCCCTGCAGGGTATAAACTTTGAAGAGTCGTGCCCGCAGTTATGTGGCAGATAGGAATTTATTAATGTCCGGTTGTAGAGAACTTGACACTAGACTTAATTAAAATGCATCAACCGCGTGTGTAGCCGTGATGATCTCCTTCCGGTGGAGTCCGGGAAGTGAACAAGATCTTGTGTTATGCTTGATCGTAAGTAGTTTCAGGATCACTTCTTGATCACTTATAGCTTTTCGACCGTTGCGTTGCTTCTCTTCTCGCTCTTATTTGCGTATGTTAGCCACCATATTTTCTTAGCGCTTGCTGCAGCTCCACCTCATTACCTTATCCTATCCATAAGCTTAAATAGTCTTGATCTCGCGGGTGTGAAATTGCTGAGTCCTCGTGACTCACAGATACTTCCAAACAGTTGCAGGTGCCGGTGACACCAGTGCAGGTGATGCAACCAAGCTCAAGTGGGAGCTCGATGAAGATCTTGGTTGTTGTTATGTGTCTTTTCCGGATGATCAGTAGTGGTGCCCAGTTGGGACGATCGGGGATCTAGCATTTGGGGTTGTCTTCTTTTATTTTGGTTCCTTAGTCGGACCTTGATTGTATTCTGGATGATGTATGTTTAACTTGTTATTTGTGTGAAGTGGCGATTGTAAGCCAACTCTTTATCGCATTATTATTCAGTACATGGGATTGTGTGAAGATTACCCCACTTGCGACTAAACCACCATGTGGTTATGCCTCTAAGTCGTGCCTCGACACGTGGGAGATATAGCTGCATCGTGAGTGTTACAAGTTGGTAATCAGAGCCGTCCCCGACTTAGGAGCTCCCTGCTTGGTCGAATCGCTGACGTTGTTGAGTCTAGAACAAAATGTTTTGAGTCTTAGGATTATATATATCGAAGAGTAGGATTATTTTTACTCCTCAGGCCCTTCGTCGCTCTGGTGAGGCCTCCTGACGTAGAAGTTTTGTCTTTTCTCTCCTGAAATTTCACTAAAAAAATTAGGATCACGCGGGTATCTTGGAATCGTTCCGATAGTCTTATGAAGAGACCATTGTTCTTGGTGCCTCCTGACATTTAGGGGTTGTGGCAGTGTCCTGGGGAGTTGAGCTCTGAGGTGTTGTCGTCACAATATTATCATTGCAGGTCTGGAATACCTTAGTTCGCCGACATCAAAAATCTCTTTTATGCAGTTGTTGGTGGGATAACCTCGACACCACCCAGTACTGGGGCGGGAGTTCAGGGGTATTGCCATAACTCATATAACGGATGCTTTTCGAAGGTTGAGGTACATGATTTCCGAAGGTTTCTTGGTTATGTGTTGAAGGATGGATACAACTGGATGTAGGAATTGTTAGTTTGGGTGAGATATTATGCTTCCCCTGTATCCCCAACACCTGATTGCATAACCGGAAAGTTTCGGGAGTTTATAAGTGGGAATTCAAGTATCTCGTAGGATATTTTTCCAACAGATACATGATTCGATATGGGATCTATCATATGTTTGTTTCCGGCTAATTTTCCAAGCCAATCTTTGTTTTGTTTTTGAGTTGTGGTATTCGAGTTGCTTCAAAGTCTAAGTGTTGGTTCCATACCTTTCCTAAGCGGTGTT
This sequence comes from Triticum dicoccoides, assembly GCF_002162155.2. Lineage (NCBI taxonomy): Eukaryota > Viridiplantae > Streptophyta > Magnoliopsida > Poales > Poaceae > Triticum > Triticum dicoccoides. The sequence continues at coordinate 464,365,291 of NC_041392.1, read as the reverse complement.
CTCATATTTTTATGGGAATACTAATCCTTCTTGATCATCGAGTTTGTCATCTCAATTTGTTCTCAACCGGTGTGCTTCTCTTCAAGTGGTTCTGATCATTTCAACATTCGCAAGATCACCTCTCAGTTTTCCCCACGTTGTTCGTTTCATCCGTCCCCAAGTTGCCTTTGTTTTTCTCGCCTTCCCACCCTTTTTCTTCAAGGACTCAGATTTCTTAATCAAGTATTTTTTTATTGATGAGAAGTCTCTCCATTCTTTTCCATCAATGTTATTATCCGGTGATTCTCGGGAAGATACTAAAGGAAGCTTCGAGTTTGTCACTCTCCACTCGTTTTCTTCTCCGGTGGATTCATTTCAAGCTTTGTTGATCATATCCCTTTTTCCTCATTTCACAATGTTTTCTCATGCCGGTGCACCTCTTAATCGTTCATCTCTCTCTATTCATAGCCAAAGTGCCGAAGATATATCAGAAGATTCATGTTTCCATTCTTAATCCATTCAACCTATTTCAAGGTTGTTATCTCATTCAAGCAATTTAATTCAACTGGTGCAATCTCTCTTTTAAGTCATTTCCATGGTTCTTTTCTTGAGTGGGCCTTAACCCACATGTCTTTTCCCAGGATCTTACCTGACTCTTGTAATTTTTCTGGAGTTAATCTGAAAATCTTTTCAAAGTTTGACGTAAGAATAAATCATCATCAGCCAGATGACTTCTCCAATATCGCTCTCAAATCATTTCATTGTTCGTTCAACCTCTTCGTTTTTCATTCTCCGGGAGGATCTCAACAATTCATGGTGGTGTTTCTCGTCGTCATTCTCGGAGTTTGAAGACCGAAGAAGAGTTTTTCCTCCAAGTCTTATCCGTTTCTCTCAAAGATGCGATGTTCAAGCTCGATGACATCCTCTCATTATTGCTTTCGATTGTGAGAATTCTTTTCACCCATCCGGAGAAATTCAAGAGTCTTTTCAGTTTGATTCTTCGGAGCCCATCATCTCAGAATTATTCATTCCAGCGTTCAGCTCTCGTTCTCCAAATCATACCGGTGCATCATTCAAGTATGATCTAATCAGCTCGGGATCTCTTCGTTAACTTGCATCTAAATTCTCTCAAGTATCTTTGTTCATTTTCTAATTCTTCCCGGTGTTTCTTTATCTTTTCTTCGTTCATTTTCAATTCTTATGGTGGTTTGTTCAAGGTTCCTCTTCATAGTTATCATTTGTTCTTTCCAATCTTACAGGCGGATCATTGAAGTCTTCTCAAGTTTGCGCTATATCTCTCTTAATCCTTTCTACGAGAATAAGTAGGATGCCAAATCCGTTGCTTGTCATCAATTTATATTGGTGAAGGATACGCATACATAATTCTTATTCTTCTTTCATCTAAGTGATTAATTCCTTATTCCGGAGGGTCATCAAAATTCTTGATTTCAGTTGTTCATCATGTCACATTTCTCGGTTCGAGATGCTTCATCTTTTATTTCCCGGAGATCCAAGTTTTCTTGGTTATTTTGTCATGAAGCTCCATCTAATCATTGCAAGGCCTCACCTTGCTTCTCTTTCCTTTCGTTTGATCATCCTTTTGTTACCAGAGTTCTTCGTGGAGGCTCTACATGGTGGTTCATCAAGGATTCTTTTCATTCTGCAATTGTTCTTCAAGATTTCTCTTGAAGTTAAGATCCGCCATGCTATACTCTAAAAATAAACATGGTGTTCAACACATGACTTATTTGAGGAGTTCAAGCATTCTTCATCATGCATCCGAAGTGCACTCCTTCCTATCTCATCTTTTGAGGTGGTGTTATGTCATTGTTGATAATTTCCCTTCGTGTTTCAAGCTTCACAAGTTTTCAAGAGTGACATATTTAAATCCATCATTTTCTCTTCGCTCAAGACATCTTTTCAACCAATCAATCTCTTTGTTGGAGTTATCTTGGGTTATATTTCACATACAACCTTCCCTAAGGAATGTTGTTATTGGGGTGCTTAACAATGATCCAAGTTATCTCTTTATCATCTTCGTGGAAGAAGTTTGTCATCTCTTTGGTGCTCTGAATCAAATCTTTTTTCTGTGAGTGGTAGGTTGTCACCTCATAATTTTGAGATGTTTTCCATAAGGCCACAACAAGCTTATCCTTTTGTTGTTGATAATCCAACAACTCCGTTCTAGCATTTCCTGTAAGCGTTCTCTTTTAAGATCTTGTTTTCCTCCGTTCAGTAAATTCCATTTTTCATTTCTTCCGGAGGCATTGTGATGTTGCCCTCTTCGAACCATCATCCCATTTATGTCAAAGATCATGTTCTTTTCCTTGCTTATCCATTTAACAAGGGTGTTGTGTCCTTTGCTCAAGTTCTTTTCATCTTATCAAGTCTTGCATCTCTTTTCAACCGGAGTGTTGTTCGAATTTGTTCTTCCTTGTTCCTTGTACATCTCATTTCAACCAGAGTGCTTGCATGTACTTCTTGTCCATTGCAACCTTTTTCTTATGTCTTTCAACCTACAAGGTTCCCCTAATGTTCCTTGTTCCTCTTTTATAACGAAGTGTTTTCAACTTCGTTCATCTTCGTCGTATTCTTTCTTTCAATTTGTTCAACCTCTCAAGGTTCTTTGGTTTCATTGATTTATCAAAGAATAAACTTAGTTTTACTTCTTCTCTTCCTCTTCCATTTCTCTCCGGTGCCATCCTAGATCTCGGGATGAGATCCTCTTGTAGTGGTGGAGTGTTGTGACGCCTCAAGACCGACGCTTCAGAAGCCTTCCATGTTTTCCGTTGTCCTTCATGTGATTTATTTTGCTTGTTGCATTCATCATTGCATATTTTGCATGGCATCATGTCAACTTGCACCTCTTCTTAAAACTCAACCAATTAAATTGTATGGATCTTCGATTCATTTAAATCGAGGGATATTCACTATGGTGATTTCTCTTTAAAACATATTCTCCCAATATTTTAGGGAGCTATACAAATTAAATTCCATTGTTTTGGAATCACACATGAACACACTTGCATCTTTCTCTTGCCACTAAATCCCTCATCTAGTTGAACCCAATTACTAGGTTATTTCTTTTAGTTTTCCCATTCATTGCAAGTGACATTTTTCTGTCACATAAAATGTTCTGTCTTTTCCTATAATTTTTGGACCATGCCACTTACCTCCCTCCCAAATCTCATCTATTTCCGAGTTGTTTTGGTTGTGTTAGAAAATGCGTCAAGTCTGAATTAATTCGAACTTGGATTATTTTTTCTACCTCTACAAATTGCCAAACCATTTTATTCAAATATCTCAGAAACCTAGGATCCCAGGGATATTTTTATATACTCCATACTCTTCTCCTTACTCCTTGATCTTTTCTTGTAACTTCTGTTTTTTTAAACAGTATATAAGAATAAGAGGGAGAGAGAAGAAAGCTAGCTGGGCCTCCCAACTGCCGCGCCAGCCGTAACCTGCAGCTAGGCCGGCCCATTTGGCCCAAGGCCTCCCCAGCCCACCAAATCCTTCTAACCCGAGCCTCAACCACCCCGATCGCCATCTCCCTTGATCCATTCCTCCACCGCTGCTCCTTCCTATCATCTGCCTCCAGCACCGCACGCGCACGCAGCCACCCTCTTCTCTTGATCTCTCTCCCTCACCCTCTCCCTCTCATCCTCCCTCCAGCGCCGCCAGGAGAGGAGCGCATCACGCTCGACCCCGCTCTCCTTCTAGATCCCCCTCATGCTCCTCCCGATAGCGCACGCGCCTACACCAGATTCCCTTCACGCGAGCCTCCTCTGCGCCGCCGTCTCGCCATGCCGCCTGGACCGGCCTCCCGTGCATGCATAGAGGACGGCGCCCTTGCCTTTTCCCCGGCCGCCTCTCCCCTGTTCCTTCTGTGATGCCTGCCTCTGCCCCAAGCTTCGCCACCAGTCGCCTGATACGTCTCCAACGTATCTATAATTTTTGATTGCTCCATGCTATATTATCTACTATTTTGGACATTATTGGGCTTTATTATCCACTTTTATATTATTTTTGGGACTAACCTATTAACCGAAGGCCCAGCCCAGAATTGCTGTTTTTTGCCTATTTTAGGGTTTCGAAGAAAAGGAATATCAAACGGAGTCCAAACGGAATGAAACCTTCGGGAACGTGATTTTTGGAACAAACAAGATCCAGGAGACTTGGACCCTACGTCAAGCAACCAAAAGGGAATCCACGAGGTAGGGGGCGCCCCTACCCCCCTAGGCGCGCCCTCCACCCTCGTGGGCCTTGTCGTGGAATTGTCACGGCAGATGTCCTTAGTGTCAGGACTTAGTCGCGAGGCCAACGCATCTATGTGGTAGCTTGAGAGGGGTTGAGCGGGACGAGAGACGCGATGTTTTACCCAGGTTCGGCCCCTCATGGTGGAGGTAAAAGCCTACATCCTGCTTCATTGATATTGATGATGATGATCACGGTTACAAGAGTGCTCTCTCTCGAGAGCTATTGTCTAAACCTAACTTGTCCAACTTGTGGAACTTGTCAATCTTGTCCCCCTTGGGGTGTCCTGCCCCTCCTTATATATGTTGAAGGGGCGGGTTACATGTAGAGTCCTATTAGGATTAGGACTAGTCTATCTTAATACAAATCGGACACAAGTCCAGGTCTTAACTCCTTGTAAGATAAATGTTCCTCATGCCTTTCCTCTTAAACCGGCCCACCATTAACCTAAACCAGCCTGCTGGGCCTTAGGCCTTGTCATCCATCTGGAATACGCGCCAGGTCTCCAATGAGTCTTCAGGCTCGTGAATCGTCATACTAGTGAACCGCCAGACACGTAAACCGCCAATCCTCTGGCGGTTTACCAATGAAATGGCTAGTCCGGCCGGGTTATACTTCCGGCCGGTTTACGCCGCGGGGTATATCCCCGACATTAGCCCCCAAGTTTAGCTTGAATTTATCCATGGTAAACTTATGCTGCAAAATAAACACAAGAACAAATTTGACAGGTTATGCTCCGGGTTAAGAATTCTTGTAAACCGGTACCTGATCACCATTAAGTCCTTGTTATTTCCTCCTTCTGGGAAGTCCAGGTCAACAGACCAGCTTCATAATCAATTTGCCGACATTGGTTTGTCACAGAGAAATATTGTGAAGAATAACTCCTTTGACTCAGCTCCCAAAGCGTCGGTTTAAGAAATATGGGTCTTGAAATACTTATCTGATATTCAGCCGGTTTGAAGATGTAAAACTTGCTGGTTTAATATTACCAAAATGGCCGGTTTATAAATATTGATGGCACCGGGTCATAATTGTTGTCGACACCGCATCATGTAATTGATCTTCCTGATTTGCTCAAAACTGATAAAATGAAGATGTTCCTCCTTTATATGCATAATACCTGTAGCCCCCAAGTCTTAAGAGGAGAACATAGTGACAACTTAAGACTTGCTCCAATAAGTCTTTCAATCTTGAAGAAATCCGGTTTGTTCATCTCAATCATATAAACTGAATACTCCATATATGTAGCCCCCAAGTACCGGGTTGTCATGCTTGCAGCAACCTGGAACTTGTAATTGCTTATAAAAACTTCAATCAGTGTAACCCCCAAGGGCCGGGTCATTATGTAATAATGAGCAGGGACTTTGTAAATATAAGCATGTAGATTTTAGCAGTGATGTGTAGCCCCCAAGGGCCGGCTTAGTAAGATAATACTGAACCGGGACTTGATATATACTTCAATGAAAATAACATCTTATAATGTAGCTTCCATTGCAGGGCTTGAACCCACGTCCACAAGGTTAAGAGCTTTGTGCTTTACCAACTGAGCAATGGATCCTTCAATGTTATGGACGAAAACTTGTGTACCTTGAATTGTTGATAGGAGCAATTGGTAGCCCCCAAGGGCCGGCTCATTATAATATGATGAGTCGGGTCTTCAATAAGACTAGTAAAAATGACTTTGAATTAGCCCCCATGTGTCATGGTGCATGCTTGCAGCGACATGAGACTTGCATGTAATCTCAATTTGAATAATGTAGCCCCCAAGTGCCGGGTCGTAAGCCTGCAGCGACTCAGGACTATTCCTTCCATTGTAGAATTAATCATATCCTTTGATAAAATAATAGCCATTGCGCTAAAGCGACTTTGAAAACCTCAATAATATCGGTTATTAATGATCATAATAAAATCCAGCCGTGTTGGCTATTCAAGATAATATAATCCGGTATGAAAACCTTATTCATTCAATATCATAACGAAAATTCAGCCAAGTTTGGCTACTTGAATAATATAACCCAATAAACGCATGATTCCAGTGGCGCATTCGAAATATATACTGCGACTTATAGTCCAAAGCCAGGCCGGTTTAATAAACACCGGACAATTTCTCATCATAGACTGGCGATTTATTGTCTTAAAGCCAGGCCGGTTTAAGAAACACCAGATAATTTATCATCATACTGGCGACGTATAGTCGAAAGCTAGGCCGGTTTATAAACAACGGTGACTTATAATCATGCTTTATTCAACCTGTTTCTGCATACAACAAGTTTAAAATGTCCTGGCAGTTTACCGCCGGACGGGTCATAATGCCCAACATATAACCGGGGTTTATAACCAAGGCTGCACTTTAAGAATAATCAAATATGAAATATATCATACCTGTGACATTGAATCACATCGTTGATTTACCAATTTTTTGTAGTAAGGGTGATAACCCGAATCTTGAGTACTGATAACTCCTTCCATATTGCGCCGGTTTATGATAAAACCGTGTCGGGTTGTGATAAACACCGATTTAACCATATATAATACTGGTGACTCATAGTCAAACCAGACCGGGATGATATTCTCCGGGTTATAATTTGATCGTGTACTGACAACTTGTAGTTGAAAGCCGAGCCGGGTTGATAAACACCGATTTACTCCATAATATGATGGTAACTTAAAACCAAACCGGGCAGATAGTCTCCGGATTAAGATTTGATCGTGTTCCATCAATTTGTAATTGACAGTCGGAACGGTTTTAAGAATTTGTCGGTTTTCAAAACGCGAAGAACTATTTATCAAAAGAAAGACAAGTGTCAATCAAAAGCAAAGAGAAAATCATTTGCAAAAAAGAGGCTGTCTAAGCCGATCAAGTGGCATTACCATGGTCGGACACGACCAAGCCCCCTGTAGGCGTAGCTATGGTTCAAGTCAGCCAGGTCCCCAAATGATGCATTGGCATTATACCGATCAAGAGGGGTGACGATGGTTCGGGTTCGACCAAAGCCCCCAAGTGATTCTATGGCCTTAGGCCGACCAAGAGGCGTGACTGGTTCAGACTTGACCATGTCCCAAAATGATCTGGTGGCTTTCGCCTATCAAAAGGTGTTGCATTGGTTCGGATACGACTAAGCCCCCAAGTGATATTGTGGCATTGCACCGATCAAGAGGTGTAGCTATGGTTCGGATACGACCAAGCCCCCAAGTGATCAATAATATGATAAGCCAATAAGGCATGATACCCATGTTTGAACCGCGCATCATGGCAGTAGGTCCTCTTTGGCACCCTTTAACTTTTTGCAAGAGATAAAATCTTTCTTGAACCGGGATTTTGACCTGGATATTGGGAGTTTCAAAGCTTTATGGGAGACATCTTTCCCTTGAACCAGATATTAAACCGGAATCCTTCGTTTTTAAGCCGGAAATTTTCTGACGGCCTTTAAATTTGCACCAATATGGCGGTTTAGGGTCCTGCATTAGACAACATGGTGAAGCTGAAATTAATCACGGCCGAGTTGGCCACGGTGTTGTAAACCGGTGCGGACGAGCAAGTCAATCGCAGGTGCGGATATATCCATAACACGACCCTTTCTCTTTCAATGAACAATTGTCCCGTGGTATAAACCATGTTTGCCATGCATAATCGTCCAGAAAACAAAAAATATTGCAAGACCGAGTAATTGTTTTCAAAAGGTAACAAAATATATCAAAAAATTGAATGGATGGATTTCACCTGATTTATCCAGATGATGAATGATTAGTGTATATCATCCGATATTTTTTTCCGCTGGATGAACGCAGATATTTGACAATCTCCCTTTGTCCTTTTGGCATGATTTGCTTTTTTGATATGGCATACATACACACACAGCTTGCTAGTGGCCTCCCCAGCTCCAGCTTTGTCCTTGAATCATCAGGCCCTGCCACTTGCACCGGTTGCCTCCACGGAATAGTACCATAGTTCAACACGGAGCGGTGAAGCGGCGCTCAGTGCGCTGCTTAACATGGAAACCTGCACTGTTAGAAATCCACTGTTTCTCATCAGCTCCACTTATCTGACACCATTGATAACTCCTTATACTGTCTCCAATTTTAGCATGTATCACTTGAACGATAGCAACAGTAACCAGCTCTCCGTCTTCTGCTCATTTCTAATGAAGGTCTCAACAGCCGGTTCAACAACATCGGCGGTGGCAACTTATGGCTCGGTGACAGCAATTTGAAAAGACCACTCTCCGGCCTTGGTGTGGCTACAGCGGTTCAGACACAGCGGTTCAGACACAACACCGGAGAGATGACGGCTTGTGGCAGAGGCGCTGGCGAGGGCGTGGATGCAGAAGGTGACCCGGCAACGCGGCGGTTTACAAGTGTAACGGCGACGACGGGGGCAACAAACCGGCTCATCCCACAAATAATCTTCCGAGTCAACACGAACAAAACTGATACACTTGAAGCGGTTCCACGATGGCGTGTGCGGAGGCGGCCGGGTTACAGCAGCTCGGGTCGACGGCGTCCTGCAGAGGAGGTGGTGTGACGAAGCCAAGTCAAGGCCGCTCGAAAGGCGGTGGCGGCGGCTCTGACCAGCAATAACTCGCGGCGAGGGCAGGCCGGCCCGGAGCGGTGAAACAGGGGCGACCAGAGGCTGTGGGTTGCAAGGAACGGCCGCGGATCGGGTCATCGTGCAGCGGCAGCCCACTGCGCGACAAAGTGGAGGGACGAGTCGGTGGATTGAAGACGGGGCCGCGAAGGCAGAGGAGCGCTGGTGGCAGGACAGAGGCTAAACCGGCCCTCTAGCGACTGGTCGGTTTGACCAGGGTCAGCGGCAGTTTAGAGGAACGCCAGCTCGGCGGGCTGTGGCTGAGCAACCGGAGTCGGGATGCCGGCGGTTCGGGCGCAGAAGAAAACCGGTGACGATGACGCAGCAACAGAGGCACGCTGATGAGGCACAGCCGCAGCCGCGGAAGTGACGACGGGGCGGCGACTTGTGGCTCAGGACGAACGGAGGAGAAAGGCGTCGGGGCAACCGACTTTTGACCCGGCGGCCATGGCCACACATAGCAGAGGCGGAAGCGGTGCTGTTCGTGACAGAGTGGCTCGGCGAGGCCTCGGGCGGCGATTGGAGGTGGCGGAGAACCGCGGTGGGCCGACAAGGCGGCGGCGGAAGATCCGGCTGCGCATCTCAGCAGCGGCAGTGGAAGATGCTCGAGGCGAGAGCCACGGCAGGAGCGGCGGATCGAAGTCGACAGCTCAAGGGCGCGTTCGAGGAAACAGATGGCAGGGTACCGGGTTGTCACGGGATGACGCTTTCAGAGATGAGCGGCGGGGCCCCGGGTCGTCACGGGAGGACACAGGCGCGGCGCAGTCGGAGGCGGCTCAAAGTACGACACAGGGACCGGCCGGCGCGTTCGCAACGGTGACTCACGGGTGGCGTCCGCAGGAGAGGCGCGGCGTGGCTCGGCACCCGCGGCAGTAACTTGGCGGCGGCAGAGGCAGGCCGAGTTAACCACCGCTGCGGGTTATAGAGGCACGCCCGTGGCCGGTTTAGCAAGGCCGACGCGGAAGAGGGCCCGCGAGGTGAGGTGAGTCCAGCTCGAAGTAAACCACGGTAAATCGGTGGCGCTGCTCGTTTCAGCCGCGGAGGCAGCAAGCGCTTCAAGCGGAAGATGGCAGGCCAACGGTGCAGGGCCGGGTCAAGTGCGGATGAGGCAACTCGAGGCCGGCGGGTTTGACAATGCAGATGCTCAACAACTCTTGGATATGTCTTGATGGAGGTCGCGAAGTGCGGTCGAGGCAATTTTTGGAGATGGAGGCGACGGCCGCGATGGCAGTTCGGAGCAGGAGCTTCGGCGATTCAGCGGAGATGGCCGACCCGAACGGATTAATCCAAGCACAAAAACTGACGTAGTATTTGCACTAGCAGTTGCATGTGGATCGTAGCATGACTTGGCTCCGTTTCTTCTAATAAGTAGTAGTAGCAAGGTTCAATCCGTCCGTGCCTGTGTCCTCAAGTCGTAGTCATTGAGACAGAGGTGACGGCGACTCTTGACGCATCGACGGATCTGAAACAGATGCAGAGCAGGACCCGGTCCGGATTGAAAAAAAATAGAAAGAGGCCAGGCGGTTTTGAGGTACAGCTGTCTTATCCGGTGGCTCAGAGATAACTTGGGGGCGGTTCTACAACGCGTCGAATCAGCTTTTCCGCAAAGCAGTAAACCGACCAGGAAAAATATACCGTGTTGAATCATTTTGGATCCGGGTTGTGACTGCGTCTGAATCCTTCTCTGGGTCAAGATCGGTTTGACTACAGTTTTGCATGTGAGACAACACGCCCATGAATACTTCCTTGGCGATTTGCGGTGGTTTTCTGTTGATCTCGGTGATTTGACGATGGCTTCAAACGGATTATAACCTTAATTTCCCTTGAATCTCGGATGAGTCTCAAATCTGACTGTGATTCTTCCGCAATGATTCTTTTTCTCTTGAAAATTGCAAGATCCTTGATCCCTAGGAAAAATCCCTCCAAGAGCTCAACACCACCGTGCGGCTGGCCCACGGTGGGCGCCAACTGTCGTGGAATTGTCACAACAGATGTCCTTAGTGTCAGGACTTAGTCGCGAGGCCAACGCATCTATGTGGTAGTTTGAGAGGGGTTAAGCGGGATGAGAGACGCGATGTTTTACCCAGGTTCGGCCCCTCACGGTGGAGGTAAAAGCCTACATCCTGCTTCATTAATATTGATGATGATGATCACGGTTACAAGAGTGCTCTCTCTCGAGAGCTATTGTCTAAACCTAACTTGTCCAACTTGTGGAACTTGTCAATCTTGTCCCCCTTGGGGTGCCCTGCCCCTCCTTATATATGTTGAAGGGGCGGGTTACATGTAGAGTCCTATTAGGATTAGGACTAGTCTATCTTAATACAAACCGGATACAAGTCCAGGTCTTAACTCCTTGTAAGATAAATGTTCCTCATGCCTTTCCTCTTAAACCGGCCCAGTATTAACCTAAACCGGCCTGCTGGGCCATGGGCCTTGTCATCCATCTGGAATACGCGCCGGGTCTCCAATAGTCTTCAGGCTCGTGAATCGTCATACCAGTGAACCGCCAGACACGTAAACCGCCAATCCTCTAGTGGTTTACCAGTGAAATGGCTAGTCCGGCCGGGTTATACTTCCGGCCGGTTTACGCCGCGGGGTATATCCCCGACAGGCCCCCTGTTGCTCCACCGACGTACTCCTTCCTCCTATATATACCTACGTACCCCCAAACGATCAGATACGGAGCCAAAAACCTAATTCCACCGCCGCAACCTTCTGTATCCATGAGATCCCATCTTGGGGCCTGTTCCGGAGCTCCGTCGGAGGGGGCATCCATCACGGAGGGCTTCTACATCAACACCATAGCCTCTTCGATGAAGTGTGAGTAGTTTACTTCAGACCTTCGGGTCCATAGTTATTAGCTAGATGGCTTCTTCCTCTTTTTGGATCTCAATACAATGTTCTCCTCCTCTCTTATGGAGATCTATTTGATGTAATCTTCTTTTTGTGGTGTATTTGTTGAGACCAATGAATTGTGGGTTTATGATCAAGATTATCTATGAACAATATTTGAATCTTCTCTGAATTCTTTTATGTATGATTGGTTATCTTTGCAAGTCTCTTCGAATTATCAGTTTGGTTTGGCCTACTAGATTGATCTTTCTTGCAATGGGAGAAGTGCTTAGCTTTGGGTTCAATCTTGCAGTGTCCTCTCCCAGTGACACTAGGGGCAGCAAGGCATGTATTGTATTGTTGCCATCGAGGATAACAAGATGGGGTTTTTATCATATTGCAAGAATTTATCCCTCTACATCATGTCATCTTGCTTAGGCGTTATTCTGTTTTCATGAACTTAATACTCTAGATGCATGCTGGATAGCGGTCGATGAGTGGAGTAATAGTAGTAGATGCAGGCAGGAGTCGATCTACTTGTCTTGGACGTGATGCCTATACACATGATCATACCTAGATATTCTCATAACTATGCTCAATTCTGTCAATTGCTCAATAGTAATTCGTTCACCCACCATAAAATACTTATGCTCTTGAGAGAAGCCACTAGTGAAACCTATGGCCCCGGGGTCTATCTTCATCATATTAAATCTTCCAATACTTAGTTACTTCCTTTGCTTTTTTACTTTGCTTTTATTTTACTTTGCATCTTTATCATAAATACACCAAAAATATTATGTTATCATATCTATCAGATCTCACTCTCGTAAGTGACCATGAAGGGATTGATAACCCCTTATCACGTTTGTTGCGAGGAGTTATTTGTTTTGTGCAGGTACGAGGGACTCGCGCGTAGCCTCCTACTGGATTGATACCTTGGTTCTCAAAAACTGAGGGAAATACTTAAGCTACTTTGTTGCATCATCCTTTCCTCTTTAAGGAAATCCAACACAGTGCTCAAGAGGTAGCAAGAAGATTTCTGGCACTGTTGCCGGGGAGTCTATGCAAAAGTCAACATACCAAGTACCCATCACAACCCTTATCTCCCGCATTACATTATTTGCCATTTGCCTCTCGTTTTCCTCTCCCCCACTTCACCCTTGCCGTTTTATTCACCCTCTCTCTCTCTATCCTCCCTCTCTTTCTCTATTTGCCTCTTTTTGCCCTTTGCACTCTCTGCCGTTATGTCTGAAATTGGGGAAATTATTGTCGATATGGACAATAATAATATCATGAAAAATTCTGATGCTCCTGCTGAAGAACCCCCTATCTTACATACAAAAAAATTCCGTATTGGTAGTGGTAATATTATTGGAAAAGGAGTTATCCAAGATTTCTTTACTTGTGCTGGTGATTTGCCTTCTATGGGTAGTTCTATCCTTCATAGAACTAGTAGTCTTGCGGATGCTATTGCCATGCTTATAGTTGAACTTGAAAGACAATTCATGCACATGCACCCTTGCATACAAAGGATTTTCCTAGATTTTCTAATATTGAGCATTCTTCAGTTAAACGTGCCGCTACGATCTTTTTGGCTCATGAGTTCAGATTCATAATAAAAGAGGCCAAAGAAATCTTTGCACATTATAGGGTGGACGCTTGCCGTCCTCCCATAGAGGCTATCCTTTTTTATCAAGAAGAAATAATGCGTTTTCAATCCCTAGACTATGTTGCTTTCAATGAAAATCTTAGAAAAAGGGTTCCTATCAATGTTTTAGTTGATAGAATTTCTGAACTTAATGATGATTTGGCCATTTGAAATAATGAACTAGGATATTCTCCTGAGTTTAGGCTCACAAAGTTCTGTCAAAAGAATACTTATAATGGTGAATTGGTTGTGCAATACAAAGGGCCAAAGGAGGAACCTATACTCCCAAGGTTGATCTTGGGGACTTTTGTCCCATTAAATTTAGCCCTTTTGATTACTTTTGCTTGCCTCAAATAAAACTTCCTGCCGAACATAGAGAATATGAAAAGAGTTTTAATGATCTATCTTACTATTATGGCAATACCTAGATCTATCCTTGCTTTTTATGCCTAGCTAGGGGCGTTAAACGATAGCGCTTGTTGGGAGGCAACCCAATTTTATTTTTATTCCTTGATTTTTGCTCCTGTTTAGTAATAAATAATTTACCTAGTCTCTGTTTTGGTTGTGTTTTTTGTGTTTAATTAGTGTTTGTGCCAAGTAGAACCGTTGGGAAGACTTGGGGGAAGTCTTGTTATCTTGCTGTAAAAAACAGAAACTTTAGCGCTCACGAGAACTGCTGCCATTTTTATTTTGAAAGTTCTATTTAGTTAATTCTTTTTGAAGATGATTAATAGATAAATTACTCACGTCCATAAATTTATTTTAGAATTTTTGGCTTTCCAGATCTTGCGCTAGCCACAGATTACTACAGACTGTTCTCTTTTTGACAGATTCTGTTTTTCGTGAGTTGTTTGCTTATTTTGATGAATCTATGGCTAGTAAAATAGTTTATAAACCATAGAGAAGTTGTAATACAGTAGGCTTAAAACCAATATAAATAAAGAATGAGTTCATTACAGTACCTTGAACTGGTATTTTGTTTTCTTTCGCTAACGGATCTCACGAGATTTTCTACTTTGAGTTTTGTGTTGTGAAGTTTTCAAGTTTTGGGTAAAGATTTGATGGATTATGGAACAAGGAGTGGCAAGAGCCGAATATTGGGTATGCCCATGGCACCCCCAAGATAATCTAAGGACACCTAAAAGCCAAAGCTTGGGGATGCCCCGGAAGGCATCCCCTCTTTCGTCTACTTCTATCGGTAACTTTACTTGGAGCTATATTTTTATTCACCACATGATATGTGTTTTGCTTGGAGCGTCTTGTATGATTTGAGTCTTTGTTTGTTAGTTTCCCACAATCATCCTTGCTGCACACACCTTTTGATAAAGCCATACATGATTTGGAATTTGTTAGAATACTCTATGTGCTTCGCTTATACCATTTGAGTTATATAGTTTTGCCCTAGTACTTCACTTATATATTTTAGAGCACGATGGTGGAATTGTTTTATAGAAACTATTGATCTCTCATGCTTAACTTAGATTATTTTGAGAGTCTTAAATATCATGGTAATTTTCTTAAATAATCCTGATATGCTTGGTATTCAAGAATAGTAAAAACTTTCTTATGAGTGTGTTGAATGCTATGAGAAGTTTGATGCTTGATAATTGTTTTTAGACATGAAGATGGTGATATTAAAGTTGTGCTAGTTGAGTAGTTGTGAATTTGAGAAATACTTGTGTTAAAGTTTGTGATTCCCGTAGCATGCACGTATGGTGAACCGTTATGTGATGAAGTCGGACCATGATTTATTTTTTGATTGTCTTCCTTATGAGTGGCGGTCGGGGACAAGCGATGGTATTTTCCTACCAATCTATCCCCCTAGGAGAATGCGTGTAATACTTTGCTTTGATAACTTGTAGACTTTTGCAATAAGTATATGAGTTCTTTATGACTAATGTTGAGTCCATGGATTATACACACTTTTCTTCCTTCCACCATTGCTAGCCTCTCTAATACCATGCACCTTTCGCCGGTATCATACACCCACCATATACCTTCCTCAAAACAGCCACCATACCTACCTATTATGGCATTTCCATAGCCATTCCGAGATATATTCCCATGCAACTTTCCACTATTCCGTCTATTATGACATGCTCCATCATTGTCATATTGCTTAGCATGATCATGTCGTTGACATCGTATTTGTGGCAAAGCCACCATTCATAATTCTTTCATTCATGTCACTCTTGATTCATTGCATATCCCGGTACACCGCCAGAGGCATTCATATAGAGTCATATTTGGTTCTAAGTATCGAGTTGTAATTGTTGAGTTTTAAGAAAATAAAAGTGTGATGATCATCATTATTAGAGCATTGTCCCAGTGAGGAAAGGACGATGGAGACTATGATTCCCCCACAAGTCGGGATGAGACTTCGGACGAAAAAAATAAAAAAGGGGGAAAAGAGGCCAAAAAAAGAGAGAAAAGGCCCAAATAAAAATATAAAAAAATGAGAGAAAAAGAGAGAAGGGACAATGTTACTATCCTTTACCACACTTGTGCTTCAAAGTAGCACCATGATATTCATGATAGAGAGTCTCTCATTTCGTCACTTTCATATACTTGTGAGAATTTTTCATTATAGAACTTGGCTTGTATATTCCAATGATGGGCTTCCTCAAAATGCCCTAGGTCTTCATGGGCAAGCAAGTTGGATGCACACCCACTTAGTTTCTTTTGTTGAGCTTTCATATACTTATAGCTCTAGTGCATCCGTTGCATGGTAATCCCTACTCACTCACATTGATATCTATTGATGGGCATCTCCATAGCCCGTTGATACGCCTAGTTGATGTGAGACTATCTTCTCCCTTTTTTGTCATCTCCACAACCACCATTCTATTCCACATATTGTGCTATATCCATGGCTCACGCTCATGTATTGCATGAAGATTGAAAAGTTTGAGAATGTCAAAAGTATGAAACAATTGCTTGGCTTGTCATCGGGGTTGTGCATGATTTAAATACTTTGTATGGTGAAGATAGAGCATAACCAGACTATATGATTTTGTAGGGATAACTTTCTTTGGCCATGTTATTTTGAGAAGACATGATTGCTTTGTTAGTATGCTTGAAGTATTATTATTTTTATGTCAATATTAAACTTTTATCTTGAATCTTTTGGATCTGAATATTCATACCACAATTAAGAAGAATTACATTAAAATTATGCCAAGTAGCACTTCGCATCAAAAATTATCTTTTTTATCATTTACCTACTCGAGGACGAGCATGAATTAAGCTTGGGGATGCTTGATATGTCTCCAACGTGTCTATAATTTTTGATTGCTCCATGCTATATTATCTACTATTTTGGACATTATTGGGCTTTATTATCCACTTTTATATTATTTTTGGGACTAATCTATTAACCGGAGGACCAGCCCAGAATTGTTGTTTTTGCCTATTTTAGGGTTTCGAAGAAAAGTAATATCAAACGGAGACCAAACGGAATGAAACCTTCGGGAACGTGATTTTGGGAACAAACAAGATCCAGGAGACTTGGACCCTACGTCAAGCAACCTACAGGGAAGCCACGAGGTAGGGGGGCGCGCCTACCCCCCTAGGTGCGCCCTCCACCCTCGTGGCCCCCCTGTTGCTCCACCGACGTACTCCTTCCTCCTGTATATACCTATGTACCCCCAAACGATCAGATACAGAGCCAAAAACCTAATTCCACTGCCGCAACCCTCTGTATTCACGAGATCCCATCTTGGGGCCTGTTCTGGAGCTCCGCCGAAGGGGGCATCCATCACGGAGGGCTTCTACATCAACACCATAGCCTCTCCGATGAAGTGTGAGTAGTTTACTTCAGACCTTCGGGTCCATAGTTATTAGCTAGATGGCTTCTTCTCTCTTTTTGGATCACAATACAATGTTCTCACCCTCTCTTGTGGAGATCTATTCGATGTAATCTTCTTTTTGCGGTGTGTTTGTTGAGACCGATGAATTGTGGGTTCATGATCAAGATTATCTATGAACAATATTTGAATCTTCTCTGAATTCTTTTATGTATGATTGGTTATCTTTGCAAGTCTCTTCGAATTATCAGTTTGGTTTGGCCAACTAGATTAATCTTTCTTGCAATGGGAGAAGTGCTTAGCTTTGGGTTCAATCTTGCCGTGTCCTTTCGCAGTGACAATAGGGGCAGCAAGGCACGTATTGTATTGTTGCCATCGAGGATAACAAGATGGGTTTTTTTATCATATTGCATGAATTTATCCCTCTACGTCATGTCATCTTGCTTAAGGCGTTACTCTGTTTTCATGAACTTAATACTCTAGATGCATGCTGGATAGCGATCGATGAGTGGAGTAATACTAGTAGATGTAGGCAGGAGTCGGTCTACTTGTCTCGGACGTGATTCCTATACACATGATCATACCTAGATATTCTCATAACTATGCTCAATTCTGTCAATTGCTCAACAGTAATTCGTTCACCCACCGTAAAATACTTATGCTCTTGAGAGAAGCCACTAGTGAAACCTATGGCCCCCGGGTCTATCTTCATCATATTAAATCTTCCAATACTTAGTTACTTCCATTGCTTTTTTACTTTGCTTTTATTTTACTTTGCATCTTTATCATAAAAACAACAAAAATATTATCTTATCATATCTATCAGGTCTCACTCTCGTAAGTGACAGTTAAGGGATTGACAACCCCTTATCACGTTGGTTGCGAGGAGTTATTTGTTTTGTGAAGGTACGAGGGACTCGCACGTAGCCTCCTACTGGATTGATACCTTGGTTCTCAAAAACTGAGGGAAATACTTACGCTACTTTGCTGCATCATCCTTTCCTCTTCAAGGAAATCCAACGCAGTGCTCAAGAGGTAGCATCGGCGCATCGTCCAGGTTTCGCTACCCCGCACCGTTCCCGGTGGATCCACCTCAAGTTCGTCGCAGAACCTCCGCGTTGGCCTCTCCTTCCCCCGTGACCAGCACCCATGACCTCCGCTGGCAAGCCACTGCCACAGTCGCCCAGCGCCTGTTCTCCCCTTTCATCGGTGCCTTGTTGCACTACATTGGACGTGGCATGCCGTTGGCAGTTTTGACGTTGCCAAGACCATCGGACTAGGACCACCTTCGTGTTTTCTTTCACCAAGTACCACGACGTACGGCACCCGAATGACCACCACAACGGCGCCAAGTTCCGCTACCGACAACCATTTTGGATACGCCAAGACCCGATCGCCAAGTACCACGACGTCAAGTACCCCTACACATGGATACGCCAAGGTCGACTATGCTCGATGATGTGACAAGTACCTCTACCGTTGACTCGAACACCTATGGACATGTACAACTACCGTTGCCCAAAAAAGCGTGGGTCACCAGACTCGTGGTCGACTATCGCGAGTACCCCTAACGTCATCAAGTACCACTACTTCTATCTACATCCCATCGAACCCGAACCATCCCGAATGAACGCTTTGAAGGTATAACCGCCGGAACGACGCCCGTGGACCGAATGCAAGTGTTGTATGAGATGAACTCCGTGTTTGCACCGTGCCCGTTTGTTTCATGCACGTCCCCGTTTGCCATGCTGTCGACCTGTGGGAACCCGGTAACCCGGATCACCCCACCATCTCTAGCATGTTCCACATCCGCACACTTCTCTTTTGCATCGGTATCTAAATCGAGTTACTGGAACCAGAATGTTGCTGTGGCACCATTTCCGTTGTCGTTGCCGTGGCACCCCTTTCGTTTCCGCCATGATGACAAACGCTTCATATCATGTTCATGTCATCTTTTAACAAAAATTACATAAAACTTGCATATATCATCCGCATCATGATAACAACATTTAAAATGGTTAAAATTGTTGTTTGCATTAAAATTGCTAAATGCACATGAGGTTTTTCCAGACTTGTTGTTTGTTGTTTCCGGCCTCATTTAAAATGCCTAACGATGTATTTCACTCATGTTTCACCTCTTGCCATGTTTAACAACATTTATATTGTTGGGTACATAAACGAGAGTGAACTAAATGTTTGAATGTGGTGTTTCGTCAATATGAAACTCGTAGCATATTGAGCCCCACTTAACTTGTAGTTTTCTTTGTGCACTATGCTTTGCCATGCCATGCATATTTAAACCGGACATGCATCATACTTGGTTGTGCATCATGCCATGCTTATGCTTGTGTGTTTACCATGTTGTTTGTTTCTTTCCGGTTTGCTCCTCTCGTTAATTCCGGTAACGTTACGATTGTGAGGATAGGCTCGACTACATTGGTTCATCTTCTTCATGGACTCGTTCTTCTTCCTTGCGGGATCTCAGGCAAGATGACCATACCCTCAAAATCACTTCTATCTTTGGTTGCGTGCTATTCACTCTACTGCTATGTCGCGCTTCCTACCATTTGTTATATCATGCCTCCCATATTGCCATGTCAAGCTTCTAACCCACCTTCCTCGCAAACCGTTGTTTGGCTAAGTTACCGCTTTTTCTCAGCCCCTCTTATAGCGTTGTTAGTTGCAGGTGAAGTTGAAGTTTGTTCCATGTTGGAACATGGATTTGTTGGGATATCACAATATATCTTATTTTAATTAATGCATCTATATACTTGGTGAAGGGTGGAAGGCTCGGCCTTATGCCTGGTGTTTTGTTCCACTCTTGCCACCCTAATTTTTGTCATACCGGTGTTATGTTCCTTGATTTTGCGTCCCTTACGCGGTTGGGTGTTATGGGAACCCCTTGACAGTTCGCTTTCAATAAACTCCTCCAGCAAGGCCCAACCTTGGTTTTACATTTGCCACCAAAGCCTTTTCCCTTGGGTTCTGCAGACTCAAGGGTCATCTTTATTTTAAACCCCCGGGCCAGTGCTCCTCCGAGTGTTGGTCCAACTAGGCGATGTCCGGCACCCCCTGGGCAACCAGGGTCTACCATCTGGTGTGCCTTGAGAACGAGATACGTGTGACTCCTATCAGGATTTTTCGGCACATCCGGTGGCTTTGCTGGTCTTGTTTTACCAATGTCGAAATGTCTTGTAACCAGGATTCCGAGACTGATCGGTTCTTTCCGGGAGAAGGAATATCCTTCGTTGACCGTGAGAGCTTGTGATGGGCTAAGTTGGGACATCCCTGCAGGGTATAAACTTTCGAGAGCCGTGCCCGCGGTTATGTGGCAGATAGGAATTTGTTAATGTCCGGTTGTAGAGAACTTGACACTATACTCAATTAAAATGCATCAACCGCGTGTGTAGCCGTGATGGTCTCTTTCTGGCGGAGTCCGGGAAGTGAACATGATCTTGTGTTATGCTTGATCGTAAGTAGTTTTAGGATCACTTCTTGATCTCTTATAACTTTTCGACCGTTGTGTTGCTTCTCTTCTCGCTCTTATTTGCGTATGTTAGCCACCATATTTGCTTAGCGCTTACTGCAGCTCCACCTCATTACCTTATCCTACCCATAAACTTAAATAGTCTTGATCTCGCGAGTGTGAGATTGCTGAGTCCTCGTGACTCACAGGTACTTCCAAACAGTTGCAGGTGCCGGTGACACCAATGCAGGTGACGCAACCGAGCTCAAGTGGGAGCTCGATGAAGATCTTGGTTGTTGTTATGTGTCTTTTCCGGATGATCAGTAGTGGTGCCTAGTTGGGACGATCGGGGATCTAGAATTTGGGGTTGTCTTCTTTTATTTTTGTTCCTTAGTCGGACCTTGATTGTATTCTGGATGATGTATGTTTAACTTGTTATTTGTGTGAAGTGGCGATTGTAAGCCAACTCTTTATCCCATTCTTATTCAGTACATGGGATTGTGTGAAGATTACCCCACTTGCGACTAAACCACCATGCGGTTATGCCTGTAAGTCGTGCCTCTACACGTGGGAGATATAGCCGCATTGTGAGTGTTACACCCTTGTGGTCTCATTCAGTAGGCATGAGTTTCGTCTCACGGAAGATTCTGTGGCGCCAGCACTTGAATCTGCGTTGGGAGGTTCTGCCATCGATCTCATGGTCTCTACCATTGGGGATAGGGTATTCATCTTTAATGTTTCATGCAAAGATGTTGGGTTTTACATTGTGGATATACGATCCTTCTCCTGCCCTCAATTCAAATGTTACTTTCATCTGCAGGGAAATGGGGGACCAAATTGGGTTCGCGAGTTCAAAATTGGAAGAGGGACTGCGATGCGTAATGGATTTTAGTTAGCCCTTCCAAGTGTAGAGCTGCTTTGGGTCTTTTAGCAATGCATAATCCACCTGCAAAGTCTGCTCTTAAATCTGGTTCTTCAGTTCGTAAGAAACTATCTTTTGCTACATTTCAAAACTATAATGTTAGAAAAGGCTATCGTTATCATGCCTCTGCTGATTGCATCACTGCTACTAAGTTTGCTGGTTATCATATACTGGACAATTAGCATGTGATTATTCATCCACCTCAGCCCATTGATCTTCAATGGACCGTGGCCCCGCCTCCGATTGTTTTTGGCACGGTGGGCTCGTCGGTGATTCAACAGCCCCGTGATTCACATTGTCTATCTCAAGTTTCTTCGGAACGTACCCTGCATGGGACGTGTTCTTTGAATTCCTATGATGGGCCTTTTGCTCCTAGGCCCATCTCACCTATTTTGGCCCCTCTAATTAATTGATTGGGCCTAGCCCAGTTAGTTCCCCGCAGGAAGTTCCAGAGTCCCAGGAGGAGCATGCGGCTTTTGAAACCATGATTGATAATATGGTTGAGGAGATCTTGACATGCCAAAAGTGTTCTTTATCTGGTCATTTTGAAAAAGTTGCCCCCTCAATATTGTTTGTTTGGCATGCTCACATGTGGGCCACAGTAAGCGGGATTGTGCGAGGATTGCAACCGAGCAGGGTTTATTTTGGAGGCCAAAATACCAGCAGTCTCCTCCAGTTCCCAATACCAGTCTCGAGTATGCCGCCACCACTTCTGCTAGTACCGTCTCGTCTAGTCCATTAAATTCTCCAGGAAAAACCCTTGTAGGCAGCCCTCTAGCGACTCCCCCACCACCAAATTCAGCTCCGGCTTCGCCATTCCCAGCTCATCCTTCCGAGCCCATGGCTGTCTTTACCATTGATCCTCTTTGGTACATGCCTGCGGGCCACCACATCATTGACGATTGTGCCCATCGTGTGTCAAGAACTTTCGTCACGCTGCCGTCTCCGATTGTGAAGCGGCACGAGGAGTACATGGTGGCCGAGGTGATGCCATTGCCGCTACTGAATTAGGTGGGACCTGTGCATGAAGCTGTGGTTGACTTCTTGGAGAAAATAGGAGTTCAGGTTCAGTCTGCTCAGCCCTAGGTTTGCAGCATGGGTCTGTTTCAGTTACGGGATGCTGGAGTTCATTTGACTCTTTCGCAATTGCCGCTACAACCATTAGGGAATGATACATTTGTTCATTTTCACAAGCATGATGAAGGGGAGGTTTTATAGGAGCTCATGGTTTTTGTGATGGTTGTCTGATGTTCCTAGGGATTCCTCTTAATCTTCGTAACACGGAGAATATCTGCGGCACTGTTAATACTTTTGGCAAGTTTTAGCATTGGATTGAAGATGATTCTTATATGGTCAAATCGATTGTGTTTGTGTCTTTCTCGGAAGATATTCTGGTCCCAAGAGATGTGGTTTTCACTGATTATGCAGTCTATGGTGGTGCTAAGGTCTCATGGACAACATCGTGCTATATTGTAGGTGCAAATTTTGTAGACCAGATGCCCAAGGACGAAGATCCAATGCCTCTTGACGGTAATCCCCATCCATTGCTAGGAGCCCTGATCCCAGATGTGCACAATTTTGTTCTGCCTCCTTACCCTACTATTGTGTGGAATGACCTTTCTCCCGTGCCACCCCCCATGCATGATTAGGCTGACCCTAACAATGGGCACTACTGCAGGATGCTGCTAACGCGATACTACAATCACAGACCCTTTGACGAAACTGTGTGTGATGCATTAATCACAAACAAGGATGTAAAAAACCCGTCAAAAAGGTGAAAAACATTTGCGATGGAGGATGCATCAAACACGGTTCAAGTTTTAGTTGTGTGTGTGATGCAGGGCGCACGGTTAACCCGTTCAAACTGCTTGCGATGAGGCAGAACAACAGAAACGGGCAACCATATCAATGTGTGTGCGATATACGGCATAAGGTTCGCTCTGATGAACTGTTTGCTATTAGGGAGTGCAGCATAAACGGTTAGCCAGATCAAGATGTGTGTGATATAGGGCATACGGTTCACTCGGACGAACTATTTTCGATTAGCGAACACAACAGAAACGGTTCAACTTAACAAGATGTGTGTGATACATGGCAAACAGCCGACTCGGATGAACTGTTTGCTATAAGAATTTACAACACAGATGATTAATACAATTAGTTCATGTGTGATTCTGTGTGTACAAAAAACTTTGAAAAATGCAAACTAGTTGCTTGCGGTGGCTAGGAGTATCGCACACGATGCATCTGCGAGTACTCGTGTGCGATGATTAGTAAGTTACACATGCATTTCCTTATGTTAACACTTGTGTGATAAATAACACGTGGCAACTATGTGATCAACCTTCTACCATAAATAAATTTTGACCTTGTTTCTCGTCACATTGCTGATTACAACGCAATAAGTAATTGCAAATCTGTTCACGCCTATCAAACTAATATGTGTTCACACTTGGCATCGGGCTATAAAAACTACCCACTCGACAATTACTTCACAGTTCCTCTCCTCATCACCCACAAAACTGGTTTTTTTCTATCAAGTCGTTCCGCCATGACCGGTAGGAGGAGTTTAGGGTGGACATATAACCAGGCAGCAAAGAACAAGGCGGCGGAAGCACTAGAGAGGTCCCGCCGCGAAGCCGCAGCCGCATCAGAGATGTCCCGGCGCCCCATAGAGCCCTCGAACGAGCTCTCGCGGGCACACAAGAGCTCTCACAAGCGCATTCACGACATCGGCCATCGCGACGAGCCGGCGTTCCTGAAGTCCTTCGCCGACGATGACGACATTCTCGCTAGCGTCACTGCGCAGCAGGAGCTGGTCCACGGCTTGATGAAGCTGCTCAAGATCAGCGATCACTCGGTTGACAAGGCGACCGGCCTCGTCGAGCAACTCATGGGTGACAATGCGAAGCTCCTCAAGTTGGTCGCCGAGAAGGAGGAGGAGGCCGCCGACTGGAAGATGCCGCATGAGCAGAGAAGTGCCTCGGAGATGATGCTGAAAGCGGTCGTCGAGGAACTGCTGGGTGCCTTGAGGAAGCTTCGGATCGAGTGCGAGCAGGAGATGGAGGAATCCGTGGCTGCTTTCAAGCAAAGTCATGAGGAATTGAAGAAGGTGCTGGAGGATTTCGCCGCCCGGCGATCCATCGACGAGTAGAGACAGTAGCGACCCAGATCGTTGTCTGCAATTTCCTTCTTCTCTTGCCCCCGTGTCTTCAGGGCTTTGCCGCATGTGGCATTTTAAATTATCCGTAATATGTAAGACAATTATTATCTACGCCATTGTAAATTTGTCGTCGTATTATCCGTTGCCATTTTATTTGTGGTCATATTATCCGTTGCCCTATGTGGCAATTTAAATTAGGGCAGAATACGAGTTGAAAACACGAACAAAGCAAATGCTGCCATGGGATCACAAGCAAACAACCTCCGTCCAAGTGCTTTAATTAACCCATTAATGGAGAAGTTGTGAGCAAGGTGGGCGGCATCTGGTGAATGGAGGTCAAAGAGCTCGCTTCCCGGTGAGCATGGGCGGCCTTGCTGCTCGCACGTGTCCCGTCGAGCCTGCAAGGTGGACAGGATGCACGTGTCTCATCGAGCCTGCGTGGTGGACTGCTCGCACGCGTCCTGTCGAGCCTGCATGGCGGACTTCTCGCGCTCATCCCGTCTGATCAAACAGCTGCACGCACGCCACCGAGTATGGTTAAATTTCGACACGGTAAATAAAATACACCCGTTTGTGATATTAACATGTCAGCTTTTTGTTTCAAAAAGGACTTCGTTGGCTACTAATGTGTGCGCCTCTTCTCAAACTGGACGATTTTTTTACCACGGCATATTTATGCCATGTCATGAAACTATGCCAAGTTTCTTGTTTTTTTGGTGACTTTTTGATTTACTAGGATTTAAAAACTGAGATTCTCAATGTTTCAGGACCACGACAAGTTTGTAATTCATTCTCATTCCTTAAACGAGACCTAAACATGCACCCAATGACACATGTATGATTTCCCACCCATTTTTTTTTACTGGAGCATGTGGTTGTAGTTCAAATTTGAATAATGGACTACATTAAATGCATAGAAAACTTAGTAATTAGTAATATATATATATATACAATGGCCAAACGAAGCCTGCACAGTTCAAATTTCAGCACGACACTCCTGTTATTCTATGTTGCCTGTAGAAAACAAAGTTCAAGGCGAGAAGATGAGCCTTTATCGTTTAAATTTCAGCACGGATATCCTGTCATTCCATGTTGCCCATAGAAGAAAATATAAGGAGAAAAGAGGCAGTGATTACGTTTCACGCACAAGGGGGACACGTTTCCCTATCGAAACCACGAGGCTTCTTTGAGAGAAGCTCTAGTTTTGTAAGAGTTTTGTAATAAAGCTTGGCCCAACTTGGACAATGTTTTTACCACGACATATCTGTGTTATGATGTGACACCATGCCACCTTTGATGACTTTCTGGTGAGTTTAGGATTTATGGTGACTTAAAAACCAAGATTCGAAATGTTTGAGGATGAGCCATGACACTAGTACGATTGTAATTCGTTCCCATTCCTTGCATCAGATCTAAACATGCACCCAAGGACACATGTATAATTTTTCTAGCCATTTTGGTGAACTGGAGCATGTATTTGTAGTTTAGATTTGAATTATGGACATTAAATGCCTAGGAAACTCAATTAGTGTATAAAAAGGCCAAATGTACCCTAAATAAGTTTAAATTTTAGGACGGATATCCCGTTGTTCCATGTTGCGCGTGGAAGAAAATACAAGGCGAAAAGAGGCAATGATTACGTTTCGCCCACAAGGGGAACACGTTTCCCTATCAGAACCATGAGGCTTCTTTGAGACAAGCTCCAGTTTTTGTAAGAGGTTTGTAATAAAGCTTGGCCCAAATTGGACAATGTTTTTACCACGACATATATGTGCTATGACGTGACACCATGCCACCTTTGATTACTTTCTGGTGAGTTGAGGATTTATGGGGACTTAAAAAGTGAGATTAGAAATGTTTGAGGGCGAGCCATGACACCAGTATGGTTGTAATTATTTCCCGTTCCTGGCATGGGAGCTAAACATGCACCCAAGGACACATGTATAATTTTTCTAGCCATTTTGGTGAACTGGAGCATGTATTTGTAGTTCAAATTTGAATTATGGACATTAAATGCCTAGGAAACTCAATTAGTGTATAAAAAGGCCAAATGAACTCCAAATAACTTTAAATTTCAGAACGGATATCCTGTCGTTCCATGTTGCCCGTAGAAGAAAATACAAGGAGAAAAGAGGCAGTTATTACGTTTCGCCCACAAGGGGGACACATTTTCCTATCGGAACCACGAGGCTTCTTTGAGAGAAGCTCCGGTTTGTGAGAGGCTTGTAATAAAACTTGCGCCACAAAGGACGAAATAAATTCCTCGACATATTAGTGCCATGTCGTGACACCATGGCAGGTTTCACGATTTTCAGCTTACTTTTGGATTTACAGGGATTTAAAAACCGAGATTCTTCTCACGAAATGTTTTCAAATAGCACGCGGTTCACTCACAAAAGACGATATTCAATGAAAACTTCTTGGAAACCATATTTTAAAGTTTCATAAAAATCTGAAAAAAATGTGGGATGTTAAGAAGCTGATATTTTATTGCGACACAAAATTTCATGTTGAAAAACATTATGAGATGTGAGCTATGAAAAAGACAAATTCTGCCCTGAATAGTGACATTACTATTTGGCATTATTCAACACTGATTTTGTCTTTTTCATAGCTCACATCTCGTAATGTGTTTCAACTTGAAATTTTGTGTGCCAATAAAACATCATCCTCTTAACATCCCACATTTTTTTTGGATTTTTTGAAACTTCAAAACATCTTTTTCTCTTGGTTTTCACCGGTATCCACCGAATGTTGGTTTCCGTATGATATCCCCCGCCCCGCTGCGCGCATGATCTGAGTCGTGTGTTCTGACTGGCCAGAACCCAAACCCCACTGATCGTACGTGTGCACCGTTGGATGCTCCCAGATCGAACGGCAACCCTGAGCCCTTTCGACAGCACATGTAGTACATGGGTAAGCACTATGCGCATGCATCGTGTAGCTCACGCTTCCTTCTCTACTGGGTTTTCATTCAAAACAGGCTACCGTTTGTCGCCACTCCTCTCATTGGTTTCCCGCCTCTTCTCCCAGATATGCATGATGTAGATGTTCGTTTAATTTCTATAGTTCATCTCATCCAAAATCAATTAGTTTTATAAAAAAAACCATTTTAAGGTTCATGGAATTGTGCATTGTAAAGGTAAAAACAAAGTGACAATTCATTTAGAAAAAAAGGTTTGGGCAATTAAGATATGGAAGTTTATTGAGAACAAGGGAGAAGTGCTTGTGTTTTGTGGTTTGTGCATTATGCTTAAGTTCAACCATGGAGTCTTCTAGAATGTACATGTGGCAGAATCTAGTGGAATGTAGATGATATCCAACGGCCAGTAGTGCTCGGATTTGCCATCTCTGTACCGTCGGATTGGCTTCATCCAATGAGCAACTTTCAAAGTTATTCACACACTATATAGGTGTATAGATATAGATGTATATATATATGTCCCATGCTAGACAAAATAAAGTTGGAGCGCATGCGTGGGACAACCCCCCGCCCCTGCCGCCGCCTCGAAGTTGGGAAACTGATATCATAGGTATTGAACCAGGCTTGGAGTCATGTATGGTGTTTGGTTTGTAATGTAGTTTGCGTGGCCCATCGAAGTTGTGCATTTGGGATTTAAACACATCATACACCATTGTACCCATACATATTTTCGGGCCGCATGCAGTGTATACGGGGTCTTCTGATCGACCACGTCTCCCTTGTGCGGTTTTTTGTGACGACATGGATATCTGTGGGCTCCCCGAGTGTATATATATCATCCCTTTGACCGATAATGAGGGGTATGTGTTGGCCATGAATGGATTCCACCTAGTTCATGTTAGGGTCGGTCACCATCAAATGTCGGTCAACCAAAGCTCGAGCTCATGCTTTGTAAGGATTCCCTCCCAGATGCTCGGATTGCTGGGTTTGACCTACATCAAATCCTGCGTACGTATCTCGTCCTTAACTACCTTGCCTTCATGATTGTTGTCTCTATCGAGAGGTAGGCACCACATCTAAATTGTACATTATTCTATATTGGAAACACACATCACCCCTTCCCAACGTACATCATTTTGGGCCGCATGCAAGAGGTGCTGGTTTTGTGGTCCCTCTCGTGCAATTTTCATGATGGTTCAATGTATTAGCCCAAGCGGTTTATCAACAACAACAACTGTCATTTGACCAAACGATAGATTCATTGGTCTGTCTTATGGTATGTCATGGCGACATGCATGTATGACCAAAGTATCGATCATTACGTGCATCCGCCCCGCTGACACGAAGTGGGAGGTGGTGGGCCAAGCATCCTAGCTAGGTACGACATTATGTCATTATATATATCCTAGCTAGGTGGTTGTTAGGGTGATTTCGGGTTTGCGAGGTAGGTGCCACCAAATTTATGTGTTGTGTATTTAAAGTTTTAAACATCCCAATATTCGTACATATATTTGGCCACTTCCACGTGGTTCTTGACTTCCGCCCCCTCTCATCGATCTTCAATGACACGCCCAACCATGGGCCCGCGGGGTCAAAGTTGTGCATTGGAATTTTGAACATCACAGACAACCCTTTTCACTCATATATATTTGGTCCACATGCTGGTGTGGCTGTCTTTTAACCCTCTCTAAGTTATTGTTTGTTGCAAAGACTCTGATGACCCTTAACGAACACGGGGTATAATATCTTAACCGTGTCCGATACAAGTGCAATGTGAATCACCACTCCTGCGCAAGTGCGAGCAAATTAAGGTGGAGGTACTGGCTCAACCGTGTGAGATGAAAGTGCACTGAAATCATCATGACCACGGAAGCGCGAGAAAAATTAAGGTGGAGGTACTGGCTCAACCATGTGCGATGCAAGTGCGCTGAAATCACGATGACCGCGCAAGCATGAGCAAAGGGTGGAGGTACTGGCTTAACCGTGTGCGATGCAAGTACGCTGTAAAACCACCACCTGTGCAAGCTAAATGCGGGTATGTTTATTTGGAAATTAGGACGAATCGTGTGCGATAAACCATCTATCTACAAATATAAAAAACAAACTACCCGCCTTGAGCATTGCAAAAATCAGCGTATCTGCACCACTTTTCCTTATTATCATATACACATATTGTTATAGGACCGTGCGCGATCTTGGGCACCCCCGCCCCGCATCAATTCCTTTACCTAAATTTTAGTAGCCGTCGTACTTCAACCGTCACCCACACTCCTCTAGCA
The DNA here is from genome assembly GCF_002162155.2 of Triticum dicoccoides. Taxonomy (NCBI): domain Eukaryota; kingdom Viridiplantae; phylum Streptophyta; class Magnoliopsida; order Poales; family Poaceae; genus Triticum; species Triticum dicoccoides. The sequence goes on along the minus strand of NC_041392.1, from coordinate 464,335,431 downwards.
CCGACCTTACAGTAAAATTGCAGTAGCCGAGGCATTTGAACCGTCGCCCTCCCTCGTCCACCACCATCTCCATCCACCATTACTAAAAAATTTAGTAGCTGATGTCTACTACACAACCTTCTTCTTGTAGACGTTGTTGGGCCTCCAAGTGCAGAGGTTTGTAGGACAGTAGCAAATTTCCCTCAAGTGGATGACCTAAGGTTTATCAATCCGTAGGAGGCGTAGGATGAAGATGGTCTCTCTCAAGCAACCCTGCAACCAAACAACATAGAGTCTCTTGTGTCCCCAACACACCCAATACAATGGTAAATTGTATAGGTGCACTAGTTCGGCGAAGAGATGGTGATACAAGTGCAATATGGATAGTAGATAAAGGTATTTGTAATCTGAAATTATAAAAACAGCAAGGTAACTAATGATAAAAGTGAGCGTAAACGGTATTACAATGCGTTGAAACAAGGCCTAGGGTTCATACTTTCGCTAGTGCAAGTTCCCTCAACAATACTAACATAATTGCATCACATAACTATCCCTCAACATGCACCAAAGAGTCACTCCAAAGTCATTAATAGCGGAGAACGAACGAAGAGATTATGGTAGGGTACGAAACCACCTCAAAGTTATTCTTTCCAATCAATCTGTTGGGCTATTCCTATAAGTGTCACAAACAGCTCTAGAGTTCATACTAGAATAACACTTTAAGAGACAAATCAATCAAAACCCTTATGTCACCTAGATACTCCAATGTCACCTCAAGTATCCTTGGGTATGATTATACGATATGCATCACACAATCTCAGATTCATCTATTCAACCAACACATAGAACCTCAAAGAGTGCCCCAAAGTTTCTACCGGAGAATCACGACGAAAACGTGTGCCAACCCCTATGCATAGGTTCATGGGCGGAACCCGCAAGTTGATCACCAAAACATACATCAAGTGAATCACGTGGTATCCCATTGTCACCACAGATGCGCACAGCAAGACATACATCAAGTGTTCTCAAATCTTTAAAGACTCAATCCGATAAGATAACTTCAAAGGGGAAACTCAATCCATTACAAGAGAGTAGAGGGGGGGGGGGAGAAAACATCATAGGATCCAAATATAATAGCAAAGCTCGCGATACATCAAGATCGTATCACCTCAAGAACACGAGAGAGAGAGAGAAAGAGAGAGAGAGATCAAACACATAGCTACTGGTACATACCCTCAGCCCCGAGGGAGAACTACTCCGTCCTCATAATGGAGAGCACCGGGATGATGTAGATGGCCACTGGAGAAGGATTCCCCCTCCGGCAGGGTGCCGCAACGTGTCTAGATTGGCTTTCGGTGGCTACGGAGGCTTCTGGCGGCGGAACTCCCGATCTATTGTGATGTCCGATGTTTTTAGGGTATATGGAGATATATAGGCGGAAGAAGTACGTCAGGGGGGTCACGAGGGGCCCACAAGGGTGGAGGGCGCGCCCCCTGCCTCGTGGCCTCCTCGTAGATCCCCTGACATGCACTCCATGTCTTTTGGGCTTCTTACCTTCCAAAAATGAGTTCCGTGAAGTTTTAGGTCAATTGGACTCCGTTTGATTTTCCTTTTATTCGAAACCCTAAAACAAGGTAAAAACAGAAACTGGCACTGGGCTCTGGGTTAATAGGTTAGTCGCAAAAATGATATAAAAGTGTATAATAAAGCCCATAAACATCCAAAACAATAGATAATATAGCATGGAGCAATCAAAAATTATAGATACGTTGGAGACGTATCAGTAGCCGTGGCGTATCCTCAAACTCCACCCCCTCCATAGTCTCCCACTCGCCCCTCCCCCCTCGAACCCTATATCGCGACCACCGCCAACGCCATCGCCAACCCCTGCCGTTCTGCCATTCCTCCTCGCTTAGATAATAAAGTTCAGGTCACCCAGCGATTCCCATACTGTCGCCCCACTCTACTGAGTTTTTAGATGAGGCCTGCGGTGTCCCTCCCCGCCAGATCCACATCCCCTGCTCCAGAATGTCATAGCCTAAGCTCGACCACATATCCTGGGGAGCCCGACGAGCATTCGGCCAAGAAGAGGTTTATCATGGCCTCTCCGGCGGACATTGGCGAGGTGGCCCCCATTCGTCCCGACCTGTCGATCCTGGAGCAACACGTCATCGTGGAAGCCGGCGAAGACGTTGACTATGTTGCCATGCCAAAGGCTTCATCTCAGCGGGCTAGCGTATTACTGTATCTCGGGAAAGCTGGCTACGACATCAAGCTCGTCCACACCGACGGCTTCACGCGGGCCATGTCACAGGTTAAGTTGTCCATCCCCAACCCCTCCGGTTCAACTGCTGTCGATCTCTTCAACGACCCTGCCTCTGATCTCCTCCGCCAAGTGGTCAAGGATTTGCGAGCTTTATATGCCATCGAGCCCATTTTGTCACTTCTGAAGGACAAGTTCTATGGCGGAGGCTTGGGATCCTCAATTGCCAAGTCAGATCTCATCGACCACCAGCACGAGGAGGGCACCCACAAAGGTCCTTCCAAGGTGAAACAGCCCATCTGTGACATCAGAGAGTGCACCATGGGTCTGTGCTCTTCCAACTGGAAGGATCTCGTCCATGAAATGTGAGGCAACATTCTATCAGCAAATCTTACCTTTTCTAGCTTGCCAACCCGTACCCTTTGTTGTAGTAGCATTTGCCGTGTGGTGCTTTAACTGTGCCGTGTTTAATTATTTCAGTTATGCAAAAATGTATTGTTTAATAGGTCTATGTGATGTTTAAGTATGAATTGTTCACTTTAGTTTCACGAATGGCTATATTTGGTTCTTTATAGTCAGTAGATGCCTTGTTTAACTGTATTTGGTTTTTAGGTTGGTTGGAGTGAGCATTTTTTTAGTTATCGAGCAGATGCCTTGTCTATCTGTATTTGGTTCTTAGTTTGGTTGCAGTGAGTATTTGTCCAGTTGTCAAGCTGATGCCTTGTTTATTTGTATTTGGTTGTTAGGTTGCTTTTTTTAACATTTGTCCAGTAATCAAGCAAATGTCTTGTTTATCTTAATCTGCTTGTTAGGTTGGTTGAAGTGAGCATTTGTTCAGTTTTCAAGCATATGCCATGTTTATCTGTATTTGCTTGTTAGGTTGGTTGCAGTGAGACTCTGTTCAGTTTTTCAATGGCTATATTTGGTTGTTATACTGGTCATTTATGCCTTGTTTATTTTAGTCATTCATAATGTGTTGTTCATTGTGTGCAAGTCGGAACTGTGCCGCTCGACTACATCAATACTAGTTTGAACGGCTATATTTGGTTCCAGTTATTCCTGGTGTAGTTAACACATGCCCTTTATTTCAGTTTTACACATTTATCCAGTGTGATGTTTAAGCATTACCTACGTTCTATTCATTTTCAACAATACCAGTTTGAATTGCAATATTTGATGGTTGTTAAACCTACTACTGGTAACATTGCCTTCCATTTTATATCTGCTTTAATAGCATGCTGTAACATCCCAAATTTTCAATTTGGAATGTTATACATTAGATCATCTATGCATAACATATTTTATTTTGCATTTTGGTTAATCCTAGAAATTTCTACGCAACTCAAGGACCATGGAGAGAGTTGGGGATTTCGTTATTTTCATATTTGAGTTTTCTCAAATTTTGAGAATAGGATTATTTTATCATCAATAATTTCTATTACAAAAATATGAGAGAGGGAATAAAATGACTTTCCCAAAATAAAGAAATATTGAGGATTTAATAATGAAATCAAATAAGATTTTATTTCGGAGTTTTTCGTTATTTTATTTGAATTTAGGACAAATGTGCGTTTTTCAAAATTGCATTTAGGTCCCAAATAAATGTTCACCTTGTGCGGCTTGATTTTAGAACCCGTGAAAATTTATTTCGGAATTTTTGGAGTCCGTTTAGTATTTCTTTTTATTTTTCTTCTACGTGTAATTATTTAAAAAAACGCGCACCGACCTAGGGGCCGTGTCCGACCTGGACTCCCGGCTGGCTAGGCTTTATAAGCCAGCCCACCCCAGGCTGAACCCTGGCCGCCAGCCCCGCCTCGAGCCCCGTGCCACGCCGCCACCCGCGCCGCCCCGCCGCCGCCGCCGCCGGACGCCGCCGCCGCCACCCGCCGCCCGAGGTCCGCCGCCGCCTCGTTTTTCGCGCTGGTTTTTTTTGAAAAACCCTTCGGTTTTCTGTTGGTTTTTTTAGTTTCAGTTTTTTTAATAGATCGGTTTTTCCGGTTTATTTAATTTAGCCAGCGTTCGTCGTTTTTCTTTTTCTCGGATTAAATCCGCGATTTTTCCTGATCACGATTCCTGATCCGATTTTCGTTTTAGTATAACTTTTCGCTCGTTTATTGGAATCAGGCGATTCAAGCGCCTGGAGTTTCGTCTCGAAACCCTCTATCCGTTTAACCAGCTTAAACAAGATTTTGCTACTGTAAAATTTTCCCTAGATTCAGATTAGTAGAACGAAGTTGTTTTCTTTCGCCGTTTGACTTTCGTCGCTTCGTTCGATTTGATTCTTTTTGCAAACCGGAGTTCTTAAGTTGAACCTTCTAGTTAGATATCTTATTTGAGTTTTACCTATGCATTAGATGAGTACTTATTGTATGCTTGTTTGTTTGTCTGCGATAGAATACCCGGAGTGCGCCGCTTGTTATTTTGAATCGCTAGGTTTCCCGGATCATCAGCAAGGTAAGTAACACTTTGATCATACCTTTTCTACTACCCAGTTTTATTGCATTAGATCAAATCCTCACACATTGCATGATTAGGATCTAATTAAATTGTGGGATGGGAAGTAGTTCAGGTAGTACCTATTACCTGTTTATTATCAAACCTTTGGGAGTTACTTCCACGTTTGCTTATTTTGCCATGCTATGCTAGTAGACGTGGATTGGGTGAGTGATATCCATGACAGATGTGAGTTTTGTTAAGTAATGGTTTATCTAAGGTGGCAACTTAAACACACATCTGGGTGGATTGAGGCACCTGGGTATTCCAGGACTTGCCTGTTTTCTTTTGGACCGCCACCCAGGCTCAAAGGGATCATGAGATTTTTCATGCTAGAAACTTCCGTGTGCAGCCACAAGCTATTATGGGCTCTAGCGTAGTTGACTAAGTCGTGCGAACTCTTACAGTGGTAGACTAGCAGATGTAGGGGATGTAGGTGGTACGGTCTACCCGATCGTAAGGTGCTAGCGCTTCTAAAAGACTATGTCTCGGTCATCCGTCTTCTCAAACACCTTGTAGTGCGAGAACCCAAACAGAGGCGATCGAGTCTTGTGGGGAAAAGTGCGCAAACCTCTGCAGAGTGTAATAAACTAATCATGATTAGCCGTGTCCCCGGTTATGGACATTCTTGAGCATCTAGTACTTGGATTATCATGTGAATCTCAACATGTTACCCCAAATTAATTTTGTTGGGCTTTGTTTAATGATGATGCTTAATTGGGATTGAGAATGCTGTCAACCATTCTCAATGTTTAACAACTACCATGATAGTTAAATAAATTTATTCCTTTGAAGTAGGAAAAAATTGGCTTTACGCAAAACTGTAACCATAGAGCTTTCCACCAGCCAAATATGCATATAGTATAGTGTTTCATTCCATTACTCTCTATGTGTTACCTTGCCAGCATATTCCATGTGCTGGCCCGTTTCGGGCTGCAACTTTAATGTTGCAGACTTTTCAGACGACGATTAAGGAGTTTTTAGGTCGTGGTTCTATACTCAGTGATGCCGTTGGAGTTGATGGACTCACTTATCTTCCAAGCCTTCCGCTGTTATCGTTATTAGATGGCCTTAAGCCATATTAATTGTAATAAGTTCTCTATTGAGACCCTCGATGTACTAAGTGTGTGATTGCTACTCTATTATAAATCCTCTGAGTACTGTGTGGTGTCAGCATTACTGATCCAGGGATGAAACCGGAGCATAGAGATCAGACTGTTTGAGGTCTGGTCGCTACAGAGATGGTATCAGAGCACACGCTGACTGTAGGACACGACCACTAAGCTAAAGACCTAGATCACTATTCACTCTCTTCTCTTCTGACCTCTCATCTTTTCTACTCTTTAGGATGGCGGATGCAAAGAACAAGTTCACGCAACCGGATGAAGATACACCCTTTGGACGTCACTTGAAGGAAGTCACTAGATACCTGAACATAGGAGTACCAAGCTTCACCGGAACCTACAACGCCACTTTACCTGAAGAAGAGCGCTGGATGATTCAAGTTCAAGTTCCAGGAAGGACGTTCATGCCAGTCACTGATCCCATAGAGTTTTCTTTTGATGCACCAACCTGGAATCTAGGAAAGAGCATGGCCGCACACATCGCCATGGGACACATTGGAGAAGTCTACCGCAAGGATCTCAAGGATACTATCTACCAGATTTGTGGGCGCCGAGATGAACACTGGGAGACGATTAGCACCAGGAAGGATAGATCAATCGCATCTTTTATCCAGGAGTTAAACCAGCACATTCGACGACAGGAGAACCAGATGTGTGCCGACATGATAGATCTGAAGAAGGCTAAGACTAGAATCAAGGAACTGGAGGAGGAACTCAAGGCTACATGTGAAGATTATGAAGAAGAAATTGAACTATTGGTGGAGAAGAATGACGACCTGATCAAGAAGATTGGAATATTTATGGGAGACCCTACGCTAGTAGAGGAAGACGAAGAATCCAAGGAGATTAGCCCGGAAGACTACATCATCATCGACGACACCGACTCGGACCCAGACGAAAGCAATGATGACTATGTTGATGAAGCTGGAGCAGATATCATGGAGTCTGCAACCGAAGAATATTTCTAGTAGACCACCTCATCAGTAGTAGTAGTCCACCATGTAAATATAGTAGTTCGGGCACTTTTTGCGATAGTTAGATCGATTGTATGCCCTTGTTTGATTGAATGAAGTGAATTGTTTGTTTTTGCCTCATGTGCATATGGGTAGTGTTTTCTCTTTAGACCCCCTCTATTCTTAGATCTCATCTTTTCTAAACCCTCAGATGCCTCCGAGATGTGACCCTGGATTTGCCTTTCCACCGGAGCTCACTCAGTTGATCCAGCAGCAGAGCACATTGATGCAGTTGCTAGTCCAGAATCAGAATCAGGGGAACAACAACCCACCACCACCACCACCACCTGTTGATCACTTAGCCCGTTTTCTTAGGCTGAATCCGCCGGTGTTTTCCAGTAGCACCGAGCCGATAGTAGCAGATGATTGGCTCCACAAGACAGCTAGGGAGTTGACCACAGCAGGATGCATAGATGCGGAGAAGGTGAAGTTTGTCGCACATCAGCTTGAAGGACCCGCAGCATCATGGTGGGAGAATTTCATAGCCACTTTCCCTGTCGACACTCTCACTTGGGACCAGTTTCAGCAGGCTTTTTGTACTGCCCATGTTTCAGCAGGAGCTATGGCCATGAAGAAGCATGAGTTTCGCAACTTGCACCAAGGAGGACGGACAGTTGGCCAATATGTGGAGGACTTTAGTAAGTTAGCACATTATGCCCCAGATGACGTCGCTACGGATGCAGCTAAGCAGGAGAAGTTTCTGGCAGGACTGAATGATGAGTTGAGCATGTAGTTGATGGTAGCCACCTTCAACAACTACCAGGAGTTGGTACATCATGCTCTTATGATTGAAGGGAAGCAGCAGCAAATTGAGAATCACAAGAGGAAGTATGGACAAGGAAAGTACACTTCAAGAGCTCAGCAGAAGCCACGTTTTACCCCTAGACCGGGAGGACATTTTCAACATACCCATGGAGAAGGTAGCTCGCACAATCACAATGGCACTAGGAATGGTAATGGGAATGGAGGAAGGAATGGCCAGAATCGCACCAACCCATCAACCCCAGCCAAGAAGGACCTGAGCCAAGTCACTTCCTTTAAGTGTTCGAAGACCGGACATTATGCCAATGAATGTCCTGAAATACAAAATGGAAATAGCAATGGAAGTTCTGGGAAGAAGCCGAACCCTTTCAACAGGGGACAGGTGAACCACGTTAGTAAGGGTGATAACCCGAATCTTGAGTACTGATAACTCCTTCCATATTGCGCTGGTTTATGATAAAACCGTGCCAGGTTGTGATAAACACCGATTTAACCATATATAATACTGGTGACTCGTAGTCAAACCAGACCGGGATGATAGTCTCCGGGTTATAATTTGATCATGTACTGATAACTTGTAGTTGAAAGCCGAGCCGGGTTGATAAACACCGGTTTACTCCATAATAGGATGGTAACTTAAAACCAAACCGGGCAGATAGTCTCCGGATTAAGATTTGATCGTGTTCCATCAATTTGTAATTGACAATCGGAACGGTTTTAAGAATTTGTCAGTTTTCAAAACGCAACAAAAGAAATATTTATCAAAAGAAAGACAAGTGTCAATCAAAAGCAAAGAGAAAATCATTTGCAAAAAAGAGGCTGTCTAAGCCGATCAAGTGGCATTACCATGGTCGGACACGACCAAGCCCCCTGTAGGCGTAGCTATGGTTCAAGTCAGCCAGGTCCCCAAATGATGCATTGGCATTATACCGATCAAGAGGGGTGACGATGGTTCGGGTTCGACCAAAGCCCCCAAGTGATTCTATGGCCTTAGGCCGACCAAGAGGCGTGACTGGTTCAGACTTGACCATGTCCCAAAATGATCTGGTGGCTTTCGCCTATCAAAAGGTGTTGCATTGGTTCGGATACGACCAAGCCCCCAAGTGATATTGTGGCATTGCACCGATCAAGAGGTGTAGCTATGGTTCGGATACGACCAAGCCCCCAAGTGATCAATAATATGATAAGCCAATAAGGCATGATACCCATGTTTGAACCGCGCATCATGGCAGTAGGTCCTCTTTGGCACCCTTTAACTTTTTGCAAGAGATAAAATCTTTCTTGAACCGGGATTTTGACCTGGATATTGGGAGTTTCAAAGCTTTATGGGAGACATCTTTCCCTTGAACCAGATATTAAACCGGAATCCTTCGTTTTTAAGCCGGAAATTTTCTGACGGCCTTTAAATTTGCACCAATATGGCGGTTTAGGGTCCTGCATTAGACAACATGGTGAAGCTGAAATTAATCACGGCCGAGTCGGCCACGGTGTTGTAAACCGGTGCGGACGAGCAAGTCAATCGTAGGTGCGGATATATCCATAAGACGACCCTTTCTCTTTCAATGAACAATTGTCCCGTGGTATAAACCATGTTTGCCATGCATAATCATCCAGAAAACAAAAAATATTGCAAGACCGAGTAATTGTTTTCAAAAGGTAACAAAATATATCAAAAAATTGAATGGATGGATTTCACCTGATTTATCCAGACGATGAATGATTAGTGTATATCATCCGATATTTTTTTCCGCTGGATGAACGCAGATATTTGACAATCTCCCTTTGTCCTTTTGGCATGATTTGCTTTTTTGATATGGCATACATACACACACAGCTTGCTAGTGGCCTCCCCAGCTCCAGCTTTGTCCTTGAATCATCAGGCCCTGCCACTTGCACCGCTTGCCTCCACGGAATAGTACCATAGTTCAACACGGAGCGGTGAAGCGGAACTCAGTGCGCTGCTTAACGTGGAAACCTGCACTGTTAGAAATCCACTGTTTCTCATCAGCTCCACTTATCTGACACCATTGATAACTCCTTATACTGTCTTCAATTTTAGCATGTATCACTTGAACGATAGCAACAGTAACCAGCTCTCCGTCTTCTGCTCATTTCTAATGAAGGTCTCGACAGCCGGTTCAACAACAGCGGCGGTGCCAACTTATGGCTCGGTGACAGCAATCTGAAAAGACCACTCTCCGGCCTTGGCGTGGCTACAGCAGTTCAGACACAGCGGTTCAGACACAACACCGGAGAGATGACGGCTTGTGGCAGAGGCGCAGGCGAGGGCGTGGATGCAGAAGGTGACTCGGCAACGCGGCGGTTTACAAGTGTAACGGCGACGACGGGGGCAACAAACCGGCTCATCCCACGAATAATCTTTCGAGTCAACACGAACAAAACTGATACACTTGAAGCGGGTCCACGATGGCGTGTGCGGAGGCGGCCGGGTTACAGCAGCTCGGGTCGACGGCGTCCTGCAGAGGAGGTGGTGTGACGAAGCCGAGTCAAGGCCGCTCGGAAGGCGGTGGCGGCGGCTCTGACCAGCAATAACTCGCGGCGAGGGCAGGCCGGCCTGGAGCGGTGAAACAGGGGCGACTAGAGGCTGTGGGTTGCAAGGAACGGCCGCGGATCGGGTCATCATGCAGCGGCAGCCCACTGCGCGACAAAGTGGAGGGACGAGTCGGTGGATTGAAGACGGGGCCGCGAAGGCAGAGGAGCGCTGGCGGCAGGACAGAGGCTAAACCGGCCCTCTAGCGACTGGTCGGTTTGACCAGGGTCGGCGGCAGTTTAGAGGAACGCCAGCTCGACGGGCTGTGGCTGAGCAACCGGAGTCGGGATGCCGGCGGTTCGGGCGCGGAAGAAAACCGGTGACGATGACGCAGCAACAGAGGCACGCTGATGAGGCACAGCCGCAGCCGTGGAAGTGACGACGGGGCGGCGACTTGTGGCTCAGGACGAACGGAGGAGAAAGGCGTCGGGGCAACCGACTTTTGACCCGGCGGCCATGGCCACACATAGCAGAGGCGGAAGCGGTGCTGTTCGTGACAGAGTGGCTCGGCGAGGCCTCGGGCGGCGATTGGAGGTGGCGGAGAACCGCGGCGGGCCGACAAGGCGGCGGCGGAAGATCCGGCTGCGCATCTCAGCAGTGGCAGTGGAAGACGCTCGAGGCGAGAGCCACGGCAGGAGCGGCGGATCGAAGTCGACAGCTCAAGGGCGCGTCCGAGGAAACAGATGGCAGGGTACCGGGTCGTCACGGGATGACGCTTTCAGAGATGAGAGGCGGGCCCCGGGTCGTCACGGGAGGACGCAGGCGCGGCGCAGTCGGAGGCGGCTCAAAGTACGACACAGGGACCGGCCGGCGCGTTTGCAACGGTGACTCACGGGTGGCGTCCGCAGGAGAGGCGCGGCGTGGCTCGGCACCCGCGGCAGTAACTTGGCGGCGGCAGAGGCAGGCCGGGTTAACCACCACTGCGGGTTATAGAGGCACGCCCGTGGCTGGTTTAGCAAGGCCGACGCGGAAGAGGGCCCGTGAGGTGAGGTGAGTCCAGCTGGAAGTAAACCACGGTAAATCGGCGGCGCTGCTCGTTTCAGCCGCGGAGGCAGCAAGCACTTCAAGAGGAAGATGGCAGGCCAGCGGTGCAGGGCCGGGTCAAGTGCGGATGCGGCAACTCAAGGCCGGCGGGTTTGACAATGTAGATGCTCAACAACTCTTGGATATGTCTTGATGGAGGTCGTGAAGTGCGGTCGAGGCAATTTTTGGAGATGGAGGCGACGGCCGCGATGGCAGTTCGGAGCAGGAGCTTCGGCGATTCAGCGGAGATGGCCGACCCGAACGGATTAATCCCAGCACAAAAACTGACGTAGTATTTGCACTAGCAGTTGCATGTGGATCGTAGCATAACTTGGCTCCGTTTCTTCTAATAAGTAGTAGTAGCAAGGTTCAATCTGTCCGTGCCCGTGTCCTCAGGTCGTAGTCATTGAGACAGAGGTGACGGCGACTCTTGACGCATCGACGGATTTGAAACAGATGCAGAGCAGGACCTGGTCTGGATTGAAAAAAAATAGAAAGAGGCCAGGCGGTTTTGAGGTACAGCTGTCTTATCCGGTGGCTCAGAGATAACTTGGGGGCGGTTCTACAACGCGTCGAATCAGCTTTTCCGCAAAGCAGTAAACCGACCAGGAAAAATATACCGTGTTGAATCATTTTGGATCCGGGTTGCGACTGCGTCTGAATCCTTCTGTGGGTCAAGATCGGTTTGACTACAGTTTTGCATGTGAGACAACACACCCGTGAATACTTCCTTGGCGATTTGCGGTGGTTTTCTGTTGATCTCGGTGATTTGACGATGGCTTCAAACGGATTATAACCTTAATTTCCCTTGAATCTCGGATGAGTCTCAAATCTGAGTGTGATTCTTCCGCAATGATTCTTTTTCTTCTTGAAAATTGCAAGATCCTTGATCCCTAGGAAAAATCCCTCCAAGAGCTCAACACCACCGTGCGGCTGGCCGCACGGTGGGCGCCAACTGTCGTGGAATTGTCACAGCAGATGTCCTTAGTGTCAGGACTTAGTCGCGAGGCCAACGCATCTATGTGGTAGCTTGAGAGGGGTTAAGCGGGATGAGAGACGCGATGTTTTACCCAGGTTCGGCCCCTCACGGTGGAGGTAAAAGCCTACATCCTGCTTCATTAATATTGATGATGATGATCACGGTTACAAGAGTGCTCTCTCTCGAGAGCTATTGTCTAAACCTAACTTGTCCAACTTGTGGAACTTGTCAATCTTGTCCCCCTTGGGGTGCCCTGCCCCTCCTTATATATGTTGAAGGGGCGGGTTACATGTAGAGTCCTATTAGGATTAGGACTAGTCTATCTTAATCCAAACCGGATACAAGTCCAGGTCTTAACTCCTTGTAAGATAAATGTTCCTCATGCCTTTCCTCTTAAACCGGCCCAGTATTAACCTAAACCGGCCTGCTGGGCCTTGGGCCTTGTCATCCATCTGGAATACGCGCCGGGTCTCCAATAGTCTTCAGGCTCGTGAATCGTCATACCAGTGAACCGCCAGACACGTAAACCGCCAATCCTCTAGTGGTTTACCAATGAAATGGCTAGTCCGGCCGGTTTACGCCGCGGGGTATATCCCCGACAGGCCCCCTGTTGCTCCACCGACGTACTCCTTCCTCCTATATATACCTACGTACCCCCAAACGATTAGATACGGAGCCAAAAACCTAATTCCACCGCCGCAACCTTCTGTATCCATGAGATCCCATCTTGGGGCCTGTTCCGGAGCTCCGCCGGAGGGGGCATCCATCACGGAGGGCTTCTACATCAACACCATAGCCTCTTCGATGAAGTGTGAGTAGTTTACTTCAGACCTTCGGGTCCATAGTTATTAGCTAGATGGCTTCTTCCTCTTTTTGGATCTCAATACAATGTTCTCCTCCTCTCTTGTGGAGATCTATTTGATGTAATCTTCTTTTTGTGGTGTATTTGTTGAGACCAATGAATTGTGGGTTTATGATCAAGATTATCTATGAACAATATTTGAATCTTCTCTGAATTCTTTTATGTATGATTGGTTATCTTTGCAAGTCTCTTCGAATTATCAGTTTGGTTTGGCCTACTAGATTGATCTTTCTTGCAATGGGAGAAGTGCTTAGCTTTGGGTTCAATCTTGCATTGTCCTTTCCCAGTGACACTAGGGGCAGCAAGGCATGTATTGTATTGTTGCCATCGAGGATAACAAGATGGGGTTTTTATCATATTGCAAGAATTTATCCCTCTACATCATGTCATCTTGCTTAGGCGTTATTCTGTTTTCATGAACTTAATACTCTAGATGCATGCTGGATAGCGGTCGATGAGTGGAGTAATAGTAGTAGATGCAGGCAGGAGTCGATCTACTTGTCTTGGACGTGATGCCTATACACATGATCATACCTAGATATTCTCATAACTATGCTCAATTCTGTCAATTGCTCAATAGTAATTCGTTCACCCACCATAAAATACTTATGCTCTTGAGAGAAGCCACTAGTGAAACCTATGGCCCCCGGGTCTATCTTCATCATATTAAATCTTCCAATACTTAGTTACTTCCTTTGCTTTTTTACTTTGCTTTTATTTTACTTTGCATCTTTATCATAAATACACCAAAAATATTATGTTATCATATCTATCAGATTTCACTCTCGTAAGTGACCATGAAGGGATTGATAACCCCTTATCACGTTGGTTGCGAGGAGTTATTTGTTTTGTGCAGGTACGAGGGACTCGCGCGTAGCCTCCTACTGGATTGATACCTTGGTTCTCAAAAACTGAGGGAAATACTTAAGCTACTTTGTTGCATCATCCTTTCCTCTTTAAGGAAATCCAACACAGTGCTCAAGAGGTAGCAAGAAGATTTCTGGCACTGTTGCCGGGGAGTCTATGCAAAAGTCAACATACCAAGTACCCATCACAACCCTTATCTCCCGCATTACATTATTTGCCATTTGGCTCTCGTTTTCCTCTCCCCCAGTTCACCCTTGCCGTTTTATTCGCCCTCTCTCTCTCTATCCTCCCTCTCTTTCTCTATTTGCCTCTTTTTGCCCTTTGCACTCTCTGTCGTTATGTCTGAAATTGGGGAAATTATTGTCGATATGGACAATAATAATATCATGAAAAATTCTGATGCTCCTGCTGAAGAACCCCCTATCTTACATACAAAAAAATTCCGTATTGGTAGTGGTAATATTATTGGAAAAGGAGTTATCCAAGATTTCTTTACTTGTGCTGGTGATTTGCCTTCTATGGGTAGTTCTATCCTTCATAGAACTAGTAGTCTTGCGGATGCTATTGCCATGCTTATAGTTGAACTTGAAAGACAATTCATGCACATGCACCCTTGCATACAAAGGATTTTCCTAGATTTTCTAATATTGAGCATTCTTCAGTTAAACATGCCGCTACGATCTTTTTGGCTCATGAGTTCAGATTCATAATAAAAGAGGCCAAAGAAATCTTTGCACATTATAGGGTGGACGCTTGCCGTCCTCCCATAGAGGCTATCCTTTTTTATCAAGAAGAAATAATGCGTTTTCAATCCCTAGACTATGTTGCTTTCAATGAAAATCTTAGAAAAAGGGTTCCTATCAATGTTTTAGTTGATAGAATTTCTGAACTTAATGATGATTTGGCCATTCGAAATAATGAACTAGGATATTCTCCTGAGTTTAGGCTCACAAAGTTCTGTCAAAAGAATACTTATAATGGTGAATTGGTTGTGCAATACAAAGGGCCAAAGGAGGAACCTATACCTCCCAAGGTTGATCTTGGGGACTTTTGTCCCATTAAATTTAGCCCTTTTGATTACTTTTGCTTGCCTCAAATAAAACTTTCTGCCGAACATAGAGAATATGAAAAGAGTTTTAATGATCTATCTTACTATTATGGCAATACCTAGATCTATCCTTGCTTTTTATGCCTAGCTAGGGGCGTTAAACGATAGCGCTTGTTGGGAGGCAACCCAATTTTATTTTTATTCCTTGATTTTTGCTCCTGTTTAGTAATAAATAATTTACCTAGTCTCTGTTTTGGTTGTGTTTTTTGTGTTTAATTAGTGTTTGTGCCAAGTAGAACCATTGGGAAGACTTGGGGGAAGTCTTGTTATCTTGCTGTAAAAAACAGAAACTTTAGCGCTCACGAGAACTGCTGCCATTTTTATTTTGAAAGTTCTATTTAGTTATTCTTTTTGAAGATGATTAATAGATAAATTCCTCACGTCCATAAATTTATTTTAGAATTTTTGGCTTTCCAGATCTTGCGCTAGCCACAGATTACTACAGACTGTTCTCTTTTTGACAGATTCTGTTTTTCGTGAGTTGTTTGCTTATTTTGATGAATCTATGGCTAGTAAAATAGTTTATAAACCATAGAGAAGTTGTAATACAGTAGGCTTAAAACCAATATAAATAAAGAATGAGTTCATTACAGTACCTTGAACTGGTATTTTGTTTTCTTTCGCTAACGGATCTCATGAGATTTTCTACTTTGAGTTTTGTGTTGTGAAGTTTTCAAGTTTTGGGTAAAGATTTGATGGATTATGGAACAAGGAGTGGCAAGAGCCTAAGATTGGGTATGCCCATGGCACCCCCAAGATAATCTAAGGACACCTAAAAGCCAAAGCTTGGGGATGCCCCGGAAGGCATCCCCTCTTTCGTCTACTTCTATCGGTAACTTTACTTGGAGCTATATTTTTATTCACCACATGATATGTGTTTTGCTTGGAGCGTCTTGTATGATTTGAGTCTTTGTTTGTTAGTTTCCCACAATCATCCTTTCTGCACACACCTTTTGAGAAAGCCATACATGATTTGGAATTTGTTAGAATACTCTATGTGCTTCGCTTATATCATTTGAGTTATATAGTTTTGCCCTAGTACTTCACTTATATATTTTAGAGCACGATGGTGGAATTGTTTTATAGAAACTATTGATCTCTCATGCTTAACTTAGATTATTTTGAGAGTCTTAAATATCATGGTAATTTTCTTAAATAATCCTAATATGCTTGGTATTCAAGAATAGTAAAAACTTTCTTATGAGTGTGTTGAATGCTATGAGAAGTTTGATGCTTGATAATTGTTTTTAGACATGAAGATGGTGATATTAAAGTTGTGCTAGTTGAGTAGTTGTGAATTTGAGAAATACTTGTGTTAAAGTTTGTGATTCCCGTAGCATGCACGTATGGTGAACCGTTATGTGATGAAGTCGGACCATGATTTATTTTTTGATTGTCTTCCTTATGAGTGGCGGTCGGGGACAAGCGATGGTATTTTCCTACCAATCTATCCCCCTAGGAGAATGCGTGTAATACTTTGCTTTGATAACTTGTAGACTTTTGCAATAAGTATATGAGTTCTTTATGACTAATGTTGAGTCCATGGATTATACACACTTTTCTTCCTTCCACCATTGCTAGCCTCTCTAATACCGCGCACCTTTCGCCGGTATCATACACCCACCATATACCTTCCTCAAAACAGCCACCATACCTACCTATTATGGCATTTCCATAGCCATTCCGAGATATATTGCCATGCAACTTTCCACTGTTCCGTCTATTATGACATGCTCCATCATTGTCATATTGCTTAGCATGATCATGTCGTTGACATCGTATTTGTGGCAAAGCCACCATTCATAATTCTTTCATGCATGTCACTCTTGATTCATTGCATATCCCGGTACACCGCCAGAGGCATTCATATAGAGTCATATTTGGTTCTAAGTATCGAGTTGTAATTGTTGAGTTTTAAGAAAATAAAAGTGTGATGATCATCATTATTAGAGCATTGTCCCAGTGAGGAAAGGACGATGGAGACTATGATTCCCCCACAAGTCGGGATGAGACTTCGGACGAAAAAAATAAAAAAAGGGGGAAAAGAGGCCAAAAAAAAGAGAGAAAAGGCCCAAATAAAAATATAAAAAAATGAGAGAAAAAGAGAGAAGGCACAATGTTACTATCCTTTACCACACTTGTGCTTCAAAGTAGCACCATGATATTCATGATAGAGAGTCTCTCATTTCGTCACTTTCATATACTTGTGGGAATTTTTCATTATAGAACTTGGCTTGTATATTCCAATGATGGGCTTCCTCAAAATGCCCTAGGTCTTCATGGGCAAGCAAGTTGGATGCACACCCACTTAGTTTCTTTTGTTGAGCTTTCATATACTTATAGCTCTAGTGCATCCGTTGCATGGTAATCCCTACTCACTCACATTGATATCTATTGATGGGCATCTCCATAGCCCGTTGATACGCCTAGTTGATGTGAGACTATCTTCTCCCTTTTTTGTCATCTCCACAACCACCATTCTATTCCACATATTGTGCTATATCCATGGCTCACGCTCATGTATTGCATGAAGATTGAAAAGTTTGAGAATGTCAAAAGTATGAAACAATTGCTTGGCTTGTCATCGGGGTTGTGCATGATTTAAATACTTTGTATGGTGAAGTTAGAGCATAACCAGACTATATGATTTTGTAGGGATAACTTTCTTTGGCCATGTTATTTTGAGAAGACATGATTGCTTTGTTAGTATGCTTGAAGTATTATTATTTTTATGTCAATATTAAACTTTTATCTTGAATCTTTTGGATCTGAATATTCATACCACAATTAAGAAGAATTACATTAAAATTATGCCAAGTAGCACTTCGCATCAAAAATTATCTTTTTTATCATTTACCTAGTCGAGGACGAGCATGAATTAAGCTTGGGGATGCTTGATATGTCTCCAACGTGTCTATAATTTTTGATTGCTCCATGCTATATTATCTACTATTTTGGACATTATTGGGCTTTATTATCCACTTTTATATTATTTTTGGGACTAACCTATTAACCGGAGGACCAGCCCAGAATTGTTGTTTTTGCCTATTTTAGGGTTTCGAAGAAAAGTAATATCAAACGGAGTCCAAACGGAATGAAACCTTCGGGAACGTGATTTTGGGAACAAACAAGATCCAGGAGACTTGGACCCTACGTCAAGCCACAGGGAAGCCACGAGGTAGGGGGGCGCGCCTACCCCCCTAGGTGCGCCCTCCACCCTCGTGGCCCCCCTGTTGCTCCAGCGACGTACTCCTTCCTCCTGTATATACCTATGTACCCCCAAACGATCAGATACAGAGCCAAAAACCTAATTCCACCGCCGCAACCCTCTGTATTCACGAGATCCCATCTTGAGGCCTGTTCTGGAGCTCCGCCGAAGGGGGCATCCATCACGGAGGGCTTCTACATCAACACCATAGCCTCTCCGATGAAGTGTGAGTAGTTTACTTCAGACCTTCGGGTCCATAGTTATTAGCAAGATGGCTTCTTCTCTCTTTTTGGATCACAATACAATGTTCTCACCCTCTCTTGTGGATATCTATTCGATTTAATGTTCTTTTTGCGGTGTGTTTGTTGAGACCGATGAATTGTGGGTTCATGATCAAGATTATCTATGAACAATATTTGAATCTTCTCTGAATTCTTTTATGTATGATTGGTTATCTTTGCAAGTCTCTTCGAATTATCAGTTTGGTTTGGCCAACTAGATTAATCTTTCTTGCAATGGGAGAAGTGCTTAGCTTTGGGTTCAATCTTGCCGTGTCCTTTCACAGTGACAGTAGGGGCAGCAAGGCACGTATTTTATTGTTGCCATCGAGGATAAAAAGATGGGGTTTTTATCACATTGCATGAATTTATCCCTCTACGTCATGTCATCTTGCTTAAGGCGTTACTCTGTTTTCATGAACTTAATACTCTAGATGCATGCTGGATAGCGATCGATGAGTGGAGTAATACTAGTAGATGTAGGCAGGAGTCGGTCTACTTGTCTCGGACGTGATTCCTATACACATGATCATACCTAGATATTCTCATAACTATGCTCAATTCTGTCAATTGCTCAACAGTAATTCGTTCACCCACCGTAAAATACTTATGCTCTTGAGAGAAGCCACTAGTGAAACCTATGGCCCCCGGGTCTATCTTCATCATATTAAATCTTCCAATACTTAGTTACTTCCTTTGCTTTTATTTTACTTTGCATCTTTATCATAAAAACAACAAAAATATTATCTTATCATATCTATCAGGTCTCACTCTCGTAAGTGACAGTTAAGGGATTGACAACCCCTTATCACGTTGGTTGCGAGGAGTTATTTGTTTTGTGAAGGTACAAGGGACTCGCACGTAGCCTCCTACTGGATTGATACCTTGGTTCTCAAAAACTGAGGGAAATACTTACGCTACTTTGCTGCATCATCCTTTCCTCTTCAAGGAAATCCAACGCAGTGCTCAAGAGGTAGCATCGCCTCATCGTCCAGGTTTCGCTACCCCGCACCGTTCCCGGTGGATCCACCTCAAGTTCGTCGCAGAACCTCCGCGTTGGCCTCTCCTTCCCCCGCGACCAGCACCCATGACCTCCGCTGGCAAGCCACTGCCACAGTCGCCCAGCGCCCGTTCTCCCCTTTCATCGGTGCCTTGTTGCACTACATTGGACGTGGCATGCCGTTGGCAGTTTTGACGTTGCCAAGACCATCGGACTAGGACCACCTTCGTGTTTTCTTTCACCAAGTACCACGACGTACGGCACCCGAATGACCACCACAACGGCGCCAAGTTCCGCTACCGACGACCATTTTGGATACGCCAAGACCCGATCGCCAAGTACCACGACGTCAAGTACCCCTACACATGGATACGCCAAGGTCGACTATGCTCGATGATGTGACAAGTACCTCTACCGTTGACTCGAACACCTACGGACATGTACAACTACCATTGCCCGAAAAAGCGTGGGTCACCAGACTCGTGGTCAACTATCGCGAGTACCCCTAACATCGTCGACTACCACTACTTCTATCTACATCCCATCGAACCCGAACCATCCCGAATGAACTCTTTGAAGGTATAACCGCTGGAACGACGCCCGTGGACCGAATGCAAGTGTTGTATGAGATGAACTCCGTGTTTGCACCGTGCCCGTTTGTTTCATGCACGTCCCCGTTTGCCATGCTGTCGACCTGTGGGAACCCGGTAACCGGGATCACCCCACCATCTCTAGCATGTTCCACATCCGCACACTTCTCTTTTGCATCGATATCTAAATCGAGTTACTGGAACCAGAATGTTGCTGTGGCACCATTTCCGTTGTCGTTGCCGTGGCACCCCTTTCATTTCCGCCATGATGACAAACGCTTCATATCATGTTCATGTCAACTTTTAACAAAAATTACATAAAACTTGCATATATCATCCGCATCATGATAACAACATTTAAAATGGTTAAAATTGTTGTTTGCATTAAAATTGCTAAATGCACATGAGGTTTTTCCAGACTTGTTGTTTGTTGTTTCCGTCCTCATTTAAAATGCCTAACGATGTATTTCACTCATGTTTCACCTCTTGCCATGTTTAACAACATTTATATTGTTGGGTACATAAACGAGAGTGAACTAAATGTTTGAATGTGGTGTTTCGTCAATATGAAACTCGTAGCATATTGAGCCCCACTTAACTTGTAGTTTTCTTTGTGCACTATGCTTTGCCATGCCATGCATATTTAAACCGGACATGCATCATACTTGGTTGTGCATCATGCCATGCTTATGCTTGTGTGTTTACCATGTTGTTTGTTTCTTTCCGGTTTGCTCCTCTCGTTAATTCCGGTAACGTTACGATTGTGAGGATAGGCTCGACTACGTTGGTTCATCTTCTTCATGGACTCGTTCTTCTTCCTTGCGGGATCTCAGGCAAGATGACCATACCCTCAAAATCACTTCTATCTTTGGTTGCGTGCTATTCACTCTACTGCTATGTCGCGCTTCCTACCATTTGTTATATCATGCCTCCCATATTGCCATGTCAAGCTTCTAACCCACCTTCCTCGCAAACCGTTGTTTGGCTAAGTTACCGCTTTTTCTCAGCCCCTCTTATAGCGTTGTTAGTTGCAGGTGAAGTTGAAGTTTGTTCCATGTTGGAACATGGATTTGTTGGGATATCACAATATATCTTATTTTAATTAATGCATCTATATACTTGGTGAAGGGTGGAAGGCTCGGCCTTATGCCTGGTGTTTTGTTCCACTGTTGCCACCCTAATTTCCGTCATACCGGTGTTATGTTCCTTGATTTTGCGTCCCTTACGCGGTTGGGTGTTATGGGAACCCCTTGACAGTTCGCTTTCAATAAACTCCTCCAGCAAGGCCCAACCTTGGTTTTACATTTGCCACCAAAGCCTTTTCCCTTGGGTTCTGCAGACTCAAGGGTCATCTTTATTTTAAACCCCCGGGCCAGTGCTCCTCCGAGTGTTGGTCCAACTAGGCGATGTCCGGCACCCCCTGGGCAACCAGGGTCTACCATCTGGTGTGCCTTGAGAACGAGATACGTGTGACTCCTATTAGGATTTGTCGGCACATCCAGTGGCTTTGCTGGTTTTGTTTTACCAATGTCGAAATGTCTTGTAACCGGGATTCCGAGACTGATCGATTCTTTCCGGGAGAAGGAATATCCTTCGTTGACCGTGAGAGCTTGTGATGGGCTAAGTTGGGACATCCCTGCAGGGTATAAACTTTCGAGAGCCGTGCCCGCGGTTATGTGGCAGATAGGAATTTGTTAATGTCCGGTTGTAGAGAACTTGACACTGTACTCAATTAAAATGCATCAACCGCGTGTGTAGCCGTGATGGTCTCTTTCTGGCGGAGTCCGGGAAGTGAACATGGTCTTGTGTTATGCTTGATCATAAGTAGTTTTAGGATCACTTCTTGATCTCTTATAGCTTTTCGACCGTTGTGTTGCTTCTCTTCTCGCTCTCATTTGCGTATGTTAGCCACCATATTTGCTTAGCGCTTACTGCAACTCCACCTCATTACCTTATCCTACCCATAAACTTAAATAGTCTTGATCTCGCGAGTGTGAGATTGCTGAGTCCTCGTGACTCACAGATACTTCCAAACAGTTGCAGGTGCCGGTGACACCAATGCAGGTGACGCAACCGAGCTCAAGTGGGAGCTCGATGAAGATCTTGGTTGTTGTTATGTGTCTTTTCCGGATGATCAGTAGTGGTGCCTAGTTGGGACGATCGGGGATCTAGAATTTGGGGTTGTCTTCTTTTATTTTTGTTCCTTAGTCGGACCTTGATTGTATTCTGGATGATGTATGTTTAACTTGTTATTTGTGTGAAGTGGCGATTGTAAGCCAACTCTTTATCCCATTCTTATTCAGTACATGGGATTGTGTGAAGATTACCCCACTTGCGACTAAACCACCATGCGGTTATGCCTCTAAGTCGTGCCTCTACACATGGGAGATATAGCCGCATTGTGAGTGTTACACCCTTGTGGTCTCATTCAGTAGGCATGAGTTTCGTCTCACGGAAGATTCTGTGGCGCCAGCACTTGAATCTGCATTGGGAGGTTCTGCCATCGATCTCATGGTCTCTACCATTGGGGATAGGGTATTCATCTTTAATGTTTCATGCAAAGATGTTGGGTTTTACATTGTGGATATACGATCCTTCTCCTGCCCTCAATTCAAATGTTACTTTCATCTGCAGGGAAATGGGGGACCAAATTGGGTTCGCGAGTTCAAAATTGGAAGAGGGACTGCGATGCGTAATGGATTTTAGTTAGCCCTTCCAAGTGTAGAGCTGCTTTGGGTCTTTTAGCAATGCATAATCCACCTGCAAAGTCTGCTCTTAAATCTGGTTCTTCAGTTCGTAAGAAACTATCTTTTGCTACATTTCAAAACTATAATGTTAGAAAAGGCTATCGTTATCATGCCTCTGCTGATTGCATCACTGCTACTGAGTTTGCTGGTTATCATATACTGGACAATTAGCATGTGATTATTCATCCACCTCATCCCATTGATCTTCAATGGACCGTGGCCCCGCCTCCGATTGTTTTTGGCACGGTGGGCTCGTCGGTGATTCAACAGCCCCGTGATTCACGTTGTCTATCTCAAGTTTCTTCGGAACGTACCCTGCATGGGACGTGTTCTTTGAATTCCTGTGATGGGCCTTTTTCTCCTAGGCCCATCTCACCTATTTTGGCCCCTCTAATTAATTGATTGGGCCTAGCCCAGTTAGTTCCCCGCAGGAAGTTCCAGAGTCCCAGGAGGAGCATGCGGCTTTTGAAACCATGATTGATAATATGGTTGAGGAGATCTTGACATGCCAAAAGTGTTCTTTATCTGGTCATTTTGAAAAAGTTGCCCCCTCAATATTGTTTGTTTGGCATGCTCACATGTGGGCCACAGTAAGCGGGATTGTGCGAGGATTGCAACCGAGCAGGGTTTATTTTGGAGGCCAAAATACCAGCAGTCTCCTCCGGTTCCCAATACCAGTCTCGAGTATGCCACCACCTCTTCTGCCAGTACCGTCTCGTGTAGTCCGTTAAATTCTCCAGGAAAAACCCTTGTAGGCAGCCCTCTAGCGACTCCCCCACCACCAAATTCAGCTCCGGCTTCGCCATTCCCGGCTCTTCCTTCCGAGCCCATGGCTGTCTTTACCATTGATCCTCTTCGGTACATGCCTGCGGGCCACCGCATCATTGACGATTGTGCCCATCGTGTGTCAAGAACTTTTGTCATGCTGCCGTCTTCGATTGTGAAGCGGCACGAGGAGTACATGGTGGACGAGGTGATGCCATTGCCACTACTGAATCAGGTGGGACATGCGCATGAAGCTGTGGTTGACTTCTTGGAGAAAATAGGAGTTCACGTTCGGTCTGCTCAGCCCTAGGTTTGCGGCACGGGTCTGTTTCAGTTACGGGATGCTGGAGTTCATTTGACTCTTTTGCAATTGCCGCTACAACCATTAGGGAATGATACATTTGTTCATTTTCACAAGCATGATGAAGGGGAGGTTTTATAGGAGCTCATGGTTTTTGTGATGGTTGTCTGATGTTCCTAGGGATTCCTCTTAATCTTCGTAACACGGAGAATATCTGCGGCACTGTTAATACTTTTGGCAAGTTTTAGCATTGGATTGAAGATGATTCTTATATGGTCAAATCGATTGTGTTTGTGTCTTTCTCGGAAGATATTCTGGTCCCAAGAGATGTGGTTTTCACTGATTATGCAGTCTATGGTGGTGCTAAGGTCTCATGGACAACATCGTGCTATATTGTAGGTGCAAATTTTGTAGACCAGATGCCCAAGGACGAAGATCCAATGCCTCTTGACGGTAATCCCCATCCATTGCTAGGAGCTCTGATCCCAGATGTGCACAATTTTGTTCTGCCTCCTTACCCTACTACTGTGTGGAATGACCTTTCTCCCGTGCCACCCCCCATGCATGATTAGGCTGACCCTAACAATGGGCACTACTGCAGGATGCTGCTAACGCGACACTATGATCACAGACCCTTTGACGAAACTGTGTGTGATGCATTAATCACAAACAAGGATGTAAAAAACCCATCAAAAAGGTGAAAAACATTTGCGATGGAGGATGCATCAAACACGGTTCAAGTTTTAGTTGTGTGTGTGATGCAGGGCGCACGGTTAACCCGTTCAAACTGCTTGCAATGAGGCAGAACAACAGAAACGGGCAACCATATCAATGTGTGTGCGATATACGGCATAAGGTTCGCTCTGATGAACTGTTTGCTATTAGGGAGTGCAGCATAAACGGTTAGCCAGATCAAGGTGTGTGTGATATAGGGCATACGGTTCACTCGGACGAACTATTTTCGATTAGCGAACGCAACAGAAACGGTTCAACTTAACAAGATGTGTGTGATACATGGCAAACAGCCGACTCGGATGAACTGTTTGCGATAAGAATTTACAACACAGATGATTAATACAATTAGTTCATGTGTGATTCTGTGTGTACAAAAAACTTTGAAAAATGCAAACTAGTTGCTTGCGGTGGCTAGGAGTATCGCACACGATGCATCTGCGAGTACTCGTGTGCGATGATTAGTAAGTTACACATGCATTTCCTTATGTTAACACTTGTGTGATAAATAACACGTGGCAACTATGTGATCAACCTTCTACCATAAATAAATTTTGACCTTGTTTCTCGTCACATTGCTGATTACAACGCAATAAGTAATTGCAAATATGTTCACGCCTATCAAACTAATATGTGTTCACACTTGGCATCGGGCTATAAAAACTACCCACTCGACAATTACTTCACAGTTCCTCTCCTCATCACCCACAAAACTGGGTTTTTTTCTATCAAGTCGTTCCGCCATGACCGGTAGGAGGAGTTTAGGGTGGACATATAACCAGGCAGTAAAGAACAAGGTGGCGGAAGCACTAGAGAGGTCCCGCCGCGAAGCCGCAGCCGCAGCAGAGATGTCCCGACGCGCCATAGAGCCCTCGAACGAGCTCTCGCGGGCACGCAAGAGCTCTCACAAGCGCATTCACGACGTCCGCCATCGCGACGAGCCGGCGTTCCTGAAGTCCTTCGCCGACGATGACGACATTCTTGCTACGTCACTACGCGGCAGGAGCTGGTCCACGGCTTGATGAAGCTGCTCAAGATCAGCGATCACTCGGTTGACAAGGCGACCGGCCTCGTCGAGCAACTCATGGGTGACAATGCGAAGCTCCTCAAGTTGGTCGCCGAGAAGGAGGAGGAGGCCGCCGACTGGAAGATGCCGCATGAGCAGAGAAGTGCCTCGGAGATGATGCTGAAAGCGGTCGTCGAGGAACTGCTGGGTGCCTTGAGGAAGCTTCGGATCGAGTGCGAGCAGGAGATGGAGGAATCCGTGGCTGCTTTCAAGCAAAGTCATGAGGAATTGAAGAAGGTGCTGGAGGATTTCGCCGCCCGGCGATCCATCGACGAGTAGAGACAGTAGCGACCCAGATCGTTGTCTGCAATTTCCTTCTTCTCTTGCCCCCGTGTCTTCAGGGCTTTGCTGCATGTGGCATTTTAAATTATCCGTAATATGTAAGACAATTATTATCTACGCCATTGTAAATTTGTCGTCGTATTATCCGTTGCCATTTTATTTGTGGTCATATTATCCGTTGCCCTATGTGGCAATTTAAATTAGGGCGGAATACGAGTTGAAAACACGAACAAAGCAAATGCTGCCATGGGATCACAAGCAAACAACCTCCGTCCAAGTGCTTTAATTAACCCATTAATGGAGAAGTTGTGAGCAAGGTGGGCGGCATCTGGTGCATGGAGGTCAAAGAGCTCGCTTCCCGGTGAGCATGGGCGGCCTTGCTGCTCGCACGTGTCCCGTCGAGCCTGCAAGGTGGACAGGATGCACGTGTCTCGTCGAGCCTGCGTGGTGGACTGCTCGCACGCGTCCTGTCGAGCCTGCACGGCGGACTTCTCGCGCTCATCCGGTCTGATCAAACAGGTGCACGCACGCCACCGAGTATGGTTAAATTTCGACACGATAAATAAAATACACCCGTTTGTGATATTAACATGTCAGCTTTTTGTTTCAAAAAGGACTTCGTTGGCTACTAATGTGTGCGCCTCTTCTCAAACTGGACGATTTTTTTACCACGGCATATTTATGCCATGTCATGAAACTATGCCAAGTTTCTTGTTTTTTTGGTGACTTTTTGATTTACTAGGATTTAAAAACTGAGGTTCTCAATGTTTCAGGACCACGACAAGTTTGTAATTCATTCTCATTCCTTAAACGAGACCTAAACATGCACCCAATGACACATGTATGATTTCCCACCCATTTTTCTTTACTGGAGCATGTGGTTGTAGTTCAAATTTGAATAATGGACTACATTAAATGCATAGAAAACTTAGTAATTATATATATATATATATATATATATATATATATATATATATATACAATGGCCAAACGAAGCCTGCACAGTTCAAATTTCAGCACGACACTCCTGTTATTCTATGTTGCCTGTAGAAAACAAAGTTCAAGGCGAGAAGAGGAGCCTTTATCGTTTAAATTTCAGCACGGATATCCTGTCATTCCATGTTGCCCATAGAAGAAAATATAAGGAGAAAAGAGGCAGTGATTACGTTTCACGCACAAGGGGGACACGTTTCCCTATCGAAACCACGAGGCTTCTTTGAGAGAAGCTCTAGTTTTGTAAGAGTTTTGTAATAAAGCTTGGCCCAACTTGGACAATGTTTTTACCACGACATATCAGTGTTATGATGTGACACCATGCCACCTCTGATGACTTTCTGGTGAGTTTAGGATTTATGGTGACTTAAAAACCAAGATTCGAAATGTTTGAGGATGAGCCATGACACTAGTACGATTGTAATTCGTTCCCATTCCTTGCATCAGATCTAAACACGCACCCAAGGACACATGTATAATTTTTCTAGCCATTTTGGTGAACTGGAGCATGTATTTGTAGTTTAGATTTGAATTATGGACATTAAATGCCTAGGAAACTCAACTAGTGTATAAAAAGGCCGAATGTACCCTAAATAAGTTTAAATTTTAGGACGGATATCCCGTTGTTCCATGTTGCGCGTGGAAGAAAATACAAGGTGAAAAGAGGCAATGATTACGTTTCGCCCACAAGGGGAACACGTTTCCCTATCAGAACCATGAGGCTTCTTTGAGAGAAGCTCCAGTTTTTGTAAGAGGTTTGTAATAAAGCTTGGCCCAAATTGGACAATGTTTTTACCACGACATATATGTGCTATGACGTGACACCATGCCACCTTTGATTACTTTCTGGTGAGTTGAGGATTTATGGGGACTTAAAAAGTGAGATTAGAAATGTTTGAGGGCGAGCCATGACACCAGTATGGTTGTAATTATTTCCCGTTCCTGGCATGGGAGCTAAACATGCACCCAAGGACACATGTATAATTTTTCTAGCCATTTTGGTGAACTGGAGCATGTATTTGTAGTTCAAATTTGAATTATGGACATTAAATGCCTAGGAAACTCAATTAGTGTATAAAAAGGCCAAATGAACTCTAAATAAGTTTAAATTTCAGAACGGATATCCTGTCGTTCCATGTTGCCCGTAGAAGAAAATACAAGGAGAAAAGAGGCAGTGATTACGTTTCGCCCACAAGGGGGACACATTTTCCTATCGGAACCACGAGGTTTCTTTGAGAGAAGCTCCGGTTTGTGAGAGGCTTGTAATAAAACTTGCGCCACAATGGACGAAATAAATTCCTCGATATATTAGTGCCATGTCGTGACACCATGGCAGGTTTCACGATTTTCAGCTTACTTTTGGATTTACGGGGATTTAAAAACCGAGATTCTTCTCACGAAATGTTTTCAAATAGCACACGGTTCACTCACAAAAGACCATATTCAATGAAAACTTCTTGGAAACCATATTTTAAAGTTTCATAAAAATCTGAAAAAAATGTGGGATGTTAAGAAGCTGATATTTTATTGCGACACACAATTTCATGTTGAAAAACATTATGAGATGTGAGCTTTGAAAAAGACAAATTCTGCCCTGAATAGTGACATTACTATTTGGCATTATTCAACACTGATTTTGTCTTTTTCATAGCTCACATCTCGTAATGTGTTTCAACTTGAAATTTTGTGTGCCAATAAAACATCATCCTCTTAACATCCCACATTTTTTTGGATTTTTTGAAACTTCAAAACATCTTTTTCTCGTGGTTTTCACCGGTATCCACCGAATGTTGGTTTCCGTATGATATCCCCCCCCCCGCTGCGCGCATGATCTGAGTTGTGTGTTCTGACTGGCCAGAACCCAAACCCCACTGATCGTACGTGTGCACCGTTGGATGCTCCCAGATCGAACGGCAACCCTGAGCCCTTTCGACAGCACATGTAGTACATGGGTAAGCACTATGCGCATGCATCGTGTAGCTCACGCTTCCTTCTCTACTGGGTTTTCATTCAAAACAGGCTACCGTTTGTCGCCACTCCTCTCATTGGTTTCCCGCCTCTTCTCCCAGATATGCATGATGTAGATGTTCGTTTAATTTCTATAGTTCATCTCATCCAAAATCAATTAGTTTTATAAAAAAACCATTTCAAGGTTCATGGAATTGTGCATTGTAAAGGTAAAAACAAAGTGACAATTCATTTAGAAAAAAAGGTTTGGGCAATTAAGATATGGAAGTTTATTGAGAACAAGGGAGAAGTGCTTGTGTTTTGTGGTTTGTGCATTATACTTAAGTTCAACCATGGAGTCTTCTAGAATGTACATGTGGCAGAATCTAGTGGAATGTAGATGATATCCAACGGCCAGTAGTGCTCGGATTTGCCATCTCTGTACCGTCGGATTGGCTTCATCCAATGAGCAACTTTCAAAGTTATTCACACACTATATAGGTGTATAGATATAGATGTATATATATATGTCCCATGCTAGACAAAATAAAGTTGGAGCGCATGCGTGGGACAACCCCCCGCCCCCTGCCGCCGCCTCGAAGTTGGGAAACTGATATCATAGGTATTGAACCAGGCTTGGAGTCACGTATGGTGTTTGGTTTGTAATGTAGTTGGCATGGCCCATCGAAGTTGTGCATTTGGGATTTAAACACATCATACACCATTGTACCCATACATATTTTCGGGTCGCATGCAGTGTATACGGAGTCTTCTGATCGACCACGTCTCCCTTGTGCGGTTTTTTGTGACGACATGGATATCTGTGGGCTCCCCGAGTGTATATATATCATCCCTTTGACCGATAATGAGGGGTATGTGTTGGCCATGAATGGATTCCATCTAGTTCATGTTAGGGTCGGTCACCATCAAATGTCGGTCAACCAAAGCTCGAGCTCATGCTTTGTAAGGATTCCCTCCCAGATGCTCGGATTGCTGGGTTTGACCTACATCAAATCCTGCGTACGTATCTCGTCCTTAACTACCTTGCCTTCATGGTTGTTGTCTCTATCAAGAGGTAGGCACCACATCTAAATTGTACATTATTCTATATTGGAAACACACATCACCCCTTCCCAACGTACATCATTTTGGGCCGCATGCAAGAGGTGCTGGTTTTGTGGTCCCTCTCGTGCAATTTTCATGATGGTTCAATGTATTAGCCCAAGCGGTTTATCAACAACAACAACTGTAATTTGACCAAACGATAGATTCATTGGTCTGTCTTATGGTATGTCATGGCGACATGCATGTATGACCAAAGTATCGATCATTACGTGCATCCGCCCCGCTGACACGAAGTGGGAGGTGGTGGGCCAAGCATCCTAGCTAGGTACGACATTATGTCATTATATATATCCTAGCTAGGTGGTTGTTAGGGTGCTTTCGGGTTTGCGAGGTAGGTGCCACCAAATTTATGTGTTGTGTATTTAAAGTTTTAAACATCCCAATATTCGTACATATATTTGGCCACTTCCACGTGGTTCTTGACTTCTGCCCCCTCTCATCGATCTTCAATGACACGCCCAACCATGGGCCCCGGGGTCAAAGTTGTGCATTGGAATTTTGAACATCACAGACAACCCTTTTCACTCATATATATTTGGTCCACATGCTGGTGTGGCTGTCTTTTAACCCTCTCTAAGTTATTGTTTGTTGCAAAGACTCTGATGACCCTCAACGAACACGGGGTATAATATCTTAACCGTGTCCGATAAAAGTGCGATGTGAATCACCACTCCTGCGCAAGTGCGAGCAAATTAAGGTGGAGGTACTGGCTCAACCGTGTGAGATGCAAGTGCACTGAAATCATCATGACCACGGAAGCGCGAGAAAAATTAAGGTGGAGGTACTGGCTCAACCATGTGCGATGCACGTGCGCTGAAATCACGATGGCCGCGCAAGCATGAGCAAAGGGTGGAGGTACTGGCTTAACCGTGTGCGATGCAAGTACGCTGTAAAACCACCACCTGTGCAAGCTAAATGCGGGTATGTTTATTTGGAAATTAGGACGAATCGTGTGCGATAAACCATCTATCTACAAATATAAAAAACAAACTACCCGCCTTGAGCATTGCAAAAATCAGCGTATCTGCACCACTTTTCCTTATTATCATACACACATATTGTTATAGGACCGTGCGCGATCTTGGGCAACCCCGCCCCGCATCAATTCCTTTACCTAAATTTTAGTAGCCGTCGTACTTCAACCGTCACCCACACTCCTCTAGCACCGACCTTATAGTAAAATTGCAGTGGCCGAGGCATTTGAACCGTCGCCCTCCCTCGTCCACCACCATCTCCATCCACCATTACTAAAAAATTTAGTAGCTGATGTCTACTACACAACCTTCTTCTTGTAGACGTTGTTGGGCCTGCAAGTGCAGAGGTTTGTAGGACAGTAGCAAATTTCCCTCAAGTGGATGACCTAAGGTTTATCAATCCGTAGGAGGCGTAGGATGAAGATGGTCTCTCTCAAGCAACCCTGCAACCAAACAACATAGAGTCTCTTGTGTCCCCAACACACCCAATACAATGGTAAATTGTATAGGTGCACTAGTTCGGCGAAGAGATGGTGATACAAGTGCAATATGGATAGTAGATAAAGGTATTTGTAATCTGAAATTATAAAAACAGCAAGGTAACTAATGATAAAAGTGAGCGTAAACGGTATTACAATGCGTTGAAACAAGGCCTAGGGTTCATACTTTCGCTAGTGCAAGTTCCCTCAACAATACTAACATAATTGCATCACATAACTATCCCTCAACATGCACCAAAGAGTCACTCCAAAGTCACTAATAGCAGAGAACGAACGAAGAGATTATGGTAGGGTACGAAACCACCTCAAAGTTATTCTTTCCAATCAATCTGTTGGGCTATTCCTATAAGTGTCACAAACAGCCCTAGAGTTCATACTAGAATAACACTTTAAGAGACAAATCAATCAAAACCCTAATGTCACCTAGATACTCCAATGTCACCTCAAGTATCCTTGGGTATGATTATACGATATGCATCACACAATCTCAGATTCATCTATTCAACCAACACATAGAACCTCAAAGAGTGCCCCAAAGTTTCTACCGGAGAATCACGACGAAAACGTGTGCCAACCCCTATGCATAGGTTCATGGGCGTAACCCGCAAGTTGATCACCAAAACATACATCAAGTGAATCACGTGGTATCCCATTGTCACCACAGATGCGCACAGCAAGACATACATCAAGTGTTCTCAAATCTTTAAAGACTCAATCCGATAAGATAACTTCA